>NC_140452.1:1177132-1682132 GCF_963576455.1 Neolamprologus multifasciatus
AAGCTAGTTTTCAGCTACGAGCCGACACGAACCCGACGTATTAGCCAGAGGTCCCTTTACTACGGTTCAGAGCCGCGGACCTGTTTTATATACGCGAGGAATAGTTTTCTATATGTGATCGCTGCTAAAAGTGCAGCCTTACCTAATGTCCACCTACTGTTACTCATTTATATTAAGATTTAAACATCTAGTTGGTGTTGGTATGGTGAGTAGCCTACAGTAATAGTAACAAATCACACAGCAATAGTACATTCATGTAGTTGTAAATAACATGATAATATATTAAGTAATCCAAAGTATTCAGAATATGTTACTCTCATTGAGTAACGTAACGGATTACGTTACAAATACATTTTGGGGCATGTAATCTGTAATCCAAGGGCGTAGATTAGGTTTTGGCATTGGTGGGGATGGATGATTCCACCACCGAACCCTGCCCCGTTTCTTTTTCCCCCTTTTTGTCTTTGCTAAAGACAAAAAAAAGATTAACAAAAGGGAGAAATATACTTGCCTACATGAACCACCAAGTCATCATCCAATTTCACCTGTGATCTTGTATCACCATTACTCTCTGAGCTTTGTGTTGGTTCTTCTGTCACCTGATAAATAGGACATACATGACAATAAGAATAAAATGTGTAGCTGCTTTAGTGTTTCTGTCAGTTTGTGCAGATCTTGACTCATCAGTAATGTTTGTAGGCTGAGTGCATTTTTAAAACAATTTGTGCAAACTGCACTACAAGGTGGAATATTTGCAAAATCATGACTACTTGTGAAATTAAACGGTGGTTGCTCCTTATGTATGGACATTGCTTGTGGTGTACCCCAAGGCTCAGTTTTGGGCCCAAAATTCTTCAACTTAAACATTAACAACATCTGTAAAGTGTCCAAAGTATTAAAAATGGTTCTCTTTGCTGACGATACAAACATCTTCTGCTCTGGTGATGATCTGCAGAATTTATTGGAGGATATGACTAATGAAATAAGTAAAGTGAAGTTCTGGCTTGATAAAAACAAATTATCCTTCAATTTGAATAAAACTAAAATGATGTTATTTGGAAATAGTACTTTAAATTCAATGCTAAGATTAAACTAAATTGGTTTGATATTGAAAGAGTCAGTGAAAATAAATTTCTGGGGGTAATAATAGATGAAAAACTGGAGTGTATTACACTATTAGTACATCTCAGAGACACCTTCTTTCTCAAGAAGTCACATGAAGAGTAACAGATTACATCTCTTACTGTGTCCGACCAAACAACTGCTGTGGAAAGTCAGTTATTAGCAGTTTTTTAACTACACCCGCAAATGAACGTTTGACTCCGCTGTAATATTATAATTTGCTGTTCTTTTTTAAATCACCTTTGTAGAGAAGAAAAACATCTGGATGTCCTGATGCCAGATGCTTTTCCAAATACACTTTTAATATTTTTTTAGCCGAGGATGTAGCGTTTTTTTAAGATAGAGCCTCTTTGCAGAAGTGCTGATTTTGTGGATTTCCTGGATGTCTGTCTCACAGCAAAGCGTGTGATAGAGCCGGTACACAACTGTCATAACCCCAGCTGACGGTACACCGGCTTCATTCATTATATCTACTTGTTTCAGTCGCCATTTCTGAATTATAGCTAATATTAAAAAGGAGGAGAGAGATTAAATAAATCAGATTAACACCTGATCTTTGTGTTTTCTGTTCAATAATCAGTGTGACCTGTGTATACACGTGTAAACTTTATTAAAAGAGATAATATTGGTGTTCCCGCCATATAGTAACTCTCAGGTTTAACTGTACCAGGCTTGTTCGACACTGTTAAACCTATACAGACTTCACGATGTTCGACTAATATTTTCATTGTGGACATTAATCATGAGGCTAAACAGGCAGTCCAGCTGCTGTCTCAGAGTCCTGTACACCATGGAGCAAAGTCAGCATATCCAGGATATCTTTCCGTTAGTTGAGTTAAACCAGCAGCGCAGTTACATGAAAGTGTTGGCAGCATCAAACTAATCTAATTCACATGTCGATATTCTTTTACAGAAAATAATCCTTATTACTGCCAACTGGACTGGTGTCCAACACCAGTGTCCAGCAGCCATCACCAGTGTGTGAATGGGTGGATGACTGAATGTGTAAAGCGCTTTGGGGTCCTTAGGGACGAGTAAAGCGCTACACAAATACAGGCCATTTACTACTGATTTGAGAAGTGTGGATGCTCAGCAATCTGTTTTCATGTTAAAGTTGTTTTTTCTTTGACTTTATAATCTGATACTCTCTCTCTCACACACATGTTGCGTGTTGGAAAGTGTTTTGTACACTTTCCCACACGCAGTTCTTTATTATCTCTGAAAACATGTTTACTTCAGTGGTTTGATGCCCGTTTCCTCCCACATATCCTCCACATCTGTCCATCAATCGTTTCTCTGCAACAAATGACCTTAATTTTGTGTAGATTTGGTATAAATTCCTACACATACTAAAAAACATTTTAACATTTTAGCCTTTTTCCTGAAAGGGTAAAAAGCATGTAAGCAGCATGCTGAGGTCAAGACTCTTGCAAAAGAGATTTTATCTCTAGAGTCATAATTTTCTGGTTCAGTGAAAGTTAAACAGTTATACATACATACATACATACATATATATATATATATCTTATATATATGCGCTTGTGAAGTGGCTGTTTGGTCTCTCCAATGACCAAACAGCCACTTCACAAGCGCATGGCACAACACAGAAGAGCCACCTCCACAGAACAAGACTCAGCTGTCCATCTGCATCTTAAGGTCAAAGGTCACTCTTTTGAGGATGCCAATGTTCACATTTTGGACAGAGAGGACAGATGGTTTGAAAGAGGAGTGAAAGAAGCATCTATGTCCACTGTGAGCGACCATCTTTGAACAGAGGCGGTGGTTTACGACACCAACTCTCTGCCATCTATAATCCAGTTTTGAGTTCCCTCCCCAGACGCCTTAACGCCCACTCACATCCTGGGCCATCTGACCTCAGGAATTCGCATGATAAGGTGGGGCCAGGTTTCACAATGAGCTCACCCGAAACTCTGGCTGATTGTGACCCACACCCAGTTCCACACCTTGGCTCAGGCGATTAGAGGATCATCAGGGGGTCCTTTTGTCCCTCTGTGGGGGGACACTCCCACTAGGTTTATATCTGGGACTCTCCACCATTTGATCTTAGAACTGAAGAAGCTTCTCAGATGAAGGTGAAACGTCTTCATGCAACTTAAAGAAGTCCAGACGCTTTTCTTTGCAAGCTCCTTTGACTATGATGACCTGGATGACTGAGAACCTTCACAGACAAACTTTGTTGTTGTTTCTCTGGGCTCAATTTCAGCCTCAGGAGCATCTCTCAGAAGAAAACCGTTTAGCAAATAATAAGAGAAAAAGATTGTTGAACCAGGTGGTATTCTCTGGAGTTTAAGACCGAACTCAAACAGTGAATTGACATTAGACTGGAATTCATAAGATGAATAGAAATGCTGCTGAAGCTCAATGATTCATTCATGTGTGTGTGTGAGTGTGTGTGTATATATATATATACACACACACACACACACACACACACACACACACACACACACACACATTCCAGTGGAATCTAAGAATGGTGACTGCCGCTGGCCCTCTCTCCTTTCTTAGTTGGCACCAGAATGAAGAGGCAGACAGGGCGGCGACGATCCTGTTGGTTTCTGCACCGTTTGGACTTTTATGGGACTTGACCTTCATGGCTGAGGCCATTGCATTTTGGCTGTATAGTTTTAATTACTTTTAATGTTTTTAACTTCATGTTCCTGCCTGGCCAGAGTATTTTAGCGCTTTCTTTAAAAATAAATTATAGTTTTAGCAACTTGTGTTTATATTTACTACTTCCCTGGGCTGCTCCACTGCTCTTCCCGTCAGAAGGGTTTCCCTTCTGTGTTAAACTTACCACCTGTGAATCCACCTATGACATAGATACTTTAGGTTCAGTGAATGCTTAAATTGCACTGATTAGAATATACTGGACATTCAAAGCTAAGATTCAGCGCACTGTGTTACAGGCTGGGATTTGATGAATTCTTCATATATACAGCCTTTGATCATCATTTATGTCCAGCTGAGAATGAATCTGTGCACTCACATATTAAATGAACTGAAATCAGTAGTGTGATCTCCAGTCTTGATATAAGGAATGAGAGAACTGACAGCTGTTATTTTAATCAGCCTGTTTCAGTTGTTTTAACTCTAAGTATCACAAAGTAATGTGGTAACATCTGGACTGACGAGTTTACTGTCAGCATTTTAATCGCTAGTTTAAAGGCTGTAGGCTGCAGCCGTTGCTCTAACACTGTATAAATGTAACAGGCCTCAGTGCTGGTTCTACTAGTCTGAGCTGCTTCCAGCTTTATTTGTGAAGAGCACAGCAGCTTACAAAACACGTAGCTAGCTCGTACAGCTGCGACGTAAAACCTTCATAAACTAAGATGACCTTGAAATAATGGGGCTATGTGCGGTGATGCTAGCGTTAGCCATGTTAGCACGTTACCTTCACAGGTGGTCAGACTGTGAAAACAGGCACTCAGTCAGAGGTTGGGCTCTCCGTTTCGCTGCAGGGTCCCTTCATTCTTCACATATCCGTGTCGAGCCGAGTGTAAATCCCGAGGCTGAACGGCCTTTGTACAAGCACACAGGCTTCTTAGCAGGGCGAAGCTATGAGCTAGAAAAATCCAGGCAGAAAGCCTGTGTCTGTCCAACCAATCAGAGAGCTCCTTACATCCCACAGTGTGGCTAATTTGAATAGCCGCGAGGAAGTTGTTAATCGAAGAGCTAATCCAGCAGCTAATCCCAGAGCGAACAGGAAAGGGAAATGGATTTTGAAATGAGTTTCTTAAATTGGAATTCAAAAATAAATTTACAAATGCAGAATTTATTCTACAATTCATTATTTAAGCACAGAATTCTTTATTTCGATGCGCGTGGCTCTCGCGGTCCTCCATAGAAAAATGAGTCCAGTATTATAGAATGAAACCAAAAACACCCGCCGCTGCCTTTTGACGGTGCAAAACGTTTCGTCGATATTTTTGTGTTTGTTGGGGAGAAGACTTACAAACATACTGTACAGCACTTCAGAGTCACACTGCTAGTGATCAAAGATTTATGGAAAGTTGAAAAAAAATCAGCGAAAGGTAAACCGCATTATAGCGAGGGACTACTGTACACGAAGACAGGACAGAGACAATACGAAGTGGATTGTGCAGTAGGTATTAAATACCAGGTTCAAGTTATGGTCGGGATATTGTAGACAAGACAGGACACGGTGTGGCTGCTGCGACCTAGCGCCCCGCCATCTTTCTTTTTTGTGAAAAAAACTATTAATAGTTTAGAAAGGACTTTTACATTTTCATAATATTCATGGCTGTGTGGTAAAGCTGACATTATCTCACTTGTAATGGTTCAGATTGGACACTGTGACTGGCCGGTTCTGTGCTCCAGGCCACATGTTTGATACCCCTGGACCCATGCAACGAAGTATAAAAAACCGTGTCCACACTTTGGCCTGTGAAGAGTGAAAGCAGATATACGGCGTGATATCGAGCCAAATGCTTCAAAGTGTTCCTTGATGATGTGATAAAGAAGTGGCGTTCCTCCTCCAACCACAAACAGGAAGCTCATGAAGCGAGCAGTGTCAGTGCTTGTACGACACTCACCACGAGACCTCTGAGCAGGATGGCTGCAGTCGCACAGCTCTGCTTCTCCCTGCTGTTCACTCTCATCAGCAACATTCATGCAGAAGAATTTATCGCCATAAAAGAAGAAGGAGAGTCTTTACAGTTCAAGCTCCCAGATCAAAACAGCTCCTGCATCACCTCCAGACGTGTTGGTGAAGATACTCTGGTCCTGTGGAACATCTCTGACCCCTGGAACAGAAACTTCACAGTACATGAAGACCTGACAGGACGACTCTCATTTCCTGAGACATTTCATGGTTCTCCTTCATTTACTCTCAACAACCTGACCCACTCAGACTCTGGACTGTACCAAGAAGTGTGCTGGACTCAGGGCAGCGTGACATATGAGAGAAACATCAGCCTGACTGTGTGCAAGACAGTAAGGGAGGAAGAATTGATCATAAGTCCTGAAGACACTGTAGACGTACAATGTAAAGGAGCAGGTGAGAATCTGACGGTGCGTTGGATCAGACATGACAGAAAGTGGCAAAAAGGCATGTGGAGTAATTTCAAAGCCATAATTTTGAAGGTGAATAAAGTCCAAGAAAGTTTCCTGGAGGTGACAAACACATCACTTCTTCATGTCTTCAATGAATACCAAACTGTTTACATCTGCCTGGTGATGAACCAACAGCAGTGTGTGAGCACTTACTCTGCACGTTTGACCAAACAAACAAAGCTACGTTATGCTTCAGAGGGAGACACAGCTGTGCTGGAGTGTCCCTTCATGGACCCCATTCATGACCAGCCCCCAGTTTGGATGAAGGAAGTAGGTCCCTACAAAACTGCTCAAGAAATTGGTCGAAACTTCTCGCTGGTACTTCCATCACTAATGTTAAATGATTCAGGTCTCTACAGCTGTGGAGGTGAAACAGTAAAAGATGCGTACTGGCTTTTGGTGTGCCCTAAACTTGGTCCACCTGCAGTAAAGGTTTTCTCAGAGGGAGATGAAGTCACTATGAGATGCTCTGATGATGTGAAAACTAGTGCTGCAGGCTTTATGTTCTTTAAGTTGATCCAAACAGAAGGTAAAATTGTGTTTGATGAAGAGTTCTGCAGTGACAATAGAATCACTTGTTCCGATGACAGCCTGATAATCTCTAATGTCTCACTGGAAGATGCAGGAGAGTATGTGTGTGCAGGTTATAATTTAGAGTTAGAGTCAGGTGATGAGTGTGTGTCAGCAGAAACATTTGTTCTGATCTACAGAGAGCCCTTTGGGGTTTACTCGACCTTCTACAGAGTCAGGTGGATACTGCTCAGCAGTCTGCAGGTGATGCTTTGTGTTGTTGTGGTCTGTGTGAGACAGAAAACCAGGAGAGGAGAGCAGCTTTCAGCTCAGACACACACTTAATATGCTTATAATAATAATAATAATAATAATAATAATAATAATAATAATAATAATAATAATAATAATAATAATAATAATAATACATAGAAGTGAAGAAATCAAAACAAAAACAAACAAAAATATTATTGTAGATATGAATCTGTGACCTGACTGGACGGTTCAGTCTCTTATATGATTATATATTTTAAACATTTTGCCTTTTTCTATCTTTCGACTTAATTCTTGTTTATTTCTGCTCATATTTTATTTCAGTTATAATGATTATGTGCTTTTTTGTTTTATGTGATTTGATGTTTATCCATATCTCATTCATGTATCTCTCAGAGTATCATTTTGAATATTCTTCTGTTTCTATCAGTGATCAGTTCGATCTATAATAAATGTTAGAAACCAGTTGTAAATGTATTCGTTCTTCACTCTGATGTGAATCATTATCATCTCTCTTGGAAAATGTATTTTGTTATTGTGTTTAAGAGCAGATTCATTACAGCACCATGTTCATCTGCACTATATTGTTTTCATTGTTGTGAATAAACATGATTGTCTGATACAGCAAACACTTCATAATATGGACGTTACTGCTTTGATTGTGTTTTTATATTCTCCATTTTTGTTAGGAATCATTTCTGAAATAAAAATATCTAAATCTAATTTAACAGGCTGAACGTTGATGCTCTTCTGTCAATGACTCCATGATGATTTTACATTTTAATAAACACACAATCCTCATATTTCAGTGCAGGATGTAGAGCAGAGTATATCAGTCAACTGGATCAGAGCTCATCAGCATTTTGAACTTAATATGCAGCCAACACACTTTAACACGTGTCTGATGTAGAGTGAAACATATCATGGAAAAATGGAAGACGAGAGAAGCTGAACATGGTTATCATCATTTATTTATTCATTTATTTTTTTGCCTGTCCCATTTGGATCTTTAGCCATCAGAATTGTTGTTTGAAGGCCAAGAAAGATGCCATGTTGGTCCATTTGATTGACCTTTATTATAATTGTGTATTTATTTTATTTTATTATCGGTTGTTACAGACGGGACAGACATGACTGGGGGATAGGACAGGGAGAAGGAAAGAAGGAAAGAAAGAGAGGGAGAGAAAGAAAAACAGAGGGCAGAAGAGATGATGAGAAAGGGGGGAAAGAACAAAAAGAAAAACAAACACCTGGATCACCTGTATGGAGAAAAAAACAGAAGAGAAATCAAACAAAAAGCGCTATGTAAACGCCATTATTATTATTATTTTGCTTATCAGGGATGTAAATCCTTAGGTGACGGCCAAGCAGGAAACAAGGTCATAATTCTCTGTGTGAGGGAGGAGGTATATGTATGATTTTTACAGCTACTTGAATGTCCTATTGCTGTGTGATTTATTACTATTACTGTAGGTTACTCTCCACACCAACACCAACTAGATGTTTAAATCTTAATATAAATGAGTAATAGTAGGTGGACATTAGGTAAGGCTGCACTTTTTGCAGCGATCTTGTATAGAAAACTATTCCGCGTGAATATAAAACAGGTCCGTGGACACATAACGGGTATAACAGTCCATTCTCCCTGCGGCACGGACTACACCACCCATCAGGCTTTATGCTTGAGGGCGATGCCTGTAACACTCTGCCTGTTGCCTTCATATTGAATAATTTTTTGAATAATAATTTTTAAAAATATCTTTTTGTCATTCATCACAATCCTCTTGACAGTGTGAGAGTAAATAAATGCCTTTACAACTTTACAACTTTTACACAATCACGACCTGACCTGACCATGCAAGTTTCAGGTCATGGACTGAGCTGAACTCTGCCTGTTAAATATTTCAGTTTGATCTTAGAAAAAAGATACATAAATAAGTTTTAGCTTCACAGCATTTTTGAAAAATCAATGACAAGCTTTAAAACATGACACCAGCTCATAAATGTCTCTGTCCGTCGCTGTCTCAACCTTTCTTTAAAACCTTCCCCTGTTTTATTGCTCAGATTCTTTCCAGCTGTTTCCCCTGTTGTCCAACCTCTCGTCATCCTGTGTATTTAAATCCTGTTTGCCTCTGTCCCCTCTCTGTCCCTCCCTCTCTGTCCCTCCCTGTCCCTCCCTCTCTCACCTTCTCTGTCCCTCCCTCTCCCACCCTCCCTGTCCCTCCCTCTCTCACCTTCTCTGTCCCTCCCTCTCTCACCTTCTCTGTCCCTCCCTCTCTCACCTTCCATGTCCCTCCCTCTCTCGCCCTTCCTGTCCCCCTATCTTGCACTCCCTGTCCCTCCCTCTCTCACCTTCTCTGTCCCTCCCTTGCCCTCCCTCCCTCCCTGTCCCTCCCTCTCTGTCCCTCCCTGTCCCTCCCTCTCTCACCTTCCATGTCCCTCTCTCTCTCCACCCTCCCTCTCTGTCCCTCCCTCTCTCACCTTCCTTGTCCCTCTCTCTCTCCACCCTCCCTCTCTGTCCCTCCCTCTCTCACCTTCCTTGTCCCTCTCTCTCTCGCCCTCCCTGTCCCTCTCTCTCTCCGCCCTCCCTCCCTGTCCCTCCCTCTCTCACCTTCCTTGTCCCTCCCTCTCTCGCCCTCCCTGTCCCTCCCTGTCCCTCCCTGTCCCTCGCTGTCTCGCCCTCTCTCTATTGTCCCCTTCCCCTGTGAGGTTTGTCCCAGCTGTGTTTTCACCTGTTGTCCCTCCCTTTTTCATTCCTCTGTATTTAAATCCTCAGTTTGTCTCTGCTCCCTGTTACGTTGTCAGTCTTCATGCTATCATGTTCAGTTTTGTGTAGTAGACCCAGAACGTTGCTGCAACGATTATATCTCTTGTCTGTTCTGCAAATACTTTGATATTCACTGGACAGATATTCCAAGTGGCCAGATACCAGACTATAGATCTTCATTACTGAACTTAGTTTGACCAAGTGGTCGGCGGGGTTAGATAAAAGGAAATAATAAAATCACAACGCCACCTAGGGGAAGAAAAATAGATAAAAGGAATAAAAAGAGGCCGCACAGATTCAAGGATGCACACTGAGGCAGGTTGGCTCCAATATTGAAACACTTTTATTTATAGTAAAAATAAATAAAATATTAGAAACCAAGATGTAGCGTCGTTGTTGGCAGTGTCCTAAAGTGAAAATAAAACAATGATGGAACTTGGACTTACCAGCAGCCGTGGACCCAAAAGAAAATCACACAAAAAGAAAATCACTGCAGCCCACCCAGTGCTGTACAAAAGTGTGGAAACGACGCACCACCTGAGGTCCCAGGGCCACTGGCACGTCCTCCGTTCACTGAAATAAAACACAGAAAAATACGTTAAAGGAATAAAAGGACACTGAGCGTCAGGCTTAAAACCCACTTTAATAACTTTAATAAAAGAAATCACACACACACACCACACTGGAAGACTTATACCCCACGGGTCAAACTACAACTCGTGCTGGTGGTAATTGTCCAGGCCTCAATCACAAGCCGGTCTGGCTCCCCACAGGCTGAGACCTGCAACTGAGGCGATTTAAAGTTCCCAGCAGGACACTCGGGCAGAGGGTCGCTTCAGCCCGATCACAGAAGCGTGGGTACGAGCAACAGTCCAGGATAAAAGAGAATAAAACCAGGCGAACCAGAAAAAGGTAAGCCTACTTAATAAAAACAGTCTCACGACAGGATAAAACAGGACAAGACAGGACAGCAGGCTCCACCCAGGAGGAGCCCTCACAACAGCGGCTGGGCAGGCGTCTTGATTCTCCAATTAAGGCTGGGCGAGTTGTCACGGAGAGGTGAAGGCAGCGATCAAACCCCCAGGACCGGAGGCGCTATACTCTCACTGGTGGAGATAACTCGAGCACCCCTCTCCGCAACGCCGGAATAAATCAGAAAACTGCCGCGCTGTGGCTGTCATATGATCTACTCGCTTGCTGATCAGTCCGTCGCAGTGTGCCAGCATTTACTGCTGCTTTGCGCCAAATGCACGGGAGGAATGATCCAGAAAAACACCGGCTTAGCTTTATACGGGCTGACGCCACCATGCAATCAATATACAGGTGGTTCCCAATTAACCTGCGCAGCCGAGAGCGAGCGAGGGAGAGAGAGAGAAAAGGAAAGGCGAGTAGCCTATCTGGCTACATCAGCATACGCTTCATCAGTAGCAACAGCCTATTGGTTCTAAAGACTTTCACTTTTTCTTCCACATGGTCAGAGAAATGTCTACATTTGTTTCTAAAGAACAAACACATTGAGGTGTTTGTATGTGACCTGTACAAGAACAAAGGCTTCTGCTGCAGGCCTTTCAAACAGCAATATCTGATCAATCTGTTTCCAGAGGTGGGTCGAGTATCCAAAAATTGTACTCAAGTAAGAGTAGCATTACTTTAAAATATTATTACTCAAGTAAAAGTGAAAAGTAGTCGTCAAAAAAGTTACTCGAGTAAGAGTAAAAAAGTACTTGGTGAAAAGACTACTCAAGCAGCGAGTAACTGTTTGAAATGTCCGATTGATGTTTTAAATAAATGCTATCAGACAAACAAAAATAAATAAATATACAAATTTTAGTATTTTCAGAAGGAATATATGTAAAAACATCAACAAAATAAGGCACAACACTTCTAATTTCCAGGTTTCAGATTTTCACAACATAAAGCTTTTTTCACCAAAACCTACAGTAAATAATATAAATAAACAGTGCAAACAATTTCCAGTGACAAGATATGCTGTGAACTTTATATTCATTTTTGCTCCAAATGGCACAGCAGCCTCAGAGAAAACGAGGCATCTTCAACATATGTTCATACAGGCAGCTCAGTTTACCATAAGTTGTATGGGTGTGCATTAGGGATGCAACGATACCATCTTTTTCAAACCGATACGATACCGATACTTGGATCTGAGTACTTGCTGATACAGAGTACAAAAACCGATACTTCTACCACACACACACACACACACAAATGCAATGAATTGGAAGACAGGTTTTATTTTATTGTCTGCCGATAATAAATAAAATCTTAATAAAAATGACCACAAAAAAATTTCAAGTGAAAAATAAGCACTTCTGTTAAATTATAGGTTTGAGAATAAAATAAACTTTTAAATTGTTGCAGAGTGTCCATATTGTAAACAGACAAACAAAATAACGAAAGTATTTGGCATTGACGAACTCCTCATCTGCCCGTGGATCATCAGTCCACTGTGCCGTTAAACCAAGGACTGACATCACGCACACACTGCTTGTCTTTACCTCTTCAGAAAGTTTTGGCACCATTATCTCCCTGATGTGTGGGCGGCTGGGAATTTCATATCGCAGCTCGAGTTTGCTGAGAAGACGGTGCAATCCTATGTTTTCCACGGCCGGCATTGGCTGGTCATCCAGAGCGATAAAATGAGTCAGAGCCTCTGTTATTTTAACTGCTCGTGGATTTTCTCTTGACATTTTTCATCGCTTTTCCAAAACCTGAGTTAAAGTTGGCTGTTCCACACTGCTGACATTTTGTTTAGTCTAGCTACAGCAGCCTCCAGTTTCTCTTTTTTATCTGGAGCTGCCAGTCTCACTCGTCTAGCCCTGTGCCTGTTTAGCGCGGGATGTCCCCCTAGTGGCCAATCTAAAAAACTACAACAGAAATGACAAGCCACCCTCTGATTAATGAAATAAGTTGGTATCGGTTCATGGTATCAGTTAACTTTTACGAGTATGAGTACACACACATTTTACAGTATCGGCCCCGATACCTGATACCAGTATCGGTATCGGTGCATCCGTAGTGTGCATCTATTTCTGCATATTTAGCAAAAATGTGCCATTTCTTCACTCAGTGAGGTGATGGTTAAGCTTCAGCAGCAGTTTGCTCTCAAGGTTCTTGCTGTGAAGCTGTAACTGTTCAGCAGTGAACAGGAGTCCTGCATGACTGAGAAGTCCTTCACAAGCTCCAGATGCAGGAAGAGCTGTATTGACTTTGATCGGCAGCTTCTTGATGTGAGGAACGCCATGCAATAGATCCACACCTCCAGTGAATGGACATGAAAGGTACCTCTCCAGCCCTGCTTCTGGCTTTCCTGACCCCATGGATCCATCATCTTCGTCGGTTAGGCTGCTGTTTGTGCTGCCTCATCCAGCTCTGAGTCTAGGTGATGTCTGAAGAAGAAGAAGAAGAGTAAGAAAATAAATATACACTTTAGGACTCGGGGTAAAGGGATCAATAACAATTTAAAATTTACAGTTTGATGATTTAAAGTCTCACACACAATGTAAGATGGACAAGAAAAGTTCAAAGCCATCAGGTGCTCAGTTTAGAAAATAGAGAAAAGAAGAGGAGGAGAAACGAGCAAAAGATGCAGGTAAGCAGGTGTGTGATTGGATAATGGCAGGTCATCCTGAACCAATCAGAGTCAGAATACTTTATTAATCCCTAAGGAAATGATGTGGGTTACAGTTGCTCCAGGAAGAAATGGTAAAAATAGCAACAGTAACAGACTAAACTCCAAACAATACATTATGTTACAGATTTTAATATTAATGAGTCATTGTTGATTCGTCCTGTTCTCATTGTATGACGAATTATGATGGCTGTTTGGTAGCCGTTTGCAAACTATGCATACTCTCTCTCTTCGTGTGTGTGTATGTGTGTGTGTGTGTGGGGGGGCACCAGAGGGAGTGTTCGCCCAGGGCGCCAAACAGGCTAGGACCGCCACTGCTCACACCTGCTGAAGTGATTGGATTATCGGTACCTAACTACTGCTGTGTCTCTCATCTTTGTACTTTCAGAAACAAGGGTGGACCCGTGGGTGATGGGTAATGAGGTCATGCTGTTTGTGCACGTTTAAACTGATGTGAATGGGTTAAAAGAAGCACAGTTGCAGCTCAGTGGGGAGCGACTGGTAGTCAGGCTGTGCTGTGCAGTGTCTCAGCTTTTGTGCTGTATAGCAGGATGGTATGTTTGGAGAATGTTTCCAAGCTGTTCCTGTTATGTGACGTTAACTGAACTTCAGGTAACCTGCAAGAAAAGAACAAGAAACAAGTTCCTGTGAGGTATTCTGAGCCTCAAGGACGATGATAAACACTACAGAGATTACACATTTCACTCTAAGTCCCTACTTTGACACTGGTGCATACAGATACGTGTGTTTCCTCGTTATTCTTACTTCTTATGCTGCAATTATTTGTGCTAACGTCCTGCTGATTGTGGTTATCTGTGTGAACAGGAGCTTACATGAACCTATGTACATGTTTCTGTGCAGCCTGTTTGTGAATGAGCTGTATGGTAGCACAGGGCTGTTTCCGTTCCTCCTGCTTCAGATCCTCTCTGATGTTCACACGGTTTCCGTCTCATTTTGTTTCCTGCAGGTTTTCTGTGTGTACACTTATGCTTGTGTGGAGTTTATAAACTTCGTCGTCATGTCTTATGACAGATATTATGCCATCTGCTGGCCTCTTCAATATAAGTCATGTATGACACTTAAAACAGTCACCACGCTGATTTCTCTAACATGGTTATTACCTTTTATTATGATTGTCGTGCTTATATCGTTGAGTGCTCCTCTCCAGCTCTGTGGAAACGTCATCAATAAAGTTTTTTGTGGAAACTACGCCATCATTAAACTGGCCTGCTCTGACACCAGAGTCCACAACATCTTTGGACTCATTTACACTTTCATCTCTGTCGTTATTCCTCTGGTTTTAATCCTGTACACCTACGTGAGGATCCTCAAAGTCTGTTTTTCTGGCTCCAAGCAGACTCGACAGAAAGCCGTCAGCACCTGCACGCCTCACCTCGCCTCCATCTTGAACTTTTTCTTCGGTTGCTGTTTTCAGATATTACAAAGCAGATTTGACACCAGTGGTGTGCCAAATGTTTTTGGCATTTTATCATCATTGTACTTTCTGACATGCCAGCCGCTCTTCACAGCGCTACTGTACGGGCTGAAAATGACCAGAATACGCATCGCATGTAAACAGCTGTTTTGTGGTTCACTGACACGTTTGTTCAGTTGTAGCAGTGATATCTTCTCCAAAAGCCACCAAAGTCAGAGTTATTGTTAATGCATGTCGATTAAAAACTTATTTTGTAGCTGAAATCATTCAAACTTTGCTCTTCGTGGTTTTTAAAGTTCTGTTAAGTTTAGATATATCTGTTTTTGTCAGTGTGCTTGAACAAATAAACTAATATGAGTGACTTAGTTTTCTGTTGTTACGCTTGCAGCACACAACATTTATTCTGTGTGATGTGTGTTTTTCACCTGAGCAGAGATAAACAGTCGGGTGGTTTGGGATCAGTGTGTCTAACCTCCAGAGGGATCAACACACAAACAGCAAAGTAAAAGCAAAAGATCAACATCAACAACTGTACATAAACACTTTGAACAGATAACAAAATAAAAATATATTTTTGCTAATTCTTGCATAAAATGACACATTTAAACTGAAATCCCATGAATATAAAGTTCTATTGGTTGATAAATTTACATCAGTCCACATGATTCAAAGTGAACTCACTTACTGCCATTTAATAGTGAGAATAAATATTAAAAGTCTCACAACACAACTGTTTCCCTCACTGAGATATTTGATCTTGCTGCACTGAAAAAATGGGATTAACATAAAAACAATATGTACAATGGTTGCACGCAATTAAGTTATGTTTTGTCAACCTTATTATTTTATGTTATAACTGCACACATTTTTTTTGTAACATGAACATGATTTTGTCATGTTGTTAGTGTGCTTTTCATTCATGTCAAATATTTATAGAAACTACTTGTTTATCAGACATTAACGTTATGTAAAATGTAGAGAGCTCTTTTATGTTAATTGTATTTGACTACCATGTGTTAGATTGACAAGATAATTTTATGCTATATATATATATATATATATATATATATATACACACACAGTTTATGTACTGTACATTTTGTTTTCAATCAAACCAACAGGCAAAACATTTTTGAACAATGACCTGTATTTTTCAAAACAGCATACAATTGGAAGTTGTAACAGCAGTCCAGATTATACATGAGTCATGTGAGTGCATCTCTTCCAAAGTGTACCTCACAAACATCTGCAGGATCCTGAATTCAACATTCTAGGGCCTGTGACAAAGTTAACACTGAATTTTCTACGAATACTGGCCCAAAGGTCAAAGGTGAGAATTCCTCGGGTATTTTTTTTTCTTTTTTTTAAATGTAAGAGCCTTAAGGCACTATGGCAACAGGGATGCAAATACTAAAATGTGACGAAGAAAAGCTTGAAAATAACATTTTCACCCACAAACACAAAACCAAGAGCCCTAAAATGTGATTTGCTTTGGCTTGCTTCTATAAGTAAAACATGGCAATAACTTATACTAACAAATAAAACAGTGGTTGGACATCACAACATAACCAAAATTACTGTAACCATGTCCAATGAACTTAAAAATTGTCTGACTTCTAAACAGCTGCTACAATTACTTCAGGCTACAAACTATTCCTCAAAAGAGCCATGGCTGTAAAAATGAACATTAAACGCTATGGTAATGATGGCCCCAAAGTTAAAAGTGAAAGTTGCTCCTACCAGTAAAAACCTATAAAACTGTGAGAAAAATCAGTTTCACTACATACTGTAATTTTACCAGTGTTGGCAAAAAAGAATCAATGGAACATATTCAGAGAGGCAGACATATTGTTTCCATGTCTGTTCACTCGTACAGTCTGTTCTTCAGAACCTGGGCCTTCTTTGAAAGGCTGTTCCCTTCGAGCTCCATAACCAGTTTCTGGAATACCTCGAAGGTAAACTTCAGTTCTGGTGGGTAGGTCAGGTTCAAAGTGTACATTAATCCAAATAGCATAGCAGCTGCTAGGGCACAGTTATCCAAATCCTGCTAGACTCTCTGGCCTTCAAGGACGATCCCGATGTCCTCAGGGCTGTCACTGGCATCTCTTGACTTGATGATGTAGATTCCCATGGTTGTTTCCTCAATAGATTGTTGGATAACTCCTTCATCTGTGGCCTGGAAAATGCACATTCCCAAAATTAAATTCAACAGAACACTGGTCATTGCAAAGAAGCAGAATACTGTCAGAGAATGAAGAGGTGTTCAACTATGAACACCTAAACATCTTCTCTAACCCATATGGACAAGTCTCTGTATCTCTTTCTCCCTTGGTTAAGGTGACGTTCAACCCATTTATTAGTAGGTAACTACATTTTGCCTGAAAGGACGCTGAATAAAGCAGTATTTTTACAAAGTAATGACTGACACAAAACAAGCTTGTCAATTTAGTCTGGTTTTTGGTTATTATGTTAATTTTGTCAAAAGCAATAAATGTGGAGATCTGAACTGTACTAAACTATGATCTAAAACCCAGACGTTAGCTGGATCCAAGTATTTCATGAATATTTTTTTATAAAGTCTTCCAGGCCATACAGTATTTCTCTAATAAATAAGGTGGCCCCAATATTTATTAAATGTGTCCATTAAAAAGTGAAATTGTGGCATGTCAGCATGTAGATAAAACAAGATTTCATAGCTAAATATAGTCTAATCATTTTCAGTTATGTCTATTCATTTTAGAATAAAAAACACATACAAACTGGGGGCTGCCAGTGGTATCCCCCAGTCACCAGCAGATACACCTGTGGCATAAGTTTGATATTTTTCAAAATCCCAGAGGTCAAGGTCACTGAGATTCGAAATCTTTTTAGTAGCTGCACCTATGGGATGAATTTGACAATCCTACATGACTTTGTTGTTCAGTTGTCCACGCGTCATTGTGGCAATAAAAGCCTTTTACAGCCGAAGGGTAAGAGATTTTAGTTTGTTTTGGGAAGGGGGGTTTAGTTCATGAAGCAACCACATTTATTTTCAATAAAACCGTCTATAATAACACTTACCACATGTTCTGTCACTAAATTGCTGGGGTCTTCGTTGAGGTACACGCAGAGCCCCTTGATAATACATTCACGCACAAGATCAACATCATCCTGGCAAAGGGTGACAAGCAGCATTTTGTTAAAATTATTATTTCCCCTAAACTGTAGACACAAATTAAAATTCTTTCTTACCTGGGCCATGGGTTCCAGAATATTCTGCAGTCTTCTTCCTATCTGTCCTCCTCCTTTTTGAACACCTTTATAAGTTTGTCAGATAGCACATCTATCTGCATGGTGGTAATGCGCTTAAACTCTGCATTTATCTAAAAAGAGAAGTTGACATATAAAAATAAAGTCACAAACTCAAATCTCACAAGGTCACATTTACAAAAACCTATAATTTTTTTCATATTACTAATTTTTAGCGATGCATCCCACTCTACAGTTTGTTTTGTTGTGAAATGGACTGATTTTTCTACTCTCCCAGAGTGCTCAAAGTGCTGTATACAACATGCCGCATTCATCCAATCACACCGATTCATTCTTCTAAGTTTCTTAGTGCTTCCTAACTACCGTTCATACTCCAATAAATGCACCACAGATCATTAGTATTAGTATCTACTCTTGTAGCCTCAGGATACCTGGCATGCAGACTTGAGGAGCCAGGGATCGAACCACTAAGCTTCTGATCAGTAGGCCTGCTCTACCTCCTGAGCTAAAGCCTACAACAAGAACAATGTCACAGGCCACACAGATTGACAACCCTCCATCAGCAGGGCTGAATTTCGACAGGCTTCCAGAGGAAAAAGTTACACAACTGCTCGCGTTAGAAGTGGCTTATAACCACTGATTGTATATAAAAAGAGAATGATGTCACCACTTGTTCATTTCTATTTTGAAGTCTGAAGCTGTGCGTTTCCACAGTTGCCCTTCCAGCTTTCTTTTTAAATAGCACGTCGTTAGCACAGCGTAGATCTGCCTATGGAACCAAGAGACACTGTACCCTCATTAGTTAATCAACAATCGTTAGCCAATGAGCACACACTAGTCCACTGTCCTTTTCCATATTAATGGGTACAATGAACACCATGTCATAATGAATATGAAACTAGCAACTTAGACCACAAACACTCAGGAACCATAAACCATGTTTACTGAGGTCAAAGATAAAGGCTATCTTCAGATTCTACTTTAAAAATTTAGAAGTCTCTTTCCTTTTCAGTGCATTACCACATTTTAACATTAAGAAGGAGGAGTGAGGAGTTTACAACTGAAGTCATCTTTTTATACTCAAATGTAAGCTGGCATACTAGACTTCTCTGACAAAATCAGAAATTAATCAAGCATCACAATCAACCACTAAAATGTATTTTTCTGTTCAGGAGTGCTACTTAATAACTGTAATTTCACTGCAAAAGTCTTTTTTCTAGTCAAAATAATCTCATTAGACTTAAAATAAGACACATTCAGCTACAGAGTAACATAAGAACTTGTTTTTCGACAGTGCATCTTGAAACTGGAGCATTTTCACCTAATACAAGTTATTTTTGCTTGAAATAAATAAAAAAATCTGCCAATGGAACAAATGAAAATTCTCCAGTTTCTGATGATTTTTTGACTAGAAATAAGACAAATATACTTTGTAAGATTTTGAGTTTTTGCAGTGTTGGCATCTTAGTCAAACAATTATAATGTGCTTAACAATTTTTTCTGCTTTTTTGTAAAAAACAAAACAAAAGTGCATTTAAAAATTCATGGATAATATATATTTAAGCACTGGATTGACCATTACAGAAACATAAACAGGAAGCACACAGAGTGCAAACCTCAGCTCACTCTCTGGGCAGAAGACATCAGAGAGCCAAAGAAATGTGATATTTAGAATCCCTATATGGCTATATTTTGTAAATATAACCAATGGCAGCAAGAAACATAGTTTTAAATAGCTCTATATAACAATACTGTCACTTTGACCTTCAGAAAAATCTGTTGAGTTTGAAGGAGAGGTCAGAGGTCAAAAGTGACATAATATTAAACAATTTTATATGGTAAAATCTATATGTTGACAATAAACACTACACTTGTAATAATGAGTTTCTAAGTTAAAAGACTTTGTGAATTTCCCACCAATAAATCCTTAAGTTGACTTTGGAGACATCACTTCCTTGGCGGAGGTAATAATTTTGATAGTTACCAATACTGTTAATTTAGGGCCGATCTACCATAAACCTTACATTGGGTGGTCTAACACATGTGTTAGCACTGCACATTATCTGTCTTGTAGCTCTATGCCCAAACAAAAACAAAAATGTAGTCAAGTAAAAACAAAATTGCAAACTAATCAAAACTCCCAATTAACCAACCTTTTATGATGATGTGCCTTTTTAAGGTCACCATTGGGATGGGGCCAACATGTAATCAGCCAATGGATAAGTGTCACAGAGTTCATTCAGTGCTAGAAGCTTGATTTTCTCTTGAAGGGGACATACTTAATTCAAAGGCTCTGTAGTGTTCATTGTACCACCCACACAACACTTTGACAATGAGAAACAACTGGGGACGTATGATGTGCATCTAGGTTGCATTTACCATATGACGGTGAGCTGATGTGGAAAGAAATCATCAGCTGATGTTTTGAAGCCAAAGTCAAAGGTACATTTTTATAGCAACTGGTGTGTTTGACAATTTGCTTAAAAAAATGATGTTTGACTTCAAATCGCATTGTCCATACTGCTGAAAGAGGGCCAAAATACCTTATCATCTGAGGATAGTGCTCAAGATAGTGATGCTTTGGTAGAAGTCTGACACAGGAAAACAGCTCTTGGTACTTTTGCTGTGTTCAACTATTTTGCTTTCAAGATATGAGATGGACTCATCAGTATGTA
This sequence comes from Neolamprologus multifasciatus, assembly GCF_963576455.1. Taxonomy (NCBI): domain Eukaryota; kingdom Metazoa; phylum Chordata; class Actinopteri; order Cichliformes; family Cichlidae; genus Neolamprologus; species Neolamprologus multifasciatus. The sequence continues at coordinate 1,197,910 of NC_140452.1, forward strand.
CAAGGGCAACAACTAACTCAACAATATCTTTTAAAACTATTAATACAAGCCATGCTGGCTCATTTTCTGGCACACGATGTACTATTAAAAATGGGAGCAACCTCAGCAAATTCCAGTTTTCATGGGCATTGCCTCCAATTGTTTTCAGACCCAAGAGTCTCTGTGGCACAATGTGTGGCTTATTTGTTTTGTCTGACCATTTATAGGGGAATGACAATATAGTTTTATTTAGCTCATCTATTGTAAAAAACTTCTTGGATATCAGTGATGCTAAGCAATGAGCCACCTCTACTGGCACAATACTCTCAAATAAGTCGTGAGCAATGTCAGGAGGAAAACCAGAGACTACATGAAAATGGGACAATCGTTTTGCAAAAACACAATGTTGTTTAACCCCCAAGTACTGTGTGCTGTTCTCAGAGGCTTTTTTTAACGTTCTGCATGAACTGCTTTAGTTCGGAGGCAAAAAACCCTGAAGCAACACCGTGAGAATTGATATCACAATGTTTTGCTGTGCAAAACCGACAGAAGTAATCACCAGAAAAATTTTCAACAAAGCCAGCAATGCTGTGTGCTCCCAAATTATCAGCCACAATGCTATGCAAAGTACCTTTAAGAGATTTCCCTAACAAAGCAATATACACACCATGGTCCTCCAAACTTTTAAGATCTTCCACAAGAGGTTCCAAAACTTTGTCATAACCATATGCTCTAACATCATCACTTTTACAAAGCACAGTGAGATAAATAGATGATAAAGCAGAGTGACAGCCTGGGGGCAGGTTTGCTAGTATCCAATAAACACCAAAAAGCTTGTGCTTCTTTTGAGACGTCCCTAGGGGATTGCAGGTCTCAAAATCCTCCACATACAAACAAAGTGATATACGCAACTCATCAGCATTCAAGAAACAGGTGTTTTTGAAATGATAGCCATCTTTAACAGACCTGTACTCATAAGATGGGTCAACTTCAATTTCGTCCTTTCCTGTATGACTTTCACCCTAACCCACATGAGCATATTCAGCGCCTAGGAGCAGTACTGGAGACTTTGCGGGTACAAAACTTGAAGGCAAAGTTGGAAAAATGCTGTTTTCTGCAGACAGAGGTGAAGTACTTTGGGCATGTGAACTCCAAGGATGGAGTAGCTACAGACCCAGATAAAATATCTGCTGTGTCTAATTGGCAAACTCCTAGCTCTGTTGCTGAATTGAGGTCATTGTTGGGGTTTGCTAGTTACTATCGCTGATTTGTTCCAGGTTTTGCATCCCTAGCTGCTCCGCTTCACCAGCTGGTGGCCGAGCTGGCTCGGACTAAGCACAAACGCCCCTCCAAGCGTACACTGCAGGACGTTTGGACTGAGCAGTATGAAAATATGTTTCAAGAGTTGAAGGCTTGGTTGGTGAGTTCCCCCGTATTGGCTTATGCTAATTTTTCACAACCTTTTATCTTGGAGGTTGATGCCAGTCACTGGGGTCTGGGTGCAGTGCTTTCACAACAGCAAGCCGATGGCAAGGTGCGTCCTATAGAATATGCTAGTCAAGGACTAAAGCCCACAGAGCGTAACGTGTCCAGCTACAGCTCCATGAAACTTGAATTCTTAGCTTTGAAATGGGCCATGACTGGAAAATTTAGAGAATATCTGCTGGGTAACAAATGTGTCGTCTATACAGACAACAACCCCTTGAGCCATCTGACCACAGCAAAGCTCGGAGCTTTGAAACAGCGCTGGGCTGCTCAGCTTTCCTCTTTTGATTTTTCAATTAAGTATCGTCCAGGCCATATAAATGGCAATGCAGATGCTTTGTCCCGACAGTGTCAGCCATCAGAGCAAACTGTGTCTTTAGAGACACTGCTCTTTGAAGGATTTGGGCTAGAGACAGGTGATGAGCATTATGCTCCACCGCCTGGTTTTGACCAAGGCTTCCCTCGTTAGCGAGTTAAAAACTGGTTGAAGATGTTCTGTTATGTCTTGTCTTCTTCATGAGGAATAAGTCTCTAAACTAGCGGGGCCTGTGGAAACACAGACCCAACACAGGAGCAGTAGTTTAGCAGCTGTGCCAGTTATATGGTGTGGAAAAGACTCGCACCACACCATACCACCCACAAGGTAATGGCCAGTGTGAGCGTTTTAATCGGACTCTGCATGATCTGTTGAGAACCCTGCCCCCTGAGCAAAAGCGTCATTGGCCCATGTATTTGCAGCAGCTTACCTTTGCTTACAATACCACAATCCATCAAACTACGGGTGAGTCACCCTATTTTCTTATGTTTGGCCAAGAGCCCCAGCTCCCAAATGATTTCCTGTTAGGCCGAGTAGAGGAACCCACACAAGGCCCGGTGCACACTTGGGTCCAAGAGCATCAGCAACGTCTTGATGTTGCTTATAAAGGTGTGAGAAACCGCCCCTGGTAGGCGGAGCTGGTCTGTGTCCCTTTAGTAAGCTCAGGTGTGGGCAATTAGGTATTTTGTTTGTTTGTTCGATTTTGTTTGTTTGTTTTATTTTTCTGTATCAGTAGGCACCACAGATATTCATTGTTTTTAGTGTTTTACCTTTTTTTATATATATATATTAATATATATATAGCTGCCGACGGTGAAGGCGCTGCGTGGAAAACAAATCCTTTTTTTGTCTTGCCGCGTTTTGCATGCACAGCAGTGGGCCCGAGTGAAGACGGCACTGAAGATTTGCCTTTTTTTTTATAGTGTCCTGCCCATTTGGGGTTCTCTGTGAGTTGCCGTCCCTTTTTAACATGCGTGATATGTTGGTTTGTTCTTAACCGGTTCCCCGCAGCACTTATCCTGTCTCACAGGCAATCATACAATTTTATCTTTTTTTTTTCATATTTAATAAAGTAAAGTTTTTAATTGTTTTTAGGTGCAGCTGTTACAGTTACTTCTATTTTGTATTAAAATGAAACCCTTTTTAACTGACTGTGCGCCTATTTTAAATAGGTACCGACCACGGGTCACAATTAAGGCCTTCTATGTCTTAAATGTGCATGGGCGTCCAAAGTGTAGGTGTTTGAGTTTTAGCTCCAATCTACCTTTAACTGATACTGAGCACACTTTACACTGCTGCATTCACTGGAGAAGGAGGAGAGGGAGAGAGACAGCTTTATTAACATTTGCAATGCAATTTAGTAGAGCTTAAATGTACTTAAACCCCTTAAGTACTGCCCTATGTATAGTTCAAACACTCACCTCTCCTACAGAGCCTTTAGGATGGAGGTAAATTTTGTTTCACAGGCAGAATAAGATATCTAGAAAATATATAATTTTGCATCAATTATAGAAACATTTAGAAAAGATGTTAATACACATAATACTGTCCTGCAGCTTAAGCTAGCATTATCTTCAGTTCAGTTGAGGAATAATTCTTATTTTCCATTATGTTGCTCAACAGCAGTATATACGAAAAACTACCTCGGTAAAAATTCACACATCTAATAGATTTTATCTTCATTTCCCCTCCAAAAGGGCTGTTTTGAGATGACACACTGGGAGACACTCTTTGAGCCTCACGGTGAGGACATCAATGGGCTCACTAAGTGCATCACCGACTACATAACCTTCTGCACTGACTCCATTGTTCTGGGCAGGGCCATCATATCTTCAACAGCTTCACTCACCTGGAGCTGATTTGAGGTAATCAGGTTGGAGGGATTTAAGCCCTACACTGATGTTCCTTCTCCGCCAGTTCGTCAGGTACTCCATGTTGGTATCTGGCTCTAATGCTCCATATTCTCTTTGTCAGGTGCTTTACTTACCTTGTTCTCTTGTGCCTTAATTCTCCCAGACGCCCCAGAACTCTTACCCAAGACTTAAGCTCATCTCCTGGACTTCAGATAACCCACATTTCCTCTGGAAACCTCTCTGTGCCTCACCTGCCTGCCCTCCTGCCATCACACTCCCTCAGAACATACAGGACTCAAGTCAGCCATCTCACACGTCTAGCCCACGTCTCTGCACTGAATCATACCTGTCATTAATCTCTGTGTCTCTTCCACAGCATGTCTTTATCCTGTCTTCCTTCTCTCACCCCAACCAATCACAGCAGATGGCCCGCCCCTCCCTGAGCCTGGTTCTGCTGGAGGTTTCTTCCTGCTAAAAGGGAGTTTTTCCTTCCCACTGTCGCCAAAGTGCTGCTCATAGGGAGTCATATGTTTCCCCGAAAGTTGATTCTGTTCATCTGGACGTTTTCAGAGGGAGAAACGTTTCGTCACCCATCCAGGTGACGTCTTCAGTCTCAGCTGACTGCAGGTTTCAATCTTATAAACAGGACATTTGCATAATGACTGAAACCAGCCCACTGAAGGAACAATGGGCTGGGAGGTCAGTTCCTTCATCATTAATATGCAAATTCTCATGACCATTGATCAACAACCACTGATCAATGGCCATGAGTACCATTCACAGACAGTTTGCTGCAATCACAGCATGTAAGATGGCAAAGGATTTAACCTTAAGACCCCTCCTCCATTCAGAGATGGTCTTCATCATTCTGTGTGATTTCTGGTATTACACAGGGAAAGACACTGTAAGCAAATAAATTGTGTGGCAGCCATGGACAGCCATTGCTACATCTCCATGAGTGAATGAGAAAAACATCCCTCCACTCATGCATTCATCCATCAATACGTTCAGTCTGCCCTTCCTTTGGCCTTGTGTTGAGATTGAGTTACTAATGTTTCTTTTACACAACTGTTTATTTTTTTTAGTTTAAAAGAGTTATTTAGTTTGCAAAGCATGTCCCTTGGTGATGACACCAGACTGCTGTGGGACTAAAGTGAAAAGCTTAAATGAAGCAGAGGTGAAGTCACAGTTCAGTCCGTGTGTCATTCAGTATCCCATGTTACACATGACTACAGACACTTTTGATGCTACACATATACTAAACTGTAGTGCAGAGGTAAGGTTGAGATCTTTGTCACAGATGATCCTTCAGTGGTATAATGTGCTGCTTGTGTGGTTATTTTGGCTAATTCATGCCACAGTTTAAAGCAGGTGAAAGGATCACTAACATAGCATGAATACTTCTAAATGTACAGTATCCTGTGGATAGTGTTGGCTTGCTGTGAACCATGGAGATCATAAGAAACGCCACACAGTTTTCATATTTTACTCTCGGTGCCTATGTTGATACACAGATGTTTAAATATTTATATTTCATAATTATTTTGTCTCTGTATCTGTTTACAGTTGGTTCCAATGTGCTGCTGATTGTGGTTATCTGTGTGAACAGGAGCTTACATGAACCTATGTACATGTTTCTGTGCAGCCTGTTTGTGAATGAGCTGTATGGTAGCACAGGGCTGTTTCCGTTCCTCCTGCTTCAGATCCTCTCTGATGTTCACACTGTTTCTGCTCCTCTGTGCTTCCTGCAGGTTTTCTGCATTTACTTATATGCAAGTGTAGAGTTTAGTAACTTAGCTGCCATGTCTTATGACAGATACATGTCCATCTGTTATCCTCTTCAATATCACACACTAATGATGTCTAATAAAGTTGCCCTTCTGATAGCTGTGACCTGGATCCCCCTTTACTTGCTGTTTGTGTCACAACATGTCTGAGTGCTTCATTGCAGCTTTGTGGAAATGTCATTAACAAAGTGTACTGTAACAATCACTCCATTATCAAGCTGGGGTGTCATGGCACCACAGTCAATAATCTCTATGAGCTCACTGCCGCCTCTGTCACAGTGTGTGTCCCAGTATCTGTAATCCTGTACACCTACACAAGGATCCTGAAAATCTGTTTTTCTGGATCCAAACAGACGCGACAGAAAGCCGTCAGCACCTGCACGCCTCACCTCGCTTCTCTGCTCAACTTTTCTTTTGGGGGTTCCTTTGAAATACTGCAGAGCAGGTTTGATATGAGCCATGTTCCCAACATGTTACGGATATTTTTATCAGTGTACTTTCTTACATGTCAGCCCCTCTTCAATCCTATCATGTATGGCTTGAACATGTCCAAAATACGGACCATATGTAAAAATCTGCTTTTAGGTTATGTAGGGAAGAGCAGGATATTTATCAAAATTGTTCAGATTGAGAAATAAGAGATAAACTACACTGATATGAAGAATGAGCGTTTCTACATGTGACATATTGTTTATGCTGATGCAGACATGTCTAACAGTCATTGAAAATCAGTCAAATAAAAATAATGTAAAAAAAATGAGGAAGTGTCTTCATTCCCAGACAGATTATTGAAAACTGTTTAAATAATGAAAGTAAAGATAATTGTTTCTGTGTTATTGCTGCTTGATGTGAATATTAACATTATACTTTATACTTGGACCACAGAAAAGTCACTACACTACTAATCAAAGCCATGCCTAAATCATTAGTATTAATTTTAGTATAATGTTATTTATATAGTCTAATATGAGCCATCTCAGGGCACTTGATGATGTAAAGGAAGACAACATTTTCAAAAGAACCTCAGGGAACCACAGTTTGTGACAATAGGGTTGTTATACAGTGGATGCAAAAGTATTCGGCCCCCTTAAACTTTCCCACATTTTGTCACATTACAGCCACAAACATGAATCAGTGTTATTGGACTTCCACGTGAAAGACCAACACAAAGTGGTGAACACGTGAGAAGTGGAACCAAAATCATTCATGATTCCAAACATTTTTTACAAATAAATAACTGCAAAGTGGGGTGTGCGTAATTATTCAGCCCCCTGAGTCAATACTTTGTAGAACCAGCTTTTGCTGCAGTTCCAGCTGCCAGTCTTTCAGGGTCTGTCTCTACCAGCTTTGCACATCTACAGACTGAAATCTTTGCACATTCTTCTTTGAAACAGCTCCAGCTCAGTCAGATTAGATGGACAGCATTTGTGAACAGCAGTTTTCAGATCTTGCCACAGATTCTCGAGTGGATTTAGATCTGGACTTTGACTGGGCCGTTCTAACACATGGATATGTTTTGTTTTAAACCGTCCCATTGTTGCCCTGGCTTTATGTTCAGGGTCGTTGTCCTGCTGGAAGCTGAACCTCCGCCCCAGTCTCAAGTCTTCTGCAGACTCCAAGAGGTTTTCTTCCAAGATTGTCCTGTATTTGGCTCCATCCATCTTCCCATCAACTCTGACCAGCTTCCCTGTCCCTGCTGAAGAGAAGCCCCCCCAGAGCATGATGCTGCCATCACCATATCTGACAGTGGGGATGGTGTGTTCAGAGTGATGTGCAGTGTTAGTTTTCCACACATAGCGTTTTGCATTTTGGTCTCATCTGACCAGAGCAGCTTCTTCCACATGTTTGCTGTGTCCCCCACATGTTTGCTGTGTCCCCACATGTTTGCTGTGTCCCCACATGTTTGCTGTGTCCCCACATGTTTGCTGTGTCCCCCACATGGCTTGTGGCAAACTGCAAACAGGACTTCTTATGGTTTTCTGTTAACAATGGCTTTCTTCTTGCCACTCTTCCATAAAGGCCAACTTTGTGCAGTGCACAGTGTTGGGGAGTAACAGAGTACATGTAACGCCGTTACGTATTTAAAATACAAAATATGAGTAACTGTATTCCGTTACAGTTACCGTTTAAAAAGGTGGTATTTAGAATACAGTTACTTTGTTGAAATAAATGGATTACACGGCGGTACTTCCCTGTTTCATATTGTGGCGGGTCAGGACTGTTTGGGTTTTGTTTGACAGCTACGTTCTGTTGTTCCAGGCAGCGTTACGGTTGCCATGGTTACAGGGTGACACTCTCTCTCTGCGTGTTTCCTGGGTGAGAGAGGCCTTTTTGTTGTTGTTGTGCTAAGCTAACAGGCAGAATGCTACAGGCATAGCTCTAAAGAATGTAGCATCATGGGCAGTGTAGTCCGTGCTGCAGGGAGAATGGACTGCCATACCCGTTATGTGTCTGTGAGCGAGGGAGGGAGAAAAAGGAAAAGTACGAGCTGTCATCGAGCAGAAACGGGAGCTGGAAGCATGTAAATATAATAATAACCACTGCAGCCAAGAAGAGAGCCTGACGAGCCCAGTTGTAAGTAAGCTATTAAGACTCGACTGTACACCGTGTTCGTGTTTTCCTCTGAAACAATAAGTTCTGTTGGAGCAGCCTTTCAACGCCTCTCTCTGTCTCTGCTAGCAAAGTGACCCAGACAACAAACTAAAGCTAGTTTTCGGCTACGAGCCGACACAGAACCCACCGTATTAGCCAGAGGTCCCTTTACTACGGTTCGGAGCCGCGGACCTTCAGTAACAGTAATAAATCACAGCAATAGTACATTCATGTAGTTGATGAGAGTAACGTATTCTGAATACTTTGGATTACTTAATATATTATCATGCTGTTTACGAGTAACGTAACAGAACACGTTACAGAATACATTTTGGGGCATGTATTCTGTAATCTGTAGTGGAATACATTATAAAAGTTACCTTCCCAACACTGGCAGTGCACGACTAATAGTTGTCCTACGGACAGATTCCCCCACCTGAGCTGTAGATCTCTGCAGATGGGGCAGACTGACAGAAGCGAGGCTGCCATCGGCCCCTCTGGCCAACACCAATAGGTAGGTAAAGTGTCTTGCTCAAGGACACAACGACCAGGACAGATCGAACTGGCGACCTTCCGGTTACAGATGTACTTCCCAACCCCCTGAGCCACGGTCGCCCGGAAGGTACCATCTGTGCAGTCTGTAGATGTTGAATCTACTTAATTATTGTAGAAAAATAATTGATTTCTGAGCTTTTTTCACACATTAAAGTCGATTACATTGATTAAGCATCACGAGGCGGAGGGAGGGGGGTGGTTGCCTATTTTTTTTGCTGGGAGTTGGCAACTCTATTAGTTAGTTTTTGCTGGGAGTTGGCAACTCTATTAGTTAGTTTTTGCTGGGAGTTGGCAACCCTATTAGTTAGGTTGTTTAATATTTCTGCTAAGTACTCTTTAAAATACCAGAATAAGGAGGATGGTGCAGGTTTAAGTGTGTTAGATTGATCAGTGTAGCTGAACTATAAAATATTTTGGGTGCAGTGTGTTTTTTGCATACAGGGTTAGGGTTAGTGAGGGGGCAAACTCCACAAGTTTCTGACAACTGATAAAATGTGTTCAATGTGCTGCCCATTGTGTTGGATTGTCAATGCAACCCTCTTCTCCCACTCTTCACACACTGATAGCAACACCGCAGGAGAAATGCCAGCACAGGCATCCAGTATCCGTAGTTTCAGGTGCTGCACATCTCGTATCTTCACACCATAGACAATTGCCTTCAGATGACCCCAAAGATAAAAGTCTAAGGGGGTCAGATCGGGAGACCTTGGGGGCCATTCAACTGGCCCACGACGACCAATCCACTTTCCAGGAAACTGTTCATCTAGGAATGCTCGGACCTGCACCCATAATGTGGTGGTGCACCATCTTGCTGGAAAAACTCAGGGAACGTGCCAGCTTCAGTGCACAAAGAGGGAAACACATCATCATGTAGCAATTTCAAATATCCAGTGGCCTTGAGGTTTCCATTGATGAAGAATGGACCCACTATCGTTGTGCCCCATATACCACACCAAACCATCACTTTTGTTGTTCCAACAGTCTTGGAGGATCCATCCAATGTGGGTTAGTGTCAGACCAATAGCGGTGGTTTTGTTTGTTAACTTCACCATTCACATAAAAGTTTGCCTCATCACTGAACAAAATCTTCTGTGTGAACTGAGGGTCCTGTTCCAGTTTTTGTTTTGCCCATTCAGCAAATTCTGTGCCGATCTGGGTCATCCTCGCTAAGATGCTGCAGTAGCTGGAGTTTGTAAGGGGGCCATTTGTGAGTAGCTGATATCCGCTGAAGGGATGTTCGACTAATGCCACTCTCCAGTGACATGCGGCGAGTGCTACGCTGTGGGCTCTTGCTGAATGAAGCTAGGACAGCCACTGATGTTTCTTCATTACTGACAGTTTTCTTGTGTCCACATTTTGGCAAATCCAACACTGAACCAGTTTCACGAAACTTAGCAAGCAGTTTGCTAACTGTAGCATGGGAGATGGGTGGTCTCGTAGGGTGTCTTGCATTGAAATCTGCTGCAATGACCCGGTTACTGCGTTCATCAGATATCAACACGATTTCGATCCGCTCCTCACGTGTTAACCTCTTCAACATGTCAATGGCTGTGAACAAAGAGAAACTTGTAAATAACTCATGAAAGAATAATGTTACGTTGAAACCAAGCACACCATTGTTTTTCTTGTGACATTACCAATAAGTTTGATGTGTCACATGACCCTCTTCCTATTGAAAAAACAAAAGTTGTATCCAAGATGGCCGACTTCTAAATGGCCACCATGGTCACCACCCATCTTGAGGAGTTTGCCCCCTCACATATACTAATGTGCCACAAACAGACTTTAATATAGGGGTGGGTTTTAATAATCAATTCATCGATTAAAATCTGGCTTGGATAACGTGATATCAATTCATTAAAATCCTGAATCGATTTTTTAATATAGGCTAAATGTATTTTGCCCAAAATTCCAGAATCTCAGGTGAAACGTCACAACATTTCAACAACCACCAAACAGCTAAAACAGTAAATGAGAGCAGGAACACTCATTGCGGGCTCCTGGCCCTCACACCTGAAGTTAATCACACACCTGTGGCTCATCGCCTGAACTCATCCACTACTTAAGGCAGTGGCTGGAAACATCTCGTCGCTGGACTATTGAGTAACCTCGGTAGTACGCTCCGGAGTACTAGTCTCTTGCTGCCTTTTCGTATCGCTGACCCTTTGGATTGATCACTTGTTGTCTGTAAACAGGAATTCTGTTTCCCTGGAAGCCTTGGTGTGCGCGCTTGCTGGTGTGCTGTGTTTTTGGGAAGTCCCTCGTGTGTGAAGAGCTCCTTTCCCAGATTTCCCTGTGCCCTGAATTCCCTCCGCCTTCTCACTTGTATATATTTGCACCTGGTGTTGTATAGTAATAAAGGGAACTGTATTCTAGCTGCCTTGTCTGCGCTTGAGTCCATCCCACTTCGTGCCATCTGCCATCTTAGTTGTAAAGGTCACATGACTGCATCACATGATTAAAATGCATTATCGTTTTTGAAAACCTTCGGTTTTTTGAAGTCCACAAGGCGACACGAAAACGTCATTTTCAAATGTCTCCACTTTGGAGAGCGTTTTCAAAAAGCTCCGTTTTCCTTGACCAAAGACGCCGTCTCAGTTTGGACGGAGAGAAAATGATGCGTTTTCAAACAAAAACGTATTAGTGTGGACATGGCCTCAGTCAGACTCGGCCCCCACCTCTACCCCCAACAGGTCAATCTGCCTCCCCACCTCCTCCACCCTCCTCCACCATGCACACATTTTACAATGGCAAGTATACGCTCTCTAAACTTCCCACATGGATTAAAGATCGCACTACCACACACACGACGTTTGGCCCTGCTTTTGCTGCCTTACGAAAGTTCTTCCTGGAAAAGAAGCAGAAACAAGCATAGTTCCTCTCCCAAAGGACCCAACTAACATCTCCCTAATATTCACGGAGACTTGTGTTAGGATGATAAGAAAATGATGTGTAACTGCAAGAGGAGAAAAAAGAGACACAAAGTTCAATATCACACCACAGGCTTTTGAACATCTTGCACCCTTGTGAGTGCTACTGGTTCAAAAAAAATCAGTCAGGCAGTTTTTCAGTTTTCGTGTTTATTTTGTGTTTCATTTTTTGTATAGCTTGTTCTGGTGGTTTAGTGTCCAGGATCAGGAAAGTTTGTGTTTCATGGCCTCTGCAGACTGTGCTGTTCATAAGGCCAAAGACTGACATCATTTCCCTGAGCAGGTAGGCGGTCTTTGTCAGGTTTTTTCTGCTGATTTGTTGCATCAGTCAGTGATCCGCAGCAAAGCTCCAGCTTTAGTGACGACTGCCTCTGCGATCGGGGAAAGTTTCAGTGAGCGTGGCAGCAGTAAGGGCTTCACAAACACACGATGGTACGTTTGTGTACAGAGAATACTTTTAAGTAGATACTTTGACAGATGTTTGTAGCACATCTGTGTTCATTAACATAAAGAGAGAAACGTGTTTTTCCTGCTCTGATCATGTGATGACGGCTTATGATGAAATCGTGTGTTTGCAGGATCACAGTGAAGACACGACGCAGGGGAACAAAATCCAGCTCATCATAAACTCCTCGAAGGTTTCATACTTCACACTTGCTGCTTACTTCGACATCAGTACTTTGAAATATTTCTGTTTCACGGTTGTTATCTCTTTATACTTATTGATTCTCTGCGCCAACGTCCTGCTGATTGTGGTTATCTGTGTGAACAGGAGCTTACATGAACCTATGTACATGTTTCTGTGCAGCCTGTTTGTGAATGAGCTGTATGGTAGCACAGGGCTGTTTCCGTTCCTCCTGCTTCAGATCCTCTCTGATGTTCACACTGTTTCTGCTCCTCTGTGCTTCCTGCAGATCTTCTGTCTGTACACTTATGCAAATATAGAGTTTGGCATCTTAGCCGTCATGTCTTATGACAGATACCTCGCCATCTGCTGTCCTCTGCAGTATCACACACGTATGACGCCTGCAGCGGTGGTCTTGCTGATTGCACTTCCCTGGTTATACTCTTTTCTTACCGTTCTTACTTTGATCTTACTGATTGCTCCTCTGGAGCTCTGTGGGAACGTCATTAACAAGGTTTACTGTTTGAACTACTCCATTGTGAAACTGGCCTGCTCTGAAACCACAGCAAATAACATTTATGGTCTTTTTATCACAGCTCTCACAGTCTTTGTTCCAGTTATCTTAATCCTGTGCTCGTATGTGAGGATCCTGAAAGTCTGTTTTTCTGGATCCAAACAAACCCGACAGAAAGCCGTCAGCACCTGCACGCCTCACCTGTCCTCTCTGCTCAACTTCTCTTTTGGTGTTTGCTTTGAAGTGATCCAGAGCAGGTTCAGTCTGAGCAGTGTGCACAGCATGGTGCACATTGTTTTATCGCTGTACTTTCTAACCTGCCAGCCGCTCTTTAACCCCGTACTGTACGGACTGAACATGTCCAACATCCGCAAACGTCTGTTTGCTCACAAAAGGAGATAACTGCAGAAGCAAAAACATCATCATGTCTGCTCTGAACACTGTGAATATTGTATATTATTATTATTATTGCATATTATTCCACGTAAATACATGGCTGCCTCTGGCTCTGCTAGTGTAAACTCTTCTGAAACTCCTCTGGTTGCTCATGAATCTTACAGCTACAGTCACATCCTAAAAGGCTGTTTTGACTCAAATACTGTGCTGCAGCATGAACCACAATAGGTTTACCGTTCTTCCAGCAGAGGCACAGTCTGCACAGTCTGCACAGTCTGCACAGTCAGAGAGATTCTGAGTGAAATGACACATCTGAGTCTTTACCTCATCCAGCACATTTTCAGAAACCACAAACAGAAGATTTTAGCTCATACATGCATCACAGCTGCACTTTCCATACAGCCGGACCAACGTGGAAACATTCAGTAAAAAGGGTTAAAAGTTAATTTGACATCTGTGTGTAGGCCATCCAGGTGATGGTTGTCTGAGGAGCTTGGAAAGAAAAGCGAGTGGACTTTTTAAAGTTTATTTTTGGCCTTTTACCACCTTTGTTAGACAGTGCAGTGAAGACAGAGAGAGGTGAAGCCATGTGGCAAAGGGCCGCTCGGAGTCACATGGGGTCCCGTACAGGTGACTGGCTGTAGCTCAGGAGGTAGAGCAGGTCACCTACTAATCGCAAGGTTGGTGGTTCAATCCCCCCAGTATGTATGCCAAATATCCCTGGGCAAGATAGCAACCTGAAGTTGCTCTCCAATCCGTCCATTGTGAAAAAGGTTGTGGGTCATTACCAGCAGAGGTTTGGGCTGAAACTGTGAGACTGACACAAGATGTGTAAGCCCCCCTTTGTTCACAGATGGTCATTCATAGTGAACATAGATGACTTCTGTCAGTTCTGAGTGAGGTCGTTTACGTCCACTGTGAAATTAAACAAGATGCTTTCTGTTCAAGTCCTTAAAGGTTAAGTTGAACCCAACAGGATCTTGCTGTAAAGTCTGAACTATGAAATAACTGCCAGAAAATTAGACTTTTTGGAAACTGCAGGTTTTAATTGAACCTTCTGACAATTTTTTTTTAAAAGTAGAAGACAATAAGTTTGAGTTTTTTTGCCACCTTAAACATTTCTGCTCAACAGGACCAGCTGACCGTGGTCTGCACATGGATCAGATCCGTGTGACGGTCGATCAGTCTCAGCCTGCGTCAGTTTCACGTCTGTGATGTGGAGCAGCAGCAACTTGGTGGCAGATCTGTTTCTGATCATTCACTGCAGGAAAGTTCACAAAGTGCATTCTGGGAAAACCAACTTTCTCCTTTTGAATTTTGCAACACTTCATTAGAAATGCTTAAATCAGTTGATTTGTGAGGGGGGGGGGGGGGGCAGTTAAGAGGCACTCGCTGACTTTCAGTGACCCACTTGAGGTTTAGGGTTCACTGAAGGCCGGGTTCAGACATGGGGTCACGTTTGGCAGCGATGACGGTCCAGTGTTCTCTGAAGGGAGTCAAATTTCTACCACACAGCCTTTAATAAAAATTATTTATTTAATTTAATAACTGTACAGTACTCTCTGTTTATAGTAACCATTGTCCTTAATGTAAATATGTAAGAAAAAATTGTGTATGTTTCTGTTCTGTGTCCTGTTTGTTTGTATATTTGTCTTTTTGGCTGCTGTTACAACCAAATTTCCCCTTGTGGGACAATTAAAGGATTATTCTATTCTACTCTATTCTATTCTATTCTATTCTATTCTATTCTATTCTATTCTCTAAAATGCACATTTAAAGGGTTTTGTTTTCAGTGCGAGCAACAAGTTTATGGCCTTTTTCTTCTTGTGTCAGCGTTAATCATGTGACAGCCTGACTCTAAACCCTCAGTGGCCCTCAGGCTGTGTGTCAGGAGGCTAACGGGGCACTGGGTGCCGTCTTGGTTCGAGAGTTGACTTTTAGTTATTTCCACAAAAGATGAATTTAAGACTTTGAACAAAGTGAGAAACTTTTCTGTTGAAGTAAACCTGCAGAGGCTGCTGATGCTGTAAGAGTTACATCATCACTGTAACCGGTAGATTAAAGGTCACCTGTGCATGTAAACATTTCTGTCCCTGAGGTGTCTCCTCATTAGCCACAGCTTCCTCCACCTCCCTCTGATGCAACTATCTGCGAGTGCTTTTGACCAGAGAGACCAATCAGCCGGAGCGGACCTCAGCTCTGGTCTCAGAGGACGGTAATGACCCCCCTCAGAGGACCCATCCATGAAGACACACCCTGCAAACTTCATACAGACTTTCTGAAACACTGCTCCAGCTTTTTCCTGATGGTGTAGAATGTGTTGTCCATATTTATGTGGACTCTGAACATCCACCAGCTCACTGCTGATGCATTTAATGTTGCACTTTAGCCACATGCTAAGAAACAGAGTAATAAACACATTACAGAAAACACATGCAGTTTTATTATGTATCATCGGTGTAAATAGGTATAAAAGCTCATAAAAGTGTTACCATCCAAACATTGTCCACTTCCTGGCGTGACAGCAGTGCTCTGCTTTTTATAACGGCCTCCTTCACATCACTGTGACCTCTTTGGGCTGCATAATGAAAACTCACAGTCAGCAACCCCGACTTCCATGCCTGGAATCAGCAACAGGCCACAGCTGGTCATGAAACAGCTGGTCATGAAACAGCTGGTCATCGTTTCAACTTTGTTGTGACCAGCAGGTTACAAAGAACAATTTCAAAATAACAGGACTGACAAAACAGACACAATATCGTAAGTTATGAGAAGGTTTTCTTACATATTGCTCTGCTGAAACAGAAATATGTTCCCAGGTTAAACTCATAATCAATGATTATCCTAATCCTACGGAATCAAAATACATTGATCTGCAAAAGCTCTTCATTTCTTTATATTCAGCCATGTGGCCACAGCTCCGTGCACAGCTTCAACAATGACGGTGTGGTCCACTCAGCTTCCCTCAAAATGCTGTTGAAGCTTTGCAAGATCCAGGAATTAAAGATGTTGTGGACTGGACGCTCTGCCAGATGCTCCCAGCACACCCTCACTTTATGTTTAGATGTTGTACCCAGCATCCTCCCCTCCACCTGATCCCACTCACCACCAGCTGGTGATCAGCTCTGTTCCTTTCAGCCGGGCGTCCAGAACACATGACTGCAGATCTGATGATCACAAAACTGATCATCGACCTGTTACCTGGTGTCCTGGTGCCATGTGCGCTTATGCACATCCCTGTGTTTGAACATGGTACAGACATGCATACAATCCCCCAGCAACACAATAGAATAGAATAGAATAGCTTTTTATTGTCACTGTACATGTACAGTGAAATTTTGTGTGTTCAGCACCAACTGTGCAGGAATAAAAATATAAAAATTAGAAAGCAGGAATGAATAAAAGACAAGAGGAGTTTATATACAACAAAAATAATAATATGTAGAAAACAGGACGTGTGGGATCTGATTGACCTGAGGCACCAACCAGAGGGCAGCAGGTGGTGGGCGTGGTCACCTGTGAAGGCCATGGTTTACCTGTGAAGGAGGATCAGGTGATGACCTCCAGGGGTGTCAGAGGGCAGCCAATGATGATTTTGGCAGTGTTAATGACCCTCTGTGCAGCCTTCCTGCTCTCAGTCGTGGCCCCTGAGGAGAGCACGCTGTCCACTGAGGAGCAGTAGAAGGCCAGCAGCAGCTTCTGGTCCAGGGTATTCGTCCTCAGGACACAGAGGAGGTACAGCTGGGCCTTCTTTTCCAGGGCGATGCTGTTGTGGGTCCGGGTGAGATCAGCTGAGATGTGGATGCCCAGAAACCTGAAGGTGGAGACAGATTCCACCTGTTCTCCATTCATAATGAGAGTGGACCCGTCGGTGTCTCCTGAAGACTTTGGTGTTAGGATGTTCAGCTTCAGGTTATTCTCTGAGCACCAGCAGGACAAGTTCTCTACCTCCGTCCTGTATCTCATCTCCATCAGAGATGAGCCCAATCACAGTGGTGTCATTGGCATACATGATGATGACACCACTGTGATTGGGTGGTTTGGTGTACAGTCGTAGGTGTACAGGGTGTGCAGTAGGGAGAACGCAGCCTGTGAAGCTCCGGTTGGTGAGGAATTCTTTGATCCAGGAGCAGGTGGCAGGAGGGGTCTGGAGGTGGTCCAGTTCAGTCCTGAGGATGTTGGGGATTATGGTGTTGAACGCTGAGCTGTAGTCCACAAAGAGCATCATCACCAGGCGCTTCCTGTTGTCCAGATGGCTCAGCACTCTGTGACGGGTGATGGTATCCTCATGGATCAGTTTGCTTTGTAACCAACCTGATGGGGTCGAGAGAGGAAAGTAGACAGTCTCTGATGAAACTATCCCCTTAAAACACCTCATGACTACACATGTGAGGGTTATAGGTCATTCAGGGCGTCTATTCCAGTCTTTTGGGGGATGATGGTGGAGGCCTTAACCCTTTATGGTCGGTCGGAGCGGGCACATTCTGTTTCGTGTAATTACAGTGGTCCCTCGCTATAACGCCCTTTCACCTTATGCCTCACTGTTTCACTGATTTGTTTTGTGCAATGTTGCATGTTTTTTCTCTCTCTCTCTTTTTTCTTCTTCAATACAGCGCATTGTGTTCTGCGTCCTGATTGGCTGTAGACCATTGTCAATGAATCTCCTCCGTGCCGTGTCTCCTGTACAGTGCTGAATGCATTCAGCTTGTCAAATTTACATAAATCTCCTACATACATAAAGCCCTGGCAGTGTGACTCTGAAGTGCTGTACTGTATGTTTGTACGTTTTCTCTAACAAACACAATGTCGACGAAACGTTCTGCAAATACACATTCTTCATATCATGAAAGAGGAGGTGGGCGGAGCTTATAAGTGCTGACAGACATCAGAGTCAGAGGCTCAGACACAGCTGGCTGTCACAGCTGATCTAAGGTCAGATGTAGGAGATCTTTATAGGTGAAATGCACAAATTGTTGCCGCCAGCACACCTCACTTCAGAGAACAACCTCTGTGGTTCAATGACCTTTGACCCTTATTTCACTGAGTGTAGAAATGTCGTATCTTCTGCAAAATGACAGTCAAATTGTAATTTTCAAAAACAATCTTAAAAACACTGCTAATTTCTCCAGAGGACCCGGTTGACCTTCAACCAGGAGAAAGAGATGAAATGTTCAGGAATCAAACACCAGGATGATTTCATGGCTGAAGAAAACAACTTTCTCCTCAGAGACCCCAGCAGGCCTACTGATCATTTCTATGAATATGCTTTAGCAATAACTACATTTAACTAATATACAGCTCTTCAATGCTTATTCAAGGTTTTACTTTTACTGCTGTTCATGTTATCTTAAGAGTTTAGACTGTCAGCAGCTTTTACCTGGAGTTGGCTCTCTCTGCGGAAGAGCATCACTTCCTGTTCCAACACAGTCGGGTTTTTGTGTAGTTTATCTGCGGAGCAATTTAATTAAAAAACTTCTTATTTCATAGTAGAATCTGCACTCGCTAATTTGTATTCGCTCACTGTGTCTTTAGGTTTTGCTAGCTTAGCTTAGCTCATAACCGACTCACTAGCAGCATGGCCTCTAAAATTCCCCGAAAAGCCTTCAGTTAATCCAAAATGCTGCAGCAAGAGTACTGAGTATTCCAGTATTCCTTGGAATGCTGCTGAAGATCTGCCAGAGGTGGAAGATTTTGCGGACCGGGCCCTCTGCTCGGTGTTCCCAGCTGATTCTCACTATACATGCGGGTGCTCCAAGTCTGTCCAGCGTCCTCCCTGACCACCTGATCACCTCAGCCTCTCTCTTCACCCGAGTGTCCAGAACATCTGGCCACAGATCTGATGATATGATTATAACATCGATCATCAACCTTTGCCTAGGATGTCCTGGGGCCACACGCACTTATCGATGCCCTTAAGTTTAAACATGGTGTTCATTATGGACTAAAACTTCGAGTTTTTGATGCCACTGAGGATGGAAAGGTAGCTGACAGAATAGAAATGCATAAGTGATGTCAGACGCCAGAGACTTGGTGGAAAAAACCCCAAAACTGAACTAAACTAAATGTTAGCTTAGAATGAACCTTTTTTTAAATCATACCAATCACTTGATGAATAACTAAATAGGCTTAATCATTTCCAGTACCCTGGAGGACAGCAGGGAGAACTGAGACGCTGAATGGTGCTTTGATTCGATCGTTTACATCAAAGTTATTTACTAAAGTAAGATGGAGATTTAAAAGTTAAACCCAGCATTCTTGGCAGACTTTTTCTTTCAGTGTTGCAGAATCTAATTTTAAAAAATTGCTGAAATCTGTTTTTTTGAGTGTCTCAAAGAATTCAGTGACAAAAGGTCCATGTTGGTGTCGCTTTTACCAATTTTATCTGGACATCCTACATGAACACATGTGGAAGGTACCGTGTGGCTGCTTATGTGTTGCTGAATGATTAAAGGCTTTGCTGTCTCTTACAGTGTTTAAGTGGCCAAAGACTGAATGCAGCCTAACAGGAAACAACATCCAGTGAAGAAATGTCTTTAAATATTCTCATTTGTTTAATACATCTGCTTTCCAAACTTTCCAGCGTAAACTTTTACATATGTCATAGATTTTGGACATTTTCAGCCCGTACAGCACAGGATTAAAGAGCGGCTGACATATAAGCCAGTACAGTGATATCAAAATACGTAAAATGTTTGGTACAGTGTTCATGTTAAATCTGCTCTGCAATATTTCAAAGCAAGCACCAAAAGAGAAGTTGAGCAGTGAGGCGAGGTGAGGCGTGCAGGTGCTGACGGCTTTCTGTCGCATCTGTTTGGATCCAGAAAAACAGACTTTCAGGATCCTCGTGTAGGTGAAAAAGATTAACGTGAGAGGCAGAAAAATGGTGAATGCTGTGCTGATCAGTCCATAGATGTTATTGAGTGTGGTGACAGAACAGGCCAGTTTAACAATGGCATAGTTATCACAGTACACTTTGTTAATGATGTTCCCACACAACTGCAGAGGTGAGCTCAGAGAAACCGCCACAGCAACCAGCAACAAAGCACAGATCCACGACACAACGATGAGCACAGAAACCGTGTTGGACGTCATTCGTGTGTTATACTGCAGAGGACAGCAGATGGCAAGATATCTGTCATAAGACATGACGGCTAAGTTATAAAACTCTACATTTCCATACGAGTACAGACAGAAGATCTGCAGGAAGCACAGAGGAGCAGAAACAGTGTGAACATCAGAGAGGATCTGAAGCAGGAGGAACGGAAACAGCCCTGTGCTACCATACAGCTCATTGACAAACAGGTTGCACAGAAAAATGTACATAGGTTCATGTAAGCTCCTGTTCACACAGATAACCACAATCAGCAGGACATTGGCGCAAATTATTAAAGAATATAAAGACAAGAGAAGCAAGAAAAACAAGTATTTTGTAGGCCCGGCATCAAAGTAGGCACCAAGGATGAAGTATGAGCCCCCTGTGAAGTTTATCATGATGCAAAGGTCCGTCACAATCAGCTTAATGAACAATACATGAACTGATGAGAAATGTGTAATTGCATAACAATATTTCACAAAGCAAATGAAAGGAACCTGTCAAAGTTCTTAACTGAAAACCTTCCAAAAAGTCAAAGTAGTGAGTGCATCAGACCAGCTTCTTTTAAAGCCTTCAGCTCAGCAGACGCCCCCAGCAGCAGAATGACATCATCCTCTGAGCCTTCCACTGGCTGCTGATTGCTATGAAATGTTAACATCAGCTTTCAAACTGGCAACATCACACGGTGTGCTTACAATGATCCACAGGGATGGGTGCTGTTTGTGTGTGAAGTTTTCCTGTTTTAGTTAGAAGACCCAAATGCCATGTTGCAATAATACAGGGTGGGCCATTTATATGGATACACCATAATAACATGGGAATGGTTGGTGATATCAAAGTCCTGTTTGTGGCACATTAGTATATGTGAGGGGGCAAACTCCTCAACATGGGTGGTGACCATGGTGGCCATTTAGAAGTCGGCCATCTTGGATACAACTTTTGTTTTTTCAATAGGAAGAGGGCCATGTGACACATCAAACTTATTGGTAATGTCACAAGAACAACAATGGTGTGCTTGGTTTCAACGTAACTTTATTCTTTCATGAGTTATTTACAAGTTTCTGACCACTTATAAAATGTGTTCAATGTGCTGCCCATTGTGTTGGATTGTCAATGCAACCCTCTTCTCCCACTCTTCACACACTGATAGCAACACCGCAGGAGAAATGCCAGCACAGGCATCCAGTATCCGTAGTTTCAGGTGCTGCACATCTCGTATCTTCACACCATAGACAATTGCCTTCAGATGACCCCAAAGATAAAAGTCTAAGAGGGTCAGATCAGGAGACCTTGGGGGCCATTCAACTGGCCCACGACGACCAATCCACTTTCCAGGAAACTGTTCATCTAGGAATGCTCGGACCTGCACCCATAATGTGGTGGTGCACCATCTTGCTGGAAAAACTCAGGGAACGTGCCAGCTTCAGTGCATAAAGAGGGAAACACATCATCATGTAGCAATTTCAAATATCCAGTGGCCTTGAGGTTTCCATTGATGAAGAATGGACCCACTATCGTTGTACCCCATATACCACACCAAACCATCACTTTTGTTGTTCCAACAGTCTTGGAGGATCCATCCAATGTGGGTTAGTGTCAGACCAATAGCGGTGGTTTTGTTTGTTAACACCATTCACATAAAAGTTTGCCTCATCACTGAACAAAATCTTCTGCGTGAACTGAGGGTCCTGTTCCAATTTTTGTTTTGCCCATTCTGCAAATTCTGTGCTGATCTGGGTCATCCTCGTTGAGATGCTGCAGTAGCTGGAGTTTGTAAGGGTGCCATTTGTGAGTAGCTAATATCCGCCGGAGGGATGTTCAACTAATGCCACTCTCCAGTGACATGCGGCGAGTGCTACGCTGTGGGCTCTTGCTGAATGAAGCTAGGACAGCCACTGATGTTTCTTCATTAGTGACAGTTTTCTTGTGTCCACATTTTGGCAAATCCAACACTGAACCAGTTTCACGAACCTTAGCAAGCAGTTTGCTAACTGTAGCATGGGAGATGGGTGGTCTCGTAGGGTGTCTTGCATTGAAATCTGCTGCAATGACCCGGTTACTGCGTTCACCAGATATCAACACAATTTCGATCCGCTCCTCACGTGTTAAGCTCTTCGACATGTCAATGGCTGTGAACAAAGAGAAACTTGTAAATAACTCATGAAAGAATAAAGTTACGTTGAAACCAAGCACACCATTGTTTTTCTTGTGACATTACCAATAAGTTTGATGTGTCACATGACCCTCTTCCTATTGAAAAAACAAAAGTTGTATCCAAGATGGCCGACTTCTAAATGGCCACCATGGTCACCACCCATCTTGAGGAGTTTGCCCCCTCACATATACTAATGTGCCACAAACAGGACTTTAATATCACCAACCATTCCCATGTTATTATGGTGTATCCATATAAATGGCCCACCCTGTAGAATGGGAATATGTTTCAGTAAACAGGTAAACAAAACTTCTGTCAGTGTCCAAATACATATGGACCTAACTGTATATGTCACATCATAGCAGTATTCAAAGTGGCCTAAATGTGGATTGAAAGCGGTTTTCCATTCACCTTCTCTAAACTTCGCTAAGTGAAGCACAGAGGAGCAGAAACAGTGTGAACATCAGAGAGGATCTGAAGCAGGAGGAACGGAAACAGCCCTGTGCTGCCATACAGCTCATTCACAAACAGGCTGCACAGAAACATGTACATAGGTTCATGTAAGCTTCTGTTCACACAGATAACCACAATCAGCAGCACATTGGCAGCAGCGATCGACTTGTATAAAGATCGAAGTATCTGATAGGGCTGTTTCTGAGTAAGCACCGAGTGTGAGATATAAAACCTGGGAAAAGTTTGTTTTCGTTCTCACTTTGTTGTGAACAGAAAACATAACTCTGGATAAACGAACAGGCAGAAATGTTCACCTCTGACAGAACTGTAGCATGTGAGGGTCACGGCAGGGTTGAAAACAGTGACATGAAAAAACCGGAGACATGCCATGACACAAAGGAAAACAGACGACCCTGAACAGAGACAGAGGACTTAAATACACAGGATGGTAATGAGGGAAGTGGAAACACCTGGGGAAAAACAGCTGACACAAATAATCACAATGCCACAGGGGAAGCAAAACTAAACACAATGAACATGGAAACAAGACTTTCAAAGTAAAACAGGAAAAATGGAGAGACATGAACTGGGAAACGCAAGCTTGACATAGAGATTCATTCATTTTTCACAATAAAACAACAAATCAAACAAACAATAAACAAGTAGTGGGTTGGAGTGTGCCTGCCATCAAATACCCAGAACAATTCAAAACAGCAACTTGATAATACGACAGAGTGCAAGCACATAAAAATGATACCAATAGATTCAAAATGAATTTTAAAACAGATGCGCCTTAACGGTAATATTATTAATATAATTACAGGTCCATACTTTGTCCAATAGATCGCCATAGATTAGATATAACAGACACACAAACAAACGTGAATATTACATCATCATTATCATCACAGTCATGGGGTTGTTTGCTTGTAAAATCCTCAGGTCTTCATTACACCTCGTATTAAAGTAAACAATAGGTACATGTGTTTTAGTATCAGTTTTCAGGCCCCTCTTCTGTGGAACCAGCTTCCAGTTTGGATTCAGGAGACAGACACTATCTCTACTTTTAAGATTAGGCTTCAAACTTTCCTTTTTGCTAAAGCATATTGTTAGGGCTGGACCAGGTGACCCTGAATCCTCCCTTAGTTATGCTGCAATAGATGTAGGCTGCCGGGGGATTCCCATGATGCATTGAGTTTTTCCTTTCCAGTCACCTTTCTCACTCACTATGTATTAACAGACCTCTCTGCATTGAATCATATCTGTTATTAATCTCTGTCTCTCTTCCACAGCATGTCTTTATCCTGTCTTCCTTCTCTCACCCCAACCAATCACAGCAGATGGCCCCGCCCCTCCCTGAGCCTGGTTCTGCTGGAGGTTTCTTCCTGTTAAAAGGGAGTTTTTCCTTCCCACTGTCGCACACACACACACACACAAACACACACAAACAAATTGAGTTCATGCCTCATGTGTTTATATTATTCTGTTTCTTAGCATGTGGCTAAAGTGCAACATTAAATGGATCAGCAGTGAGCTGGTGGATGTTCAGAGTCCACATAAATATGGACAACACATTCTACACCATCAGGAAAAAGCTGGAGCAGTGTTTCAGAAAGTCTGTATGAAGTTTGCAGGGTGTGTCTTCATGGATGGGTCCTCTGAGGGGGGTCATTACCGACCTCTGAGACCAGAGCTGAGGTCCGCTCCGGCTGATTGGTCTCTCTGGTCAAAAGCACTCGCAGATAGTTGCATCAGAGGGAGGTGGAGGAAGCTGTGGCTAATGAGGAGACACCTCAGGGACAGAAATGTTTACATGCACAGGTGACCTTTAATCTACCGGTTACAGTGATGATGTAACTCTTACAGCATCAGCAGCCTCTGCAGGTTTACTTACAGAAAAGTTTCTCACTTTGTTCAAAGTCTTAAATTCATCTTTTGTGGAAATAACTAAAAGTCAACTCTCGAACCAAGACGGCACCCAGTGCCCCGTTAGCCTCCTGTAACATGCTTCATGTTAGTGTCAGAGAAGTGTTAGCCAGAAAAACCTAAAGCTGACCCAGCAGGCAGTGTTTGTGTTCATATATCAGACGTTTTATTCATGTGGGATCAGAGTGACTCTTCTTGTAACCATGGAGACCGTGGTTTCTGCTGGTCACTGAGTAATTCGGTGTGACAGCAGATTACTGCACAATGCTTTCATGTCCGCAATGACAGCCAGGCCACACCATCATCGCTTCCTTTCTTCTGGCTGTGGTCACGGTGCGTCAGCTGATGCTGCAGCGAGCATTAATGCAGTAACTTTATTGAAAGTGCAGCTTTTCACTGACAGGTGGAAGAAAGAGTGGAGTGGGGTTATTTTCTGAGGTTAAGGCTATTAAAATGTAATATTCTGATTCATTTTAAAGATTTTCTTTTTTGGATCCAAACTTTTTTCCGCTTTCTGTTTGGCGATGGCGCGTTTAACATTTTTTCTTTTTATTACGCCTGCCCTGTCCAGCACTGTAGCAATCAAAACTGTTGTCTGAAGGCTGAGAAAAATGCCCAACAGATTTACTTTCCCAAGTGGACCTTTTCCTATAGTCGTCCACTAGATTGTCATAGTTGATTCACTCGTTATTATTTATTTTTATTTTAAGTTATTACAATCAGAAAGAATAAACTAGAGGAGAAGAGGGATAAAGAGAAAAGACACTGAAAATCTTATTCACCAGCAAAAAGAAAACAGCAGAGCAGCGAAACTACAGCAACAACTAGCATAAGCACAGGTAACAGCAAATAATAAATACTGACTCGTACTGAGCAGCACACAAGACTGACAATGCATGATATGTTTGGAGGCAGCAGCCACAGAGTGTGTTTCTATGAATACCTTTTTGTACACCTGTGTGTGTATTCATAAGGTTTCTCCATGTAAATGTCTAATAGTAGATCGGCAGGTGTGGGGAGTCATAGCCCTGCCCCCAGGGACATGAAGCAGGCATGGAAGAGATCCAGGCCTCAGACATCTAGAGGCCGTCCAGAGTGCGGGAGCCCACGGAGGACCACCAGAGCGCCAGCAAAGCCACCCTCCTTGAAAGAGCTGTGAACAGTTCCAGATGAGGGGTCACCCAGCAGCCACGGTGCAGAAGCCACAGGGGGGCGGGGCGGCTGGGTGAAATGCCCGCAGGCTCTGCCAGCAGCCAGCTGTGCCAGAGTGGACTGAGCCCCAGGCCCCGAAGGGGCCCGACCGAGTAACAGGCGCCTCCAAGCAGCCACCAGGAATGAGCTGTTACATACCTGAGGGCCCAGCACCGGACACCAAAAACCACCAACGCACCGACGCCTGAGGGCATCAGTTACTGGCAGGGAGTGTGATGGGGGGAGATCGGCTTCCATACTTTAGAGGGCCTGAGATGTTCACAGAGAGGTGGAGTCTAAGACCCAACCTGACATATAAACACAGACACAAACGTGCATTCCCACCCTCATGCACACATATACACACTCAGCACTCACTCAACGTGGAGAGAAACAGAAATGACCACTGTACACACTCACACTCCCCGTGCATACATAGCCACGGTCCAAGCACCATCACCCTCAAAGGGGCAATCTGCCCCCAAACCCAGGAGATGTTGCCCTTTTCCCTGTGGTGGAGACAAGCAGACCACCCCCGGTCCTGCAGCATCCCGGATCCAGCATCCCGGATCCAGCATCCCGGATCCAGCCCCCTGCCCCCGATGGCGAACAGAGAATGGAGTTATGAAGACCCCATACCTCTCTCTGCCTGTTCATGTGTGGTCTGGCTGCGTGCTGTTCTAATTTAAAACAGGTGGCCTCTCCTGCACCTCAGTGACATAGCTGTACTCCAAAGTCCTGCATGCCTGGGGGGGTTGATGGAGTGGGAAGAGGGAGGCAGTTGGGGGCAGTTTAATAACACACTTTAAAAAATGACAGTTTTAACCTAATGAAAAAACAAATACGTTGATTAATTGAAATAAGTAAACCAGTTAAAGAAAAACAGGAAAATGTAAAATAATAACAAAAACACACACGTGATAAATCAAGTTTGTTTATAAATAATCTGTATTTACAACAACAACGTGGATTTTTAAAATAAAAAAATGTATTAATCATGTAAATTTCCTGCACCTGTCACAGACGTCCACACATCCAGGCAAAGCTGTCCAAAACGCTGAACTTCATGTTGTGTCACGGTTGGACATCTAAAATTTGGATGCAGTTTGGACGTCGTACAGATCTGAACTGGTTATGGACCGAACACGATGGTCTGCACGTTTATCCGCCATCTAGTGTTTGGTGGGGGAGGAGCTTCTCTGTGGATGGCGCCGTCTTCAGTTCTTCTTTCTGTTCGTATTTTGCTTTTCTTGGGCTACCTGCCTCCTTCAGGGTTTCAGTCATTGCTCCACACTTCATGGCAGCAGTTCCTAAAGTTGCTCTAGCTGATTCTACCTCTGATACCTGAAAACTAAAACTTCTAACAGTCATGTTTCTGTATTGTATAATGTGCCTTTTATGGCATCAAGGAGGTTTGTAACGTATAGATCTTGGATGTTGTTATCTCCTTCGTATAAAACGTCTTGTTGCCCATAAAAGAGGAAGTTCACTCAGGCCCTAAAACTTCTCCTTTTTCTGAGGTCATATTATAATGATTGACAGTATTATATTATAAGGCCTGTGCCAGTAAAACAGCAGGAAGAACAGACAGAGGCCTTTGCCATCGGGAGGGATCGATTTCCACCCATGTAGCCTTTTTTCCTTTGTCCTTGCTTTGAAGCTGGGAGTTTTGGGGAGTCGAGTCCTGAAACTGAGCCATCAGTCGTGGGTGTATCACCCGCTCTGCTGTATAGTTGACCCACATCAATGATTCCCAGGGTGCGGCTTTAATGAGGTCCCACCTATGGAGGAGGAGATGAGGGTCTGACATCATTCAACTGTAAGTGTGTGCGTGTGCGCGCGTGTGTGTGTGTGTGTGTCGGTCTGCCCTGTCATCTGACACCTGTGAGGCTGCAAAGAGGTCACATTTTCAGTACAGTCAAAAACATGAAATGCAGACTAACACACACACACACACACACTAACACACACACACACACACAGGATTGTACATTAACATAGAACCATACTGAATTTCACAAGAGAAACACACACACAGATATGAAGAGAGAGAGTAAACAATTCGTCATACAATGAGAACAGGACAAATCAACAATGACTCATTAATATTAAAATCTGTAACATAATGTATTGTTTGGAGTTTAGTCTGTTACTGTTGCTATTTTTACCATTTCTTCTTGGAGCAACTGTAACGCACATAATTTCCTTAGAGATTAATAAAGTATTCTGATTGGTTCAGGATGACCTGCCATCATCCAATCACACATCTGCTTACCTGCATCTGTTGCTCGTTTCTCCTCCTTTTCTCTTTTTTCTAAACTGAGCACCTGATGGCTTTGAACCCAGGATTCAAATCATGAACACATAATGGGCTTGAATTTACAACATTATGAATGAAATGTGCTCTATCTGGAAGCAGCAGGTCTTCCTCCCCTTTCCACAGGTTGTGTGAGACTTTAAATCATCAAAATATAAAATATAAATTTTAAATTGTTATTGATCCCTTTACCCCTGGTCCTAAAGTGTATATTTATTTTCTTACTCTTCTTATATTTATTGTTTGTTTACTTGCACTGCTGTAACTGGAGCCTCGTCGTCTCTATATATGCTGGACTGTAGCGGAGATGACAATAAAGTTTACTTTGACTTCAGCAGCGAGCAGGCGCACCGAGGAAAAACATCGGTGCAAATTATAAGTCTGTATCATGATGTCTGCTGTTTTCGTGTTTGCTGGTTTGTTTTTATTTTGTTATATTTTGCGAGTTGGTAATTTTTGCTGCTCCAGCCAGCCAGAGAACCCCCCGCCGCCCCGCCCTCTCCTCCCTGTGCCGCAAGCAGCAGGCGCACCTCGCAAACGGAGGGCGCCCTTACTCCCAGCAAATGGGCGATAGAAAACCGATCGGTGCCTGAGCCATCCCCAGTATGCGCTGGCATGACGTCGCGCAGCATGAGTACCAGCAAATTTTTTTTTGCCGATACCCGTGATCCGCCCCCCACCACGATGCCGCCCCGGGCAACCGCCCGTGTCGCCCGTATCTAAAACCGCTACTGCTCAGTACCAATCAAAATCGTGTGTGTGTGTGTGTGTGTTTGTTTTAATGGTTTTGTTTTTGCTGTTTGCTGCATTGTTTTCTGTGTTAGTTGCCAAGATTTGGATTTGGCGCCTTGCCTGTGATTGAATCACCATAATGACCCTAATATCACTGAAACGCACAGGAGTCATGCGTGAATGGTTCAAGAAGTGCGTTAGTTTGACCTAAAAGACCTCGTGGGTTAACCTAGTTTCAACAGTTCTTTCATCAGTTTTACTGCACATCACCTTTGTTCTTGGCACCATTGCACTTCTCAGTTCCTCCGGTATCCTCTCACTCTCCTGGATTGTGTTAAACAAGTTCGTTAAAAAGTTCATCAGCAGGTATTTCATCTGGACCCTGCTGTAGCTGCCCTCACTTCCTCCTTAAATCTTCTGCATTTCCTGAAGAACGGTCTCCTATTTGCACCTTCATCATAAGATATATTCAACCTGTGTGCACCTCCCTCCACTTTTATTTTACGTTATGTTCCTCCCTTTTCTTGAACTATGGGTTTGCCACAGTCATTTCCATTCTTATTCTTCTTTTTGCAAAATTTGCCACTATTTGTTCTTCAGCATTTATCTCATTAACGCCACACCTGCCCAACACCAAATCGCCTCTGTTCCCTTCACCTACATGTTTACTGAGGCTCCAGATTCTTACATTTGAGCTTCTTCCCTCTAGTCTAATAGTTACTATTCCTCTTACACTTTCCAGCTTTCAGTTTAAAGTTCTCAAATTTGATCAGTTGTTTGATCTTAAAATTGCCAATAGCATTATTTTTTATGTAACTCCTCTGAGCTCCATACAAGCAATACCAACGACCACTTTAAGACATGCAGGTCAGTGCTTCTTCTCTCACACTTGCATGTGGCTTAGATTGTTTAAAGCCTGTGCACTGTCCGTCGAAGTCCTCCAACCATCCTCTCTGAGATTAACTTAAGATCTAGGTTACGAACAGAAGCCAAAACTGGAGTAATATGTGATTTCCTGTTAGTGCTATAGTTATGTCACGTACAGGTCTGGTGACCCGCTGTTTCTGTGTTTGGTTTAAGCTATTTTATTTGAATGATTGCTTCCTGCTTGTATTATATTTATAGTTCCTGGTTTCTGTTCTGTTTCTGTGCCTCCCCTGAGTTCCTGGTGTTCCTGGTGTCGTGTCTCCACTGAAGGTTTCGTTGTGTATTCTTGTTCTCCTTATTTGTCTCCATGTGTTGTATGCTTGTCTTAGTTCTCTGTCACTGCGTCTTCCCTGTGTTCCACGTTTCTCTCGTCTCTGTGTTCGTTCACCTCCCGTTTCTCCCCAGTCAGTCACGTCTCCTTGTCTGTCTTCTGTTTCTTGTCCTGTGTTCAGTGTATTGAGTTTTGAGTTTTCCCCTTCGTCTCATTATGTCAGATTAGTCCCAGCTGTGTTTCCCTCCTGTTTCCCATTTCCTTGTTAGTCCCTCGTGTATTTAAGCGCTGATTTCTCCTTACAGTGCTGTGTTTTTCTTCTTTGCTCCTGGTGATGTTCTGGTTCTCTGTTTTCTGTTTTCGTTTTCTAGCTTGAGCTTCATGTTTTGAGTTTCTAGTTTTGTTTTCTTGTATTACATGTTCGACTTTTCTCCAGCAATGAAGCTGCCGTTTTGAGTTTATTCCTTCGTGCACGACATCAGTACTTTGAAATATTTCTGTTTCACGGTTGTTATGTCTTTATACGTATTGATTCTCTGCGCCAACGTCCTGCTGATTGTGGTTATCTGTGTGAACAGGAGCTTACATGAACCTATGTACATGTTTCTGTGCAGCCTGTTTGTGAATGAGCTGTATGGTAGCACAGGGCTGTTTCCGTTCCTCCTGCTTCAGATCCTCTCTGATGTTCACACTGTTTCTGCTCCTCTGTGCTTCCTGCAGATCTTCTGTGTGTTTTCTTATGTCTGTGTAGAGTTTTGCATCTTAGCCGTCATGTCTTATGACAGATACCTCGCCATCTGCTGTCCTCTGCAGTATCACACACGTATGACGCCTGCAGCGGTGGTCTTGCTGATTGCACTTCCCTGGTTATACTCTTTTCTTACCGTTCTTACTTTGATCTTACTGATCGCTCCTCTGGAGCTCTGTGGGAACGTCATTAACAAGGTTTACTGTTTGAACTACTCCATTGTGAAACTGGCCTGCTCTGAAACCACAGCAAATAACATTTATGGTCTTTTTATCACAGCTCTCACAGTCTTTGTTCCAGTTATCTTAATCCTGTGCTCGTATGTGAGGATCCTGAAAGTCTGTTTTTCTGGATCCAAACAAACCCGACAGAAAGCCGTCAGCACCTGCACGCCTCACCTGTCCTCTCTGCTCAACTTCTCTTTTGGTGTTTGCTTTGAAGTGATCCAGAGCAGGTTCAGTCTGAGCAGTGTGCACAGCATGGTGCACATTGTTTTATCGCTGTACTTTCTAACCTGCCAGCCGCTCTTTAACCCCGTACTGTACGGACTGAACATGTCCAACATCCGCAAACGTCTGTTTGCTCACAAAAGGAGATAACTGCAGAAGCAAAATCATCGTCATGTCTGCTCTGAACACTGTGAATATTGTATATTATTATTATTATTGCATATTATTCCACGTAAATACATGGCTGCCTCTGGCTCTGCTAGTGTAAACTCTTCTGAAACTCCTCTGGTTGCTCATCTTACAGCTACAGTCACATCCTAAAAGGCTGTTTTGACTCAAATACTGTGCTGCAGCATGAACCACAATAGGTTTACCGTTCTTCCAGCAGAGGCACAGTCTGCACAGTCTGCACAGTCAGAGAGATTCTGAGTGAAATGACACATCTGAGTCTTTACCTCATCCAGCACATTTTCAGAAACCACAAACAGAAGATTTTAGCTCATACATGCATCACAGCTGCACTTTCCATACAGCCGGACCAACGTGGAAACATTCAGTAAAAAGGGTTAAAAGTTAATTTGACATCTGTGTGTAGGCCATCCAGGTGATGGTTGTCTGAGGAGCTTGGAAAGAAAAGCGAGTGGACTTTTTAAAGTTTATTTTTGGCCTTTTACCAGCTTTGTTAGACAGTGCAGTGAAGACAGAGAGAGGTGAAGCCATGTGGCAAAGGGCCGCTCGGAGTCACATGGGGTCCCGTACAGGTGACTGGCTGTAGCTCAGGAGGTAGAGCAGGTCACCTACTAATCGCAAGGTTGGTGGTTCAATCCCCCCAGTATGTATGCCAAATATCCCTGGGCAAGATAGCAACCTGAAGTTGCTCTCCAATCCGTCCATTGTGAAAAAGGTTGTGGGTCATTACCAGCAGAGGTTTGGGCTGAAACCATGAGACTGACACAAGATGTGTAAGCCCCCCTTTGTTCACAGATGGTCATTCATAGTGAACATAGACGACTTCTGTCAGTTCTGAGTGAGGTCGTTTATGTCCACTGTGAAATTAAACAGGATGCTTTCTGTTCAAGTCCTTAAAGGTTAAGTTGACCCCAACAGGATCTTGCTGTAAAGTCTGAACTATGTAATAATTGCCAGAAAATTAGACTTTTTGGAAACTGCAGGTTTTTAATTGAACCTTCTGACAATTTTTTTTTAAAAAGTAGAAGACAATAAGTTTGAGGTTTTTTTACCACCTTAAACATTTCTGCTCAACAGGACCAGCTGACCGTGGTCTGCACATGGATCAGATCCGTGTGATGGTCGATCAGTCTCAGCCTGCGTCAGTTTCACGTCTGTGATGTAGAGCAGCAGCAACTTGGTGGCAGATCTGTTTCTGATCATTCACTGCAGGAAAGTTCACAGAGTGCATTCTGGGAAAACCAACTTTCTCCTTTTGAATTTTGCAACACTTCATTAGAAATGCTTAAATCAGTTGATTTGTGAGGGGGGGGGGGGGCAGTTAAGAGGCACTCGCTGACTTTCAGTGACCCACTTGAGGTTTAGGGTTCACTGAAGGCCGGGTTCAGACACGGGGTCACGTTTGGCAGCGATGACGGTCCAGTGTTCTCTGAAGGGAGTCAAATTTCTACCACACAGCCTTTAATAAAAATTATTTATTTAATTTAATAACTGTACAGTACTCTCTGTTTATAGTAACCATTGTCCTTTTTTGAAAAATTGTGTATGTTTCTGTTCTGTGTCCTGTTTGTTTGTATATTTGTCTTTTTGGCTGCTGTTACAACCAAATTTCCCCTTGTGGGACAATTAAAGGATTATTCTACTCTATTCTACTCTATTCTATTCTATTCTATTCTCTAAAATGCACATTTAAAGGGTTTTGTTTTCAGTGCGAGCAACAAGTTTATGGCCTTTTTCTTCTTGTCTCAGCGTTAATCATGTGACAGCCTGACTCTAAACCCTCAGTGGCCCTCAGGCTGTGTGTCAGGAGGCTAACGGGGCACTGGGTGCCGTCTTGGTTCGAGAGTTGACTTTTAGTTATTTCCACAAAAGATGAATTTAAGACTTTGAACAAAGTGAGAAACTTTTCTGTTGAAGTAAACCTGCAGAGGCTGCTGATGCTGTAAGAGTTACATCATCACTGTAACCGGTAGATTAAAGGTCACCTGTGCATGTAAACATTTCTGTCCCTGAGGTGTCTCCTCATTAGCCACAGCTTCCTCCACCTCCCTCTGATGCAACTATCTGCGAGTGCTTTTGACCAGAGAGACCAATCAGCCGGAGCGGACCTCAGCTCTGGTCTCAGAGGACGGTAATGACCCCCCTCAGAGGACCCATCCATGAAGACACACCCTGCAAACTTCATACAGACTTTCTGAAACACTGCTCCAGCTTTTTCCTGATGGTGTAGAATGTGTTGTCCATATTTATGTGGACTCTGAACATCCACCAGCTCACTGCTGATGCATTTAATGTTGCACTTTAGCCACATGCTAAGAAACAGAATAATAAACACATTACAGAAAACTTTAAAGAGTCACACATGCAGTTTTATTATGTATCATCGGTGTAAATAGGTATAAAAGCTCATAAAAGTGTTACCATCCAAACATTGTCCACTTCCTGGCGTGACAGCAGTGTTCTGCTTTTTATAACGGCCTCCTTCACATCACTGTGACCTCTTTGGGCTGCATAATGAAAACTCAGTCAGCAACCCCGACTTCCATGCCTGGAATCAGCAACAGGCCACAGCTGGTCATGAAACAGCTGGTCATGAAACAGCTGGTCATGAAACAGCTCGTCATCGTTTCAGCTTTGTTGTGACCAGCAGGTTACAAAGAACAATTTCAAAATAACAGGACTGACAAAACAGACACAATATCGTAAGTTATGAGGAGGTTTTCTTACATATTGCACTGCTGAAACAGAAATATGTTCCCAGGTTAAACTCATAATCAATGATTATTCTAATCCTATGGAATTGAAATACATTGATCTGCAAAAGCTCTTCATTTCTTTATATTCAGCCATGTGGCCACAGCTCCGTGCACAGCTTCAACAATGACGGTGTGGTCCACTCAGCTTCCCTCAAAATGCTGTTGAAGCTTTGCAAGATCCAGGAATTAAAGATCTTGTGGACTGGACCTTCTGCCAGATACTCCCAGCACACCCTCACTTTATGTTTAGATGTTGTACCCAGCATCCTCCCCTCCACCTGATCCCACTCACCACCAGCTGGTGATCAGCTCTGTTCCTTTCAGCCGGGCGTCCAGAACACATGACTGCAGATCTGATGATCACAAAACTGATCATCGACCTGTTACCTGGTGTCCTGGTGCCATGTGCGCTTATGCACATCCCTGTGTTTGAACATGGTACAGACATGCATACATCCGGCAACAATCCCCCAGCAACACAATAGAATAGAATAGAATAGCTTTTTATTGCCACTGTACATGTACAGTGAAATTTTGTGTGTTCAGCACCAACTGTGCAGGAATAAAAATATAAAAATTAGAAAGCAGGAATGAATAAAAGACAAGAGGAGTTTATATACAACAAAAATAATAATATGTAGAAAACAGGACGTGTGGGATCTGATTGACCTGAGGCACCAACCAGAGGGCAGCAGGTGGTGGGCGTGGTCACCTGTGAAGGCCATGGTTTACCTGTGAAGGAGGATCAGGTGATGACCTCCAGGGGTGTCAGAGGGCAGCCAATGATGATTTTGGCAGTGTTAATGACCCTCTGTGCAGCCTTCCTGCTCTCAGTCGTGGTCCCTGAGGAGAGCACGCTGTCCACTGAGGAGCAGTAGAAGGCCAGCAGCAGCTTCTGGTCCAGGGCATTCGTCCTCAGGACACAGAGGAGGTACAGCTGGGCCTTCTTTTCCAGGGCGATGCTGTTGTGGGTCCGGGTGAGATCAGCTGAGATGTGGATGCCCAGAAACCTGAAGGTGGAGACAGATTCCACCTGTTCTCCATTCATTATGAGAGTGGACCCGTCTGTCTCCTGAAGACTTTGGTGTTAGGATGTTCAGCTTCAGGTTATTCTCTGAGCACCAGCAGGACAAGTTCTCTACCTCCGTCCTGTATCTCATCTCCATCAGAGATGAGCCCAATCACAGTGGTGTCATTGGCATACATGATGATGACACCACTGTGATTGGGTGGTTTGGTGTACAGTCGTAGGTGTACAGGGTGTGCAGTAGGGAGAACGCAGCCTGTGAAGCTCCGGTTGGTGAGGAATTCTTTGATCCAGGAGCAGGTGGCAGGAGGGGTCTGGAGGTGGTCCAGTTCAGTCCTGAGGATGTTGGGGATTATGGTGTTGAATGCTGAGCTGTAGTCCACAAAGAGCATCATCACCAGGCGCTTCCTGTTGTCCAGATGGCTCAGCACTCTGTGACGGGTGATGGTATCCTCATGGATCAGTTTGCTTTGTAACCAACCTGATGGGGTCGAGAGAGGAAAGTAGACAGTCTCTGATGAAACTATCCCCTTAAAACACCTCATGACTACACATGTGAGGGTTATAGGTCTGTAGCCATTCAGGGCGTCTATTCCAGTCTTTTGGGGGATGATGGTGGAGGCCTTAACCCTTTATGGTCGGTCGGAGCGGGCACATTCTGTTTCGTGTAATTACAGTGGTCCCTCGCTATAACGCCCTTTCACCTTATGCCTCACTGTTTCACTGATTTGTTTTGTGCAATGTTGCATGTTTTTTCTCTCTCTCTCTCTTTTTCTCTTCAATACAGCGCATTGTGTTCTGCGTCCTGATTGGCTGTAGACCATTGTCAATGAATCTCCTCCGTGCCGTGTCTCCTGTACAGTGCTGAATGCATTCAGCTTGTCAAATTTACATAAATCTCCTACATACATAAAGCCCTGGCAGTGTGACTCTGAAGTGCTGTACTGTATGTTTGTACGTTTTCTCTAACAAACACAATGTCGACGAAACGTTCTGCAAATACACATACTTCATATCATGAAAGAGGAGGTGGGCGGAGCTTATAAGTGCTGACAGACATCAGAGTCAGAGGCTCAGACACAGCTGGCTGTCACAGCTGATCTAAGGTCAGATGTAGGAGATCTTTATAGGTGAAATGCACAAATTGTTGCCGCCAGCACACCTCACTTCAGAGAACAACCTCTGTGGTTCAATGACCTTTGACCCTTATTTCACTGAGTGTAGAAATGTCGTATCTTCTGCAAAATGACAGTCAAATTGTAATTTTCAAAAACAATCTTAAAAACACTGCTAATTTCTCCAGAGGACCCGGTTGACCTTCATCCAGGAGAAAGAGATGAAATGTTCAGGAATCAAACACCAGGATGATTTCATGGCTGAAGAAAACAACTTTCTCCTCAGAGACCCCAGCAGGCCTACTGATCATTTCTATGAATATGCTTTAGCAATAACTACATTTAACCAATATACAGCTCTTCAATGCTTATTCAAGGTCCTTTACTGCTGTTCATGTTATCTTAAGAGTTTAGACTGTCAGCAGCTTTTACCTGGAGTTGGCTCTCTCTGCGGAAGAGCATCACTTCCTGTTCCAACACAGTCGGGTTTTTGTGTAGTTTATCTGCGGAGCAATTTAATTAAAAAACTTCTTATTTCATAGTAGAATCTTCACTCGCTAATTTGTATTCGCTCACTGTGTCTTTAGGTTTTGCTAGCTTAGCTTAGCTCATAACCGACTCACTAGCAGCATGGCCTCTAAAATTCCCCGAAAAGCCTTCAGTTAATCCAAAATGCTGCAGCAAGAGTACTGAGTATTCCAGTATTCCTTGGAATGCTGCTGAAGATCTGCCAGAGGTGGAAGACTTTGCGGACCGGGCCCTCTGCTCGGTGTTCCCAGCTGATTCTCACTATACATGCGGGTGCTCCAAGTCCAGCGTCCTCCCTGACCACCTGATCACCTCAGCCTCTCTCTTCACCCGAGTGTCCAGAACATCTGGCCACAGATCTGATGATATGATTATAACATCGATCATCAACCTTTGGCCTAGGATGTCCTGGTGCCACACGCACTTATCGATGCCCTTAAGTTTAAACATGGTGTTCATTATGGACTAAAACTTCGAGTTTTTGATGCCACTGAGGATGGAAAGGTAGCTGACAGAAAAGAAATGCATAAGTGATGTCAGACGCCAGAGACTTGGTGGAAAAAACCCCAAAACTGAACTAAACTAAATGTTAGCTTAGAATGAACCTTTTTTAAATCATACCAATCACTTGATGAATAACTAAATAGGCTTAATCATTTCCAGCACCCTGGAGGACAGCAGGGAGAACTGAGACGCTGAATGGTGCTTTGATTCGATCGTTTACATCAAAGTTATTTACTAAAGTAAGATGGAGATTTAAAAGTTAAACCCAGCATTCTTGGCAGACTTTTTCTTTCAGTGTTGCAGAATCTAATTTTAAAAAATTGCTGAAATCTGTTTTTTTGAGTGTCTCAAAGAATTCAGTGACAAAAGGTCCATGTTGGTGTCGCTTTTACCAATTTTATCTGGACATCCTACATGAACACATGTGGAAGGAACTGTGTGGCTGCTTATGTGTTGCTGAATGATTAAAGGCTTTGCTGTCTCTTACAGTGTTTAAGTGGCCAAAGACTGAATGCAGCCTAACAGGAAACAACATCCAGTGAAGAAATGTCTTTAAATATTCTCATTTGTTTAATACATCTGCTTTCCAAACTTTCCAGTGTAAACTTTTACATATGTCATAGATTTTGGACATTTTCAGCCCGTACAGCACAGGATTAAAGAGCGGCTGACATATAAGCCAGTACAGTGATATCAAAATACGTAAAATGTTTGGTACAGTGTTCATGTTAAATCTGCTCTGCAATATTTCAAAGCAAGCACCAAAAGAGAAGTTGAGCAGTGAGGCGAGGTGAGGCGTGCAGGTGCTGACGGCTTTCTGTCGCATCTGTTTGGATCCAGAAAAACAGACTTTCAGGATCCTCGTGTAGGTGAAAAAGATTAACGTGAGAGGCAGAAAAATGGTGAATGCTGTGCTGATCAGTCCATAGATGTTATTGAGTGTGGTGTCAGAACAGGCCAGTTTAACAATGGCATAGTTATCACAGTACACTTTGTTAATGATGTTCCCACACAGCTGCAGAGGTGAGCTCAGAGAAACCGCCACAGCAACCAGCAACAAAGCACAGATCCACGACACAGCGATGAGCACAGAAACCGTGTTGGACGTCATTCGTGTGTTATACTGCAGAGGACAGCAGATGGCAAGATATCTGTCATAAGACATGACGGCTAAGTTATAAAACTCTACATTTCCATACGAGTACACACAGAAGATCTGCAGGAAGCACAGAGGAGCAGAAACAGTGTGAACATCAGAGAGGATCTGAAGCAGGAGGAACGGAAACAGCCCTGTGCTACCATACAGCTCATTCACAAACAGGTTGCACAGAAACATGTACATAGGTTCATGTAAGCTTCTGTTCACACAGATAACCACAATCAGCAGGACGTTGGCGCAAATTATTAAAGAATATAAAGACAAGAGAAGCAAGAAAAACAAGTATTTTGTAGGCCCGGCATCAAAGTAGGCACCAAGGATGAAGTATGAGCCCTCTGTGAAGTTTATCATGATGCAAAGGTCCGTCACAATCAGCTTAATGAACAATACATGAACTGATGAGAAATGTGTAATTGCATAACAATATTTCACAAAGCAAATGAAAGGAACCTGTCAAAGTTTTTAACTGAAAACCTTCCAAAAAGTCAAAGTAGTGAGTGCATCAGACCAGCTTCTTTTAAAGCCTTCAGCTCAGCAGACGCCCCCAGCAGCAGAATGACATCATCCTCTGAGCCTTCCACTGGCTGCTGATTGCTATGAAATGTTAACATCAGCTTTCAAACTGGCAACATAACACGGTGTGCTTACAATGATCCACAGGGATGGGTGCTGTTTGTGTGTGAAGTTTTCCTGTTTTAGTTAGAAGACCCAAATGCCATGTTGCAATAATACAGGGTGGGCCATTTGTATGGATACACCGTCATAACATGGGAATGGTTGGTGATATCAAAGTCCTGTTTGTGGCACATTAGTATATGTGAGGGGGCAAACTCCTCATGATGGGCGGTGACCATGGTGGCCATTTAGAAGTCGGCCATCTTGGATACAACTTTTGTTTTTTCAATAGGAAGAGGGTCATGTGACACATCAAACTTATTGGTAATGTCACAAGAAAAACAATGGTGTGCTTGGTTTCAACGTAACTTTATTCTTTCATGAGTTATTTACAAGTTTCTGACCGCTAATAAAATGTGTTCAATGTGCTGCCCATTGTGTTGGATTGTCAATGCAACCCTCTTCTCCCACTCTTCACACACTGATAGCAACACCACAGGAGAAATGCCAGCACAGGCATCCAGTATCCGTAGTTTCAGGTGCTGCACATCTCGTATCTTCACACCATAGACAATTGCCTTCAGATGACCCCAAAGATAAAAGTCTAAGGGGGTCAGATCGGGAGACCTTGGGGGCCATTCCACTGGCCCACGACGACCAATCCACTTTCCAGGAAACTGTTCATCTAGGAATGCTCGGACCTGGCACCCATAATGTGGTGGTGCACCATCTTGCTGGAGAAACTCAGGGAACGTGCCAGCTTCAGTGCAGAAAGAGGGAAACATCATCATGTAGCAATTTCAAATATCCAGTGGCCTTGAGGTTTCCATTGATGAAGAATGGACCCACTGTCGTTGTACCCCATATACCACACCAAACCATCACTTTTGTTGTTCCAACAGTCTTGGAGGATCCATCCAATGTGGGTTAGTGTCAGACCAATAGCGGTGGTTTTGTTTGTTAACTTCACCATTCACATAAAAGTTTGCCTCATCACTGAACAAAATCTTCTGCGTGAACTGAGGGTCCTGTTCCAAGTTTTGTTTTGCCCATTCTGCAAATTCTGTGCTGATCTGGGTCATCCTCGCTGAGATGCTGCAGTAGCTGGAGTTTGTAAGGGGGCCATTTGTGAGTAGCTAATATCTGCCGAAGGGATGTTCGACTAATGCCACTCTTCAGTGACATGCGGCGAGTGCTACGCTGTGGGCTCTTGCTGAATGAAGCTAGGACAGCCACTGATGTTTCTTCATTAGTGACAGTTTTCTTGCGTCCACATTTTGGCAAATCCAACACTGAACCAGTTTCACGAAACTTAGCAAGCAGTTTGCTAACTGTAGCATGGGAGATGGGTGGTCTCGTAGGGTGTCTTGCATTGAAATCTGCTGCAATGACCCGGTTACTGCGTTCACCAGATATCAACACAATTTCGATCCGCTCCTCACTTGTTAACCTCTTCGACATGTCAATGGCTGTGAACAAAGAGAAACTTGTAAATAACTCATGAAAGAATAAAGTTACGTTGAAACCAAGAACACCATTG
This sequence comes from Neolamprologus multifasciatus, assembly GCF_963576455.1. NCBI lineage: Eukaryota > Metazoa > Chordata > Actinopteri > Cichliformes > Cichlidae > Neolamprologus > Neolamprologus multifasciatus. Next base: position 1,238,637 of record NC_140452.1, read on the forward strand.
TTTTTCTTGTGACATTACCAATAAGTTTGATGTGTCACATGGCCCTCTTCCTATTGAAAAAACAAAAGTTGTATCCAAGATGGCCGACTTCTAAATGGCCACCATGGTCACCACCCATCTTGAGGAGTTTGCCCCGTCACATATACTAATGTGCCACAAACAGGACTTTAATATCACCAACCATTCCCATGTTATGACGGTGTATCCATACAAATGGCCCACCTTGTAGAATGGGAATATGTTTCAGTAAACAGGTAAATAAAACTTATGTCAGTGTCCAAATACATATGGACCTAACTGTATATGTCACATCATAGCAGTATAGTAGTGGCCTAAATGTGTATTGAAAGTGGTTTTCCATTCACCTTCTCTAAACTTCACTAAGTGAAGCACAGAGGAGCAGAAACAGTGTGAACATCAGAGAGGATCTGAAGCAGGAGGAACGGAAACAGCCCTGTGCTACCATACAGCTCATTCACAAACAGGCTGCACAGAAACATGTACATAGGTTTATGTAAGCTTCTGTTCACACAGATAACCACAATCAGCAGCACATTGGCAGCAGCGATCGACTTGTATAAAGATCGAAGTATCTGATAGGGCTGTTTCTGAGTAAGCACCGAGTGTGAGACATGAAACCTGGGAAAAGTTTGTTTTCGTTCTCACTTTGTTGTGAACAGAAAACATAACTCTGGATTAACGAACAGGCAGAAAATGTTCACCTCTGACAGAACTGTAGCATGTGAGGGTCACGGCAGGGTTGAAAACAGTGACATGAAAAAACCGGAGACATGCCATGACACAAAGGAAAACACACGACCCTGAACAGAGACAGAGGACTTAAATACACAGGATGGTAATGAGGGAAGTGGAATCACCTGGGGAAAAACAGCTGACACAAATAATCATAATGCCACAGGGGAAGCAAAACTAAACACATGGAAACAAGACTTTCAAAGTAAAACAGGAAAAATGGAGAGACACGAACTGGGAAACGCAAGCTTGACATAGAGATTCATTCATTTTTCACAATAAAACAACAAATCAAACAAACAATAAACAAGTAGTGGGTTGGAGTGTGCCTGCCATCAAATACCCAGAACAATTCAAAACAGCAACTTGATAATACGACAGAGTGCAAGCACATAAAAATGATACCAATAGATTCAAAATGAATTTTAAAACAGATGCGTCTTAACGGTAATATTATTAATATAATTACAGGTCCATACTTTGTCCAATAGATCGCCATAGATTAGATATAACAGACACACAAACACACGTGAATATTACATCATCATTATCATCACAGTCATGGGGTTGTTTGCTTGTAAAATCCTCAGGTCTTCATTACACCTCGTATTAAAGTAAACAATAGGTACATGTGTTTTAGTATCAGTTTTCAGGCCCCTCTTCTGTGGAACCAGCTTCCAGTTTGGATTCAGGAGACAGACACTATCTCTACTTTCAAGATTAGGCTTCAAACTTTCCTTTTTGCTAAAGCATATAGTTAGGGCTGGACCAGGTGACCCTGAATCCTCCCTTAGTTATGCTGCAATAGACGTAGGCTGCCGGGGGATTCCCATGATGCATTGAGTTTTTCCTTTCCAGTCACTATGTGTTAACAGACCTCTCTGCATTGAATCATATCTGTTATTAATCTCTGTCTCTCTTCCACAGCATGTCTTTATCCTGTCTTCCTTCTCTCACCCCAACCAGTCGCAGCAGATGGCCCCGCCCCTCCCTGAGCCTGGTTCTGCCGGAGGTTTCTTCCTGTTAAAAGGGAGTTTTTCCTTCCCACTGCAGGGCTCTAGAGTGCGACCAATTTGGTCGCAAATGCGACCAAATGTTTCAGTGGTGCGACTAAAAAAAAATATTTGGTTGCACCTGTGCGACCAACTGTTCGGGTAGCAAAAAAAAAAAAAAATCTGCAACCTTCCCTGTGGACAACAACAGACACACATTATGGCCCTATCGTGGACTAAACCAATCAGAGATAGTAAGGGGTGGGACCTCTCTGATTGGCCGTGGTCCAGTTGAAAGTGCAGGTGGAAGTGGGAGGTGAGTAGCTTGAATAAAGCGATATCAATTCATTAAATCCTGAATCGACTTTTAAATATAACTGTGTTTTGCGCCAGATTCTCAGATTAAAGCTCACAAAACCATTTCAACAACAACCAAACGAGAGCAGGTACACGGACTCCACACAAAGACGTAAACACAGACCCGACGCTTCAGAATCAACTTTGTCTTTCTCGGCTTTCTCACCCGACGGCCCGTACACGAACACGCTGTCGGAGCTTAGCGATTACGTCTTTTTGCGCTGATTCTGAGCTGCAGGTTTTGTTTCTCTCCAACCAAAATTCGCAGCGCCAGCAGCAAAAGAAGCAGCAAACTGCGCTTCACATTTGATCAATGTCGTCATGAATTTTGCTGTTTCGCTTCCACGACTATTAAAAGTACTTCAAGAACAGTTTCCCGTCTCCAATCTCTGTTTTCTGTATTATTCATTCGCTTATTACCCACCAGTCTACCGTTGTCGGATGTCATCTTTTTCTTTTCTTTTTCTTTTTTTCACTTAAATGACCTCGGACAAGAAAGCCTATTTTTTCTGTTGTTCAATACTGAAGAAATTTAAACTTTATATGCAGATCATTGTAGAATATTTTTAAGGTTATCTGCTATAAAAAGCCAGACCAGGAAAATCTCCTTTATGTTTTTCTGTGTTTTATTCTCAGTTACTTTCACACAAAGGCCTCTGCTGTGATGTTCACAATTCTGATGAAGTCAGTGCTGATAAATGATCAGAATTATAATATTTCTGACTGTCTGAGGCAAAATTGAATCGAATCGGGACTTTGAAAACCGGAATGAATGGATTATAGAAATCAGTGATGATACCCAGCCCTAGTGAGCAGCCTAGGCACGACAGAAGTGGATGTAGCTGTAATAGGAAAAGAACTATTGCTAACTTTTCTGTTAAGTTAAGGCCTGATCCTTCTGAAATTCATAGCCAGTGTTCTGACACGGTGTCATCAATCTTTGAATGCTGAAAAAGCACAGTGTATCCAGAAAAACACATTATATTATATCAATTATTATAAAATTTGTGTGCGCCTAACTTTTGTGCCGGTACGCCTAACTTTTTAAAGTAACTTTTTAAAGTTAGGCGTACCAGTACGCCCATGGCAAAAAGTTAGTCTAGAGCCCTGCACTGTCGCACACACACACACAAACACAAACAAATTGAGTTCATGCCTTAATGTGTTTATATTATTCTGTTTCTTAGCATGTGGCTAAAGTGCAACATTAAATGGATCAGCAGTGAGCTGGTGGATGTTCAGAGTCCACATAAACATGGACAACACATTCTACACCATCAGGAAAAAGCTGGAGCAGTGTTTCAGAAAGTCTGTATGAAGTTTGCAGGGTGTGTCTTCATGGATGGGTCCTCTGAGGGGGGTCATTACCGTCCTCTGAGACCAGAGCTGAGGTCCGCTCCGGCTGATTAGTCTCTCTGGTCAAAAGCACTGTTGCATCAGAGGGAGGTGGAGGAAGCTGTGGCTAATGAGGAGACACCTCAGGGACAGAAATGTTTACATGCACAGGTGACCTTTAATCTACCGGTTACAGTGATGATGTAACTCTTACAGCATCAGCAGCCTCTGCAGGTTTACTTCAACAGAAAAGTTTCTCACTTTGTTCAAAGTCTTAAATTCATCTTTTGTGGAAATAACTAAAAGTCAACTCTCGAACCAAGACGGCACCCAGTGCCCCGTTAGCCTCCTGTAACATGCTTCATGTTAGTGTCAGAGAAGTGTTAGCCAGAAAAACCTAAAGCTGACCCAGCAGGCAGTGTTTGTGTTCATATATCAGACGTTTTATTCATGTGGGATCAGAGTGACTCTTCTTGTAGCCATGGAGACCGTGGTTTCTGCTGGTCACTGAGTAATTCGGTGTGACAGCAGCTTACTGCACAATGCTTTCCTGTCCGCAATGACAGCCAGGCCACACCATCATCGCTTCCTTTCTTCTGGCTGTGGTCACGGTGCGTCAGCTGATGCTGCAGCGAGCATTAATGCAGTAACTTTATTGAAAGTGCAGCTTTTCACTGACAGGTGGAAGAAAGAGTGGAGTGGGGTTATTTTCTGAGGTTAAGGCTATTAAAATGTAATATTCTGATTCATTTTAAAGATTTTCTTTTTTGGATCCAAACTTTTTTCCGCTTTCTGTTTGCCGATGGTGCGTTTAACATTTTTTTCTTTTTATTACGCCTGCCCTGTCCAGCACTGTAGCAATCAAAACTGTTGTCTGAAGGCTGAGAAAAATGCCCAACAGATTTACTTTCCCAAGAGGACCTTTTCCTATAGTCGTCCACTAGATTGCCATAGTTGATTCACTCGTTATTATTTATTTTTATTTTAAGTTATTACAATCAGAAAGAATAAACTAGAGGAGAAGAGGGATAAAGAGAAAAGACACTGAAAATCTTATTCACCAGCAAAAAGAAAACAGCAGAGCAGCGAAACTACAGCAACAACTAGCATAAGCACAGGTAACAGCAAATAATAAATACTGACTCGTACTGAGCAGCACACAAGACTGACAATGCATGATATGTTTGGAGGCAGCAGCCACAGAGTGTGTTTCTATGAATACCTTTTTGTACACCTGTGTGTGTATTCATAAGGTTTCTCCATGTAAATGTCTAATAGTAGATCGTAGGTGTGGGGAGTCATAGCCCTGCCCCCAGGGACATGAAGCAGGCATGGAAGAGATCCAGGCCCCAGACATCTAGAGGCCGTCCAGAGTGCGGGAGCCCACGGAGGACCACCAGAGCGCCAGCAAAGCCACCCTCCTTGAAAGAGCTGTGAACAGTTCCAGATGAGGGGTCACCCAGCAGCCACGGTGCAGAAGCCACAGGGGGGCGGGGCGGCTGGGTGAAATGCCCGCAGGCTCTGCCAGCAGCCAGCTGTGCCAGAGTGGACTGAGCCCCAGGCCCCGAAGGGGCCCGACCGAGTAACAGGCACCAGGCCCCTCCAAGCAGCCACCAGGAATGAGCTGTTACATACCTGAGGGCCCAGCACCGGACACCAAAAACCACCAACGCACCGACGCCTGAGGGCATCAGCCACTGGCAGGGAGTGTGATGGGGGGAGATCGGCTTCCATACTTTAGAGGGCCTGAGATGTTCACAGAGAGGTGGAGTCTAAGACCCAACCTGACATATAAACACAGACAAACAGGTGCACACAGACACAAACGTGCAGTGTTGCCAACTTAGCGACTTTGTCGCTATATTTAGCGAGTTTTCAGACCCCCTAGCGACTTTGGCAAATTTTGATATTTAGATATGAAATTTTAAGTTGCTGTGATTAATAAATTGTTCAGTTGACCCTATTGCATGCGAGTCCCAGCCTGAGCACAGCTACCTGCCAGTATTCAGTCACAGTCACAGTGCCACCTAGTGGCAACAGGGTCATTGCCATATCATCCAGTATATGTAGCAGCCAATGAGTCCCAACCCCGCCTACAGGAAGTGCCTGAAACACATGCAGCATGCTGACGGTCACCAGTGTTGCCAACTTAGCGACTTTGTCGCTATATTTAGCGAGTTTTCAGACCCCTAAAATAAGACGTTAAAAAAAAGACGTTAAAAAAAAGTCGCTAAAAAAAGACGTGAAAGCACATATCGCTTTTACTCTCAACAAGCAGTGGGTGCTGTAACACAGTCAGTTCTTCTTTTACTCTGATGCTGTTTTCTGGATCACAAGGTTTAAAACTACTTATAAACACACACACACAAAGTAACTCCACCAGAGTGCCTATTTCGGGTCACTTTTGCCGGTCCAAGCCCGGATTAAGGAGCAGGGTTGGAATTGTGACATTAAAAAAACAATAATTGCTAAAAGAAATTTAATTTGTAGTTCTAAATAAACTCTAAATGCATTTAGGACATTTTTTACTGACTTTACGTCTCTTCCACGATGTTATTTCTCTCTCCAGCAGCGTAGGTTACAATTACATTAGTATGACCAAAAACACACACGTGATAAATCAAGTTTGTTTATAAATGATCTGTATTTACAACAACAACGTGGATTTTTAAAATAAAAAAATGTATTAATCATGTAAATTTCCTGCACCTGTCACAGACGTCCACACATCCAGGCAAAGCTGTCCAAAACGCTGAACTTCATGCTGTGTCACGGTTGGACATCTAAAATTTGGATGCAGTTTGGACGTCGTACAGATCTGAACTGGTTATGGACCGAACACGATGGTCTGCACGTTTATCCGCCATCTAGTGTTTGGTGGGGGAGGAGCTTCTCTGTGGACGGCGCCGTCTTCAGTTCTTCTTTCTGTTCGTATTTTGCTTTTCTGCTTCTTGGGCTACCTGCCTCCTTCAGGGTTTCAGTCATTGCTCCACACTCCATGGCAGCAGTTCCTAAAGTTGCTCTAGCTGATTCTACCTCTGATACCTGAAAACTAAAACTTCTAACAGTCATGTTTCTGTATTGTATAATTTGCCTTTTATGGCATCAAGGAGGTTTGTAACGTATAGATCTTGGATGTTGTTATCTCCTTTGTATAAAACGTCTTGTTGCCCATAAAAGAGGAAGTTCACTCAGGCCCTAAAACTTCTCCTTTTTCTGAGGTCATATTATAACGATTGACAGTATTATATTATAAGGCCTGTGCCAGTAAAACAGCAGGAAGAACAGACAGAGGCCTTTGCCATCGGGAGGGATCGATTTCCACCCATGTAGCCTTTTTTCCTTTGTCCTTGCTTTGAAGCTGGGAGTTTTGGGGAGTCGAGTCCTGAAACTGAGCCATCACATCGTGGGTGTATCACCCGGTCTGCTGTATAGTTGACCCACATCCTGATTCCCAGGGTGCGGCTTTAATGAGGTCCCACCTATGGAGGAGGAGATGAGGGTCTGACATCATTCAACTGTAAATGTGTGTGTGTGTGTGTGTGCGTGCATGCGTGCATGCGTGCATGCGTGCGTGTGTGTGTCGGTCTGCCCTGTCATCTGACACCTGTGAGGCTGCAAAGAGGTCACATTTTCAGTACAGTCAAAAACATGAAATGCAGACTAACACACACACACACACTAACACACACACACACACACACACACACACACACACACACACACACACACACACACAGGATTGTACATTAACATAGAACCATAATGAATTTCACAAGAGAAACATACACACACACAGATATGAAGAGAGAGAGTAAACAATTCTTCATACAATGAGAACAGGACAAATCAACAATCAACAATTGAGTCATTAATATTAAAATCTGTAACATAATGTATTGTTTGGAGTTTAGTCTGTTACTGTTACTATTTTTACCATTTCTTCTTGGAGCAACTGTAATCCACATTATTTCCTTAGAGATTAATAAAGTATTCTGATTCTGATTGGTTCAGGATGACCTGCCATTATCCAATCACACATCTGCTTACCTGCATCTTTTGCTCGTTTCTCCTCCTTTTCTCTTTTTTCTAAACTGAGGACCTGATGGCTTTGAACCCAGGATTCAATCATGAACACATAATGGGCTTGAATTTACAACATTATGAATGAAATGTGCTCTATTTGGAAGCAGCAGGTCTTCCTCCCCTTTCCACAGGTTGTGTGTGAGACTTTAAATCATCAAAATATAAATTATAAATTTAAATTGTTAGTGATCCCTTTACCTCTGGTCCTAAAGTGTATATTTATTTTCTTACTCTTCTTATATTTATTGTTTGTTTACTTGCACTGCTGTAACTGGAGCCTCGTCGTCTCTATATATGCTGGACTGTAGCGGAGATGGCAATAAAGTTTACTTTGACTTCAGCAGCGAGCAGGCGCACCGAGGAAAAACATCGGTGCAAATTATAAGTCTGTATCATGATGTCTGCTGTTTTCGTGTTTGCTGGTTTGTTTTTATTTTGTTTTATTTTGCGAGTTGGTAATTAGACGCTGCTCCAGCCAGCCAGAGAACCCCCCGCCGCCCCGCCCTCTCCTCCCTGTGCCGCAAGCAGCAGGCGCACCTCGCAAACGAAGGGCGCCCTTACTCCCAGCAAATGGGCGATAGAAAACCGATCGGGGCCTGAGCCATCCCCAGTATGCGCTGGCATGACGTCGCGCAGCATGAGTACCAGCAAATTTTTTTTTGCCGATGCCCGTGATCCGCCCCCCACCACGATGCCGCCCCGGGCAGCCGCCCGTGTCGCCCGTATCTAAAACCGCTACTGCTCAGTACCAATCAAAATTGTGTGTGTGTGTGTTTGTTTTAATGGTTTTGTTTTTGCTGTTTGCTGCATTGTTTTCTGTGTTAGTTGCCAAGATTTGGATTGTTGCCTGCGATTGAATCACCATAATGACCCTAATATCACTGAAACGCACAGGAGTCATTTGAATTTTGCGATTGTGTGAATGGTTCAAGAAGTGCGTTAGTTTGACCTAAAAGGCCTCGTGGGTTAACCTAGTTTCAACAGTTCTTTCATCAGTTTTACTGCACATCACCTTTGTTCTTGGCACCATTGCACTTCTCAGTTCCTCCGGTATCCTCTCACTCTCCTGGATTGTGTTAAACAAGCTCGTTAAAAAGTTCATCAGCAGGTATTTCATCTGGACCCTGCTGTAGCTGCCCTCACTTCCTCCTTAAATCTTCTGCATTTCCTGAAGAACCGTCTCCTATTTGCACCTCCATCATAAGATATATTCAACCTGTGTGCACCTCCCTCCACTTTTATTTTACGTTATGTTCCTCCCTTTTCTTGAACTATGGGTTTGCCACAGTCATTTCCATTCTTATTCTTCTTTTTGCAAAATTTGCCACTATTTGTTCTTCAGCATTTATCTCATTAACGCCACACCTGCCCAACACCAAATCGCCTCTGTTCCCTTCACCTACATGTTTACTGAGGCTCCAGATTCTTACATTTGAGCTTCTTCCCTCTAGTCTAATAGTTACTATTCCTCTTACACTTTCCAGCTTTCAGTTTAAAGTTCTCAAATTTGATCAGTTGTTTGATCTTAAAATTGCCAATAGCATTATTTTTTATGTAACTCCTCTGAGCTCCATACAAGCAATACCAACGACCACTTTAAGACATGCAGGTCAGTGCTTCTTCTCTCACACTTGCATGTGGCTTAGATTGTTTAAAGCCTGTGCACTGTCCGTCGAAGTCCTCCAACCATCCTCTCTGAGATTAACTTAAGATCTATGTTACGAACAGAAGCCAAAACTGGAGTAATATGTGATTTCCTGTTAGTGCTATAGTTATGTCACGTACAGGTCTGGTGACCCGCTGTTTCTGTGTTTGGTTTAAGCTATTTTATTTGAATGATTGCTTCCTGCTTGTATTATATTTATAGTTCCTGGTTTCTGTTCTGTTTCTGTGCCTCCCCTGAGTTCCTGGTGTCTCCACTGAAGGTTTCGTTGTGTATTCTTGTTCTCCTTATTTGTCTCCATGTGTTGTATGCTTGTCTTAGTTCTCTGTCACTGCGTCTTCCCTGTGTTCCACGTTTCTCTCATCTCTGTTTGTTCACCTCCCGTTTCTCCCCAGTCAGTCACGTCTCCTTGTCTGTCTTCTGTTTCTTGTCCTGTGTTCAGTGTATTGAGTTTTGAATTTTCCCCTTCGTCTCATTATGTCAGATTAGTCCCAGCTGTGTTTCCATCCTGTTTCCCATTTCCTTGTTAGTCCCTTGTGTATTTAAGCGCTGATTTCTCCTTACAGTGCTGTGTTTTTCTTCTGTGCTCCTGGTGATGTTCTGGTTCTCTGTTTTCTGTTTTCGTTTTCTAGTTTGAGCTTCATGTTTTGAGTTTCTAGTTTTGTTTTCTTGTATTACATGTTCGAGTTTTCTCCAGCAATGAAGCTGCCGTTTTGAGTTTATTCCTTCGTGCACGAGTGCTGTGTTTGGATCCTTCATCCTGCCCGCCACAGCACACACCTAGACAAGTTAAGTCTTACCACAGCATTCTGTATAGTCTGAAAGGGATCCAAAGCTTATTTGTTGAAACAAGTAAAAAGACTTTTACAGTAAATCAAATGAAAAGAGATTAAAAAAAAAAAAAAAGACTGACTTTTCCTTTTTTTTTTATGCTCCAAACCTGAAAACAGCCAATGATTTTTGTTTCTGGGCCCAAGAACCACAGGGTCGTGTCTCTAATGTAAACTTGCAAAATTAGAAACTGAACATACTCCGACTGAAATGCCCTAGAATTTGAGTTTCCTTTTCAATAAAAAGGTTAAGGGCAATTTAGTTTTAGCATTTTTTCTTCCTCGTAATGAAAGTGACATTGGTGAACCGGTGTGAGAAGAAACAATAAAAACATCTCTTCCCATGATTCAGCGTCTTTCACATTAAGTATTAACGTCAATAACACAATATAATATTAAGCGCAGATGATATAAGTTTATAATAATATAATATCACGATGACATAGTCACAGAATCACAGCTGAACTGGATTAAATCTGTCATTTGTGGATCAACGCCGCCCTCTAGTGGACACAGATATTCACATAATGTCACTATGATGACACGGAGCTGTTGTACAGTAATTACAACAGATAACACCGGTAAACATTAGCTCTGCACAATAACAACAACAATGAACGTATAAATGGAAATCTAGCCTGTGAAGCCAGGCTACTACATGCTTCACTATTACAACATGGCTACTCTCACACTGGCAGTAGAAACAAAGTGTCTACATGGGTGAATTTCCTGTGGAAATCTGCTCAGTCATGCTGGTCATCTGTCAGTAATCCTCCATTAGTCTGGTAACGCAGGAAGATAAATAAGCAGGGTAAGAAGGCGGGTGTATCCCCCCCCCCCCCCCCACTTACTTCCACCATTCAAATCAAATCAATTTATCTGTATAGCACTTTTCACAGGATAAAAACCACAAAGTGCTTCACAGTAATATAAAACAGAAATACATAAAATACATTAATAATAAAACACAGCACAAATCTAATTAAAAGCCAATCTAAATAAATGAGTCTTAAGCTGCTTTTTAAAAGAATAAATACAATCAAGGCAACGTAATGATGGAGGGAGAGCATCCCACAACCTGGGGGCCACCGCTCTAAAAGATCTATCTCCTCTGGTCTTAAAACGAGTTCGGGGGACTACCAACAGCCTTTGATTAGAAGATCTCAGGCTGCGAGAGGGAGCGTGGGGTTCTAAAAGATCAGAAATGTAAGCAGGGGCATCACAATTCAAAGCTTTAAAAGTCAGTACCAAGATTTTAAAATGAATTCTAAAATGTACTGGAAGCCAGTGTAATGAACGTAACACTGGTGTGATCTGTTGGAGAGATATGACTGAAACCACAACCATGACCAGACACACCAACTACGTCCCGGAGCCTGTTAATCAGGATGGTGTGGTCAACGGTGTCAAAGGCAGATGTCAAGTCCAACAAAACCATGACCGAGGATGCTCCGGAGTCAGCTAACATGATAATGTCACTAGAGACTTTAAGTAATGTGGTTTCTGTTGAGTGACTTTTACGGAAACCTGACTGAAATTTGTCATAAATTTCATGTTTTTCTAAAAAAGTGGTAAGTTGATCTGCAACTACTACTAATGGGAGCTTAGAGATAGGCCTATAATTCTTAAGCTGAGTTGGATCCAAACTGCTCTTTTTTAATATCGGCTCAACAACAGCATGTTTACAGAATGTAGGGACCACACCTGTTAAAAGAGAGGCATTGCATATCTCTACAATAGAGGGGCCAATGACAGAGAGAGCATTTTTAAACAGCCCAGCAGGTAGAATGTCATTTGCACAAGTGGTAATTTTCATTTTATCCAGCAGGAGTGAAAGGTCATGTATGGTCATTGGGTTAAACACTGACAGTAAATGAGGGGGAGGTGACCCAGAGACACAAACAGATGGTATTGAAGAACCAATGCTCATACGGACATGATCAACTTTATCCACAAAGAAATTCAGAAACTCATCACTCTCAGATATAGATGTCACAGGTACTCGGTGGACCACGGGGGAAACAATAGAGTTTATGGAGTCAAACAGTACCTTGGAATTTCTCTTGCTTGATGATATTAACTGAGAAAAATATGCTGATCTGGCTGTTTTTATGGTTTCATGTAAGGAAACCCAAAGTTCCCTAAGGTGGAGCCTGTGAACTTTGAGTTTGGTTGATTTCCAAAGACGTTCTACTTTTCTACAGATTCTTTTGACCTTCCTTACATCATCATTTATCCACGGATGAGCTCTTTTTGGGGCAGCAATGACAGATTTCATAGGTGCCACTGAATTTAAAATCTCCAAGCAGTGATTATTAAAACACTGTGTAGCAACATCAGCATCAGTGCAGCCACTAATCACATGAGGGTCCAACATATTAGAAAACTTCAAAGCAACATCCTGATTTATGAAGCGCTTATGGAACAGTGGGAAGCTAAGACTAAAAGTAACACAGGAATGGTCACTCACCTGTACGTCTTCAACACAGACACTAGTTATGTCTAAGCCAAGAGAAAACACAAGGTCCAAGGTGTGGCCTTTGACATGGGTGGGCCCAGAGACATGCTGAGTAAAACTAAAAGAGTCTGTAATGGATAAAAAGTCAGAGGCCATGCTACAGTTAAGATCATCCACGTGCAGGTTGAAATCCCCAATCATTAAGACTTTCTCCAGTTTAATAATGGAAGATAAAAAGTCCGTAAAATCTTTAATAAAAACACCAGCGGGGCCGGGAGGGCGGTAAATTAAAACACAATAAAATAAATCTGAAGAACCAACCTTAAGAAGTTGTGACTCAAATGAAGGGAAAAACTCAGAGTCCATAGTCCTGCAAGCGAAATTGTCTCGGTGAATAGTGACCAGACCACCACCACGACGGTCCAAACGCGGAGTCCCGCGTTTGGACCGTCAAAACGGAATCAAAACGGAAAATCTGCGTTTTCAAAAATACCCATGTACGTTGTCTTTCTGCTATTTTCATCCATCATTTAAAAGAGGAACAGCTGCTACCCCAGTTAGGATGCCTCCTGGTGGTTTTGTCCCACTGAGAGACAGACCCAGTCTCCCCTTGTCAAATCCGCGTCTATTTTTTGTGTTATGATACAACCATAATATTATAATGGGTTAGTTCACAAACATGATGCTTAGACATCTGTACAAGACAAAAATGCTCTTTATACCTGAGAGTCTCAAGGCTGCATTGGGGATCCTTCAGTTTAGCAGAAAGCAGTTTTGCTCCCAAGTCACCAGGACGATTGTAGCTCAGGTCCAGCTCCTTCAGGCTGAAGGGGTTGGATGTGAGGGCTGAAGCCAGAGAAGTACATCTTTTCTCACATATCCAGCAGCCTGACAGACTACAACAGCAAAAGACAGTAGGCAGAGAATAAATTGTATGTCAGATGGACCCTTATGAGCAAGCAAGCTCAGAGACATGCTGTTTATAGACAGTAGTTCTATATGCAGTTTTGACGTCTTCTTCAGTGAAAGTGGACAGTATATCCTTGGTTTCTAACACAAAGCTCATTGTTGCAGCCAGGGACAGCAGAAAAGTGTACCCTTTGATTTTGTTTTAGTGTCCTTATTTTTCTCTGAGTTATTGGTTCTGTTACTAATTAGCTAACATAAACTAATATAAGCTGAAACCAACCAACCCCCCCCCCCCCCCCCCCCCCCCAAGTATGTTCATTACTGATTAAGCCACACAAAAAGAAAGTGGGGATTATAGAAAAAATCAGCATGCATTACAGTTAGAACTCTGACCTGAGAGTTTCCAGTCTACAGAATCGACTCTGTAGACCAACACAGAGCTGCTTGACTCCTGAATCCAACAGACTATTGTGGCTCATATCCAGTTCTCTCAGGCTGGAAGGCTGATTGCTGAAAACTGAAGCCAGAAAACCACAACTTGCCGATGATAGAAAACAGAAAGACAACCTGAAAGTGTAAAAATGAAGAAATGATAAATTGGATTTTAAAAAAACATTTTGATTAGTTTAAATTAAGCAGTGAAATCTTAGTTTTCTAGGACCGATCACTTACAGCACCTCCAATACATAGTGCTGTATTTCTTCATAGCCTCTTTTCTTTTGGCAAACATACTGAATAGAAAATTAAAGTACTGATTGGACTGTGCTCATTGAAAGATTGTGGCTGCATTGTTGGAGTACACGGATGGTTTTAGGTGGAAAATTAGGTCTGAATGTTTACATTGCTAAAACAAACCAACTCAGATGTTGAAAGACCTCAGAGACGACTCTGGCACTTCCTGTAGATTGCTGTACAATAAAAATAGTTAAAGCAAAAGACATAAAATAGGATAAAGTTAGAAGGGAATAGAATCATAGAATGATAATAAAAACAATAGTAACAGACTCATACTGATTTAAAAGCAAGACAATAAAAATAGGTCTTTATACAAGTTTTGAAAGTCTCCAGTGTTGGGGAGGTCCTGATGTGCAGAGGCAAAGTGTTCCACAATTTAGGATATATATATATTTATTCAGAGAGGGGTGTTAGGGGCTTGTTTTGCTCATGGCTGATAATGTGGACAAGTTAGAAAATCAAAATTTTGAGCTGTTTTTTTCTTGAGAATGACTTCCTGATAAGACTTATTGACGACACCTTATTTATGATACCATAGATCAGAGAGAGCTAACAGGCGGACCACGGTCCGGCTCTACAACACAAACAAACAAATTTTAACTGGTAGAGCTTTATGGTAGGGGTTCAGCCTGAAGAAACACACCTACCAGATGTGATACGCATCTGGGCAGTAAACACTGCGACTCTAAAGTGCCAGTGTTTACTCAGCAGCCGCGGAGCAGAAGCCGGGGGGGGGGGGGGGTTGCAGTGACGTGCCCGTGAGCTCCGCCGGCAGCCAGCTGTGCCTGAGTGACCGAGAAGCCGGGGGCACCCCACCCCCGAAGGGGCCCGAGCGAGCCCCAGGCTCCAGGCCCCGACAAGCAGCCACCAAGGAGTGAGCTGGTGTGTACCTGGACGCCCACCCCCGGACACAAAGAACCACCAACGCACCGATGTCTGAGGGCGTCCGCCACCGGCAGGGGGAGTGGTGGGGGGAGATAGGCCTCCAAACCTTGGAGGGCCTGAGATGTCCCCAGAGAGGTGGCGTCTGATCCCCAACCTGACATATAGACACAGACAAACAGGCACACACAGATACAAACATCCATTCCCACCCTCATGCTCTCGCTGAAAAGACAGTAGAAAGCAAAGTTTAGAAAAAGAAAACTAAAAAACAGAGAAAGTGAGAGAAAAATGAAGAACAAATGGTGCAAACAAGAAAAGTGGACAATGAAAATAGAGCATCTAATTCAATTCAATTTCAATTCAATTCAATTCAATTCAATTCAATTCAATTCAATTCAATTCAATTCAATTCACTTCAATTCAATTCAATTTTATTTATATAGCGCCAAATCACAACAAATGTCGCCTCAAGGCGCTTCATAGATACAGAGAAAAGCCCAACAATCATATGACCCCCTATGAGCAAGCACTTTGGCGACAGTGGGAAGGAAAAACTCCCTTTTAACAAGAAGAAACCTCCGGCAGAACCAGGCTCAGGGAGGGGCGGCCATCTGCTGCGACCGGTTGGGGTGAGAGAAGGAAGACAGGATAAAGACATGCTGTGGAAGAGAGACAGAGATTAATAACAGATACGATTCAATACAGAGAGGTCTGTTAATACATAGTGAGTGAGAAAGGTGACTGGAAAGGAAAAACTCAATGCATCATGGGAATCCCCCGGCAGCCTACATCTATTGCAGCATAACTAAGGGAGGATTCAGGGTCACCTGGTCCAGCCCTAACTATATGCTTTAGCAAAAAGGAAGGTTTTAAGCCTAATCTTAAAAGTAGAGATAGTGTCTGTCTCCTGAATCCAAACTGGAAGCTGGTTCCACAGAAGAGGGGCCTGAAAACTGAAGGCTCTCCCTCCCATTCTACTTTTAAATACTCTAGGAACAACAAGTAGGCCTGCAGAGCGAGAGCGAAGTGCTCTAATAGGGTGATATGGTACTACAAGGTCATTAAGATAAGATGGGGCCTGATTATTTAAGACCTTGTATGTGAGGAGCAGGATTTTGAATTCATCTGATCTCTAGATGCAGTCAGACGATCTAAGAGCGGTTTATAAGAACTGACTTTTCACTTTCCGACTCCAAACGGTCCCTGAGAAAACTTTACCAGGAATGAGGAAACCAGCCCTTTGCATGTTGACCATGTTTGGCTCCACGTACAAAAGCGAAGCAACTAAAAACTAAATATGGTCGTAAAATTGTTCACCTGTTAAAATATGTTTATTATCTGTAAAACCGACTGAGAGTGTTCAGTCTTGATTTTATTCATTTTTAAGCACTTCAACTGAACATGAGCAGAATTGATAACATTTTCAATTCTGAAAGGAAATACACTGGAAATGGAAAGTAAATTATAATAGGTTAACCTGTCTTTACCAGTAGAGTTCAGTCATTTAGTACCAAACCGATGGGCCTCTTGTTCAGTACTTGGGTTAGTACTACTGAAAACAATGAAGTTATTTTAAGTACTCAAATTGAATAAGTTGAACTAACTTAGTCATCTTAAGTGAATTTTACTTAGGTTTTTTTTTTTTTTTTTGAGGTAAGTTTTTTAAGTTCTAGAAACTAATTAAGAGATTACAGGATGACCCCAACCTCAGCACCCTGAATTCAGACATGTTTTTCATGTGCATGTGCCATCACGGCATCTCTTTGCACTAAGATCATGTATAGTAATGGTTACTGATGTAAGCATTGTTTTTGATATATTTTCTTGATGTTTACTGTTTTTGCTTTTGCTTCCTTGCAAGTAAAATAAATGTGTTGGAGCTCGTTACTCGTGTGTCTCACGAGAATTTTTCCTAACATTTCAGTCTTTCGAGACGAATTTCAACATCTCCCCCGTTCATCTCTGCCAACACTGACCGACACCGTGCAAGGGGGAGTCTGGGTCTCCTGACCTCTGCCCCGTCACTCGTAAAGTGCTGTTTGTAAAGGTGGAAAAAGGCACCGGAGAGAGAGGAAAATGGTCTGGGACCATCATAAAACCTTATGCTGTACAAGTGGGTTAAAACCTCTATTTACAGGTCAGGTTTTGTCCAGGGAGTGACGTTTGTCAAAGAGCGATTTGCCAAAAAAATACAGAGGTAAATCCCCTGGTGAAGCACCTGATTAGAAACATAATTAGAAAATAAATCTAAAATTAAATCTAAAATGAAAAGTTTGACCTGAAGGTGGCGCTAGAGTTTCATTATCAAGGGGCCATTTATGTATTCAATAACTAAACAAAGTGCCTGACACAGACACTTGCTCATCAGTTATATTCAAACCATTTTCTTGAGGCAAATATCTCTTGGTGGTAAAACGTGTAATATTAATATTACAATATTACTACTGTCTATAGTAATATTTGAGGAGAATATGAGGGTTAATGTCGCAATCGAAGGTCAGACTCACTCTTTCTTCTGATTGGTGCCAACCCTAAAAGGCCCTCCCTGCTAGCGCCCCACGTGGCTTTCCAATCCTCTGATTGGGGCGTCTGCCTGCCCCTCACAGGGCCTCGACCAATCGGGTGCTTTTGTCCTTCTTACTCGCGTCATTTGCGTTAGCTGTAGTGCTACTTTCCAACATGTCGGCTGTGTGTGTGCTCCCCATGTGTCTGCGGGCAAGCCGGGGCCTCCTCCGGCTCAGGAGCGCGGCGGCGAGTGCCTCCGCCCCAGCCATGGTGGACGTCATCCGGACACTGTCCACGGACAAGCCGCCGGCCGCAGCGGGCGGTGCGACGGGCGGGTTAGCTCAGGCGATCCTCCAGGAGAGACTCCAGCAGCAACAGCAGCCGACTCAGGTGCGCTTCATTTTACAACCTTAACAGCACTCAGTAGCGTCGGCGGAGCCAACTGTACTAAGTAGTAGGTCCGACCGTGAAACCCCGCCCTCACGAGCTGCCCCGGTGATGTAAATCAACTCACGAACGAACATTTCCAACCTTAGCTCAGACTGACAGCTAGCTTACATAAAGTTATTTTCCTGACCCACGCGGGCCCGGACGGACTAAACTGTGTGTTTTGTGGTGTTTGTCGCGACACACGTGATCTTCAGAAATGTGACGTTATGACAGCACCACCCCACGCGGGCTCAGCTGTCTGCTGAATGAATGAACCTGGCATTAATTAGCTAGCCAGCATGCTAATGTTAGCATGCTAATATCTAGTCTGGCTGTAGCAACACAGCTTACCTGAGCCCGGCTCACGTGAGTGTCCTCACAGTGTGTTCCTCTGAACAGTAACCCTGGGGTTAGGGTTAACCCTAACGGTGTGACAGCGTGCAGCTGGCACTGCTGTGGTTACCTGCCCTTCACCCGCAGCTGTGTGTGTGTTTGTCAGTGCCACAGCTTGATTTTATCTGCGGGATAAATCGCGTTAACAGCCGAGGTTTGTTTCGCTCTGAAGGTCAGAGCAGACCCCCACCCTCCTCCACGTGCAGCTCAGTGTGGTGTCTGGTCATGGAGGAAGCCACCCACCACGTGACTCCTAACCGTGTGTTTCCCACAGACTCCAAACATAAAAGTGTGACATCTACAGACGAACTGTAATAAGGGTTTTAGTTAAAGACTAAATAATTGCCACTTCTTCCCAGCAGCAGATACAGAAAGTGCTGAAATCTGTTAAAATCCATGAATTTAATTGGACATGAAGGAAATCAACAGCCTTCCATTAGACCATGTTGGTTTCTGTCAGTCTGTTGTTTCAAATGTGTATAACATTTGCACACATTCATGCCTTTTCAGTTAGTTTGGCATGCTCCTGATGAGATGATGGACGGTGTTTTGGGGGTGATCTGCTCCCAGACATGGACCAGTGCAGCTGTGCATGCTGCAGTCTGCAGTTTGGCAGCAGCAGGTCTGAGACTGGGTTTGAGGACTTCATCCAGCTAAACCAGTCATGCTGGATGAGCCTGAAGGCATCATAACGTTCGTCTCCAGACTCTCATCTGTCTCCTGTGCTCAGTGTGAACCTGCTCATCCACCAGAGCTGGACTGTGCTGTGAGCACGGCCCTGCTACATGTGGTCTGATTCTGACAGTCAGCTCAGAAACATGCACGAGGAGCACAATGGAGGCTGCTATGTAGCACTCATGCAGCACTCCTCTACTGCCCTGCACGGCTCTGTCGACTGTGCCAGCATCCACACCAAACCACCTCCTGTCAGTTTTTATTGTTTCTGTTTTTGGGAATAAAGTTTTTTTTTTTGCTTGTTTGTTTAAAAGAGACGCAAAAACTTTTCTTTGTGTTAAACTGAATGAAGCTGACGTCTCTAACGCTTTCCTCTCAGCTCAGACTGAAGGTGGGCGCATCAGTGCTGCACATTTCATTAATGCTAGTTCAGAGTCAAACAGAAACGCTTGTTTTTGTTTAAGGGTCAGCCTCCTCCAGAGGGAGGGGAGGGCGAGAGGGAGGGCGAGAAGGCCGAGGACAGGAAGCAGAAGGAGAACACGGCCTACACCAAGAAGATGGTGCTACGGTTGGCGGGGTTCATGGGAGTCGGCGGCGCGGTCGCCATCGTTTATATATTTGGTGAGTCTTTGCTGCCTCCTGAAACGGCGTCCTCACTTCGTCAGTTTCAGCCGGTTTGCTTCACAGGTGGAAACACGGTCACTGTCAGCCAATCAGCTTGCTCAGCAGCAGGTCTCTATGTTCAGATCCGGTTCAACCTCTTTCTGTAGGGCTGATGTGACAAAGGAGCTGAAATTAAATTTCAGTAGACACAAAGCTGTTTCTACCTGGTTTCTATCCAGAAACTTGACAAACATTCAAGAGCTGCAGAGTTTAAATGTGTTAGATCGGGGGTGTCCAACTCCAGGCCTCGAGGGCTGGCGTCCTGCAGGTTTTAGATCTGCAGGACGCCTAATCATGTGATTCAAGTGTGTTGACCCTCTGGGTCACATGATTAGTTCATCATCAGGCCTCTGGAGAACGTTACATGTTGAGGAGTCATTTAGACATTTAAATCAGCTGTGATGGGTCAAGGACACATTTAAACCTGCAGGGCTAGAGGCCCTCGAGGCCTGGAGTTCCCCACCCCTGGAATAAAGTCGAGAATAAGCCTGCAATCCAGATGTTTCCCACTGGATCAGATGGATCATGTCAACCCTTCCATGTAAAGAAAAGAAGAGATTTGTTTGAGGACAAACTGAAATTCTTGAAAAGGTTTGAGGAGCGTTTTTTAAACGAATAGTTGACAGAGTGTGGTGTGGCATGTTTAAAGGAAGAGAGGCTTTTTATTGTTTCCTTCATGCGAGTGTGCTGTGAGGGTTCATGTATGCAGGGCAGCTCTGTGGTTTTCTCTTTAGACTTTAATGACGGTTTTGTTGGAATAAATGTGCCACAGCTACCCTCGGGGTCGGTGATGTTAAACTCCTGGAAAGATCACCGTGGGCTTTTTGGCCGGGCGCTTTTATACATACTCCTGTTTGAAAGCATGAACCCAGCACGTGGTTGTTGGTCATGGATGAAACATGGATCGATGTTTGGTTCTGCTGCTGGGTTTAAACACATCAGTTTAAGGCGTCTCAAACAGGAGATGCAGCTTTATTCTCTGAGCCACAAAAGAACAAAAGAACAGGTATAATCTGCATTTCTGGCTGCGCTGGGCCTCTGAACTTCCTCTGATGGAAAGGTGGGTGTGATTGGTGTTTTCACACTTGGCTCCCTGATTGCAGGGACAGATGGGTGGAGCTAGCAGCCTGTCCTTCAGAGGAGAGTCAGACTGAGGATGGTGAAGGGCGTCGTTGAGGTTTGTCGAGTAGAAAAATTAATCCAGAGTGATCCGTTTAAGGAGGAGAGGATGGAAATGTAATGTTTGATTTGGGGAGTCGTCCTCTTCAGAACCAAGTCGTTCATGAAGTTATTGGAGATTTTCTTATTTTTCTTTGATTTGCTTTTTCTCTGCGTGTTTTGAAGACAGTGGCACGCGTCTCCCAATCAGGATTTTATGTCTTTAATTCCACGCTTTCCGATCGTATTTTGGATCCTTTTGAAGTTCGTTCCTCCTGGAGATTTTCCACCTTTTTCACTTTGATTTTCTCCGTTATTTGTGAAATATTTGTGCTGCGCTGTGAGAATGCCAGGAGGGATTTTATGATGGATAATTTTGGTTTTAATCACATCTTTTCTGTGGCTCATATCTGGAGATGTTCAGGATTATAACCTGCTGTTTCTCTGTGTTTCTTTGTGCTGCACCGAAGGTTTAAATGAACATAAATATGTAAAGACTGTGATTGGTTCTTTGAAAGGAGGTTATTACAGCGATCAGACTCGTGTAAGAGCTGCTGAGTTAATAATCAGCATCATAGCTAGTGATGTGTGTGATGTCATCACAGCCCATCACAGCACCTCGGTCACTCCAGCTGCTCGTGCAGGTTCTTTTTCTGGTTGTAACCTGGTGCAGTGTGCAGGTTAGCGCGGTGCTGAAGCCACGACTGGAGCGGCGTGTCGGTACAGAAGCTCAGAGATCGGCAGAGACAGTTTGAAAACTTCTGGTTCTGACTTGTTCTCTTCCTGTGTCAGGGCTGAGGTGGCGCTGTGTGACACTACCAGCAGCACGTGAAGCCTCTGACGGTGTGCTAGCGCCTGAGGGCCCTGGCCTCACTGCAGTCTTGACTCAGAAACGACCTCGGTGTCGGTGCAGGCGAAGGAGAAGACGCAGCTGAAACAGGAAACACCGACACCGCTGAGTTTCATCTTTTCAGGCTTACAGACATCAGAGAGCCCAAACCACAGCTGCTCGCTTCTGATAGTATAAATAGATCTGTAAGCTGACCTTTAACCTGCAGGGCACCTACCTGGAAGTGTAATAAATGAAGCTTTTAAATGTGTGTAAGAGCGGCTCCACAGCGTAGTGGTTTAACCATTTCTAACAAGCAAACATCCCGGGAGGAGATGTTGTTGATTATTGGCTGGTTTGGTTGTTTTTCTAATGAAAACAGTTTAAAATCTGCATGTAAAACAAACACTCGTTATTGATTTTGTGGTCATTGATATCCAAACGTCCAAAATGTTTTTGCTCGACCAAAACCAGCGATGTCTGTTTACTCAGGCGTGTTTTCAAATACTGATTTCTTTGTGTTTGCTAATATTTCTGCTGGAAGGTTCGAGCATGATTGTGAAGTGTGTGTGTCACCTGCCTCAAATCTAGTAAACAACCTGAACAGGTGATACACTCTCCAGGTGCTCCGGCTCCCTCCCACAGTCCAAACACATGCAGTTAGTGAGGACGGGTTAACTGGTAAGTCTAAAGCAGGGGTCCCCAATCCCAGTCCACAAGGGTCGGTGTCCTGCAGGTTTTAGATCTCACACCTGAATCACATGATTAGGTCATCATCAGGCCTCTGGAGAACTTCAGGACATGTTGAGGAGGTCGTTTAGCCTTTAAATCAGCTGTGATGGATCAAGGACACATCTAAACCCTGCAGGGACAGCGGCCCTCGAGGCCTGGGACTGGAGACCCCTGCTCTAAAGTGCCCGTGTGTGTGTGTGTGTGTGTGTGTGTGTGTGTGTGTGTGTGTGTGTGTTAGCTCTGTGACAGACTGGTGAGAGGATGGATGGAGGTAATAAACTGTTTTATTTTTCTTCTTGTTTAGGCACAAATTCGGTGGATGAACAAGGAAACACGGTAAGTTTTGCTGTCTCACACACACACACTCACACACACACTCACACACACACACACACGTGGTCGTGCTCATGCTTTAAGGCGACGGTGTTTGATTGTGGAGTCACCTGTTCAGATTCAAATCAGGTATCTGGCGCGTGAGGAGCACACTTAGCAGCTCGCTGCGTGATGGAGGGCTGAGAGGTGTCGCTGTGGGACAGGAAGCCGCACACTTATCTCACCTTTTGTCCGCTTTCGTACTGTAACGGGATTGAGCAGCTCAGGGTCCTCACGCAGTAACGACCTGCACTTCCAGCCAGACGGTGATCCAGATGTTCAGCAGGCTGCGAGAGCAGCATCAGCATTTTAAACATGTGCATCCGTCGCCTTCACATTACACACGTTTGTGTTCAGATAAGCAGCCGTTCCAGAGCAGAAGCTTTGCTTTGTTCGGGTAATACGATCGTCCCCTCACCAGCTGAGAGACAAGTCAGTGTTTCTGTGGTGAACTGATGGAAACAGATGTTTGTTAGCATGACAGACCTGAGCTGATGTGATTTTGAAAGTAATAACAGCTTGGATCAAGCTGTCAGATTAGAGGGGGGGTGGGGGGGTTGGCCTGAGCTTTGCGGTTTCCTGTGATGCTGGTCTTTAGGGACAGGATCTTTGTTGGAGGTGTTAATGGCCACTTCAAAGGGCACACTTCAGTCTCATTAGGATCCTTTTGTTGGTGACAAAGAGGTGAGCGTGTCGTTTGCTCGCTGTGTATTTGAAGCTCGGGAACAGAAGAGCCGGCGGCGGACGTCAGCGTCGGAGAAAAGGACGTCAGACTGAAGCCTGCAGTAACTTCAGTTGACTCATAAACTTGCTCTGCACTTCATTACTGCACACTTACAGCTTTCTAAAGTGTCCTTTCACAGACGGATGTCCTCGAGCTTTGAATTGAATCAGGGTGTAGATTTGGTTTTGGCGTTGGTGGGGACGGACGATTCAACCACCGAACCCTGTTTCTGTTTCTTCTTCCTTTTTGTCTTTGCTTCTTGATTAAAAAGAGGAGAACTCTACTTGCCTACATGTGCTATTCTACCTGCTTTTAAACATTTAAAATTACAATTCATAGTTTTATATGTGAATTAAATAATGTTACTATTAAAAAATGACTAAAGTATTTCAGGCTTTAGTTTACTTCAGCCATAATCCACATAAATCAGGTATCATACAAAAATAAAAATAGCTTCATATACAGTCATGACAATAAAAGAATATAACTTTAAGGACTTAACATTACTTCAGTTACACCAACATCTCTGACACATCAGCACTAAGGCAACACTCAATGACCTGCTGGGTTTTGTCCATAAAACGACTCGTCTAAGACGACCACAGAGTAACAGATCTGTCAGCAACAGTTTAGGCGCACAACACAAACATGACTGATGAGTCACATCAGTCATGTTTGTGTGCATTTTTAAAACAATTTGTGCAAACTGCACTACAAGGTGGATATTTGCAAAATCATGATGATATTTTGTCTCAGAAATGAACCCTGTGAATATGTCAGCACCATTAGGATGAAATTATTGTGTCACCAACATTTTAATGTTAGACATATAATGTTAACAGCCTCTGTAAACTAATGTCCTGCTGCTCGAGGCCGTTTTCTCTGACAGCATCAATCAAAATCAGAAATGTTACTGTGGGAGACTGAAATAACCAATAGTGGGCCAAAGCCGAGCACAGCTGTAACGTTATTGTGACACATTTTATGAGTGAACTTGACTTGTATCCAGCTTCTTCCTCTTTGCTGCCTCCTCTCCTCCTCGCAGCGCAGGCTTGCCACTGATAAAACTAAACAGAGCTGCCAATCACATTGGCCATATTTGTCACATGACTAGGACTCCAGTCGAGAACGTAATTTAACTCTTTCTGCACCGCTGGGTGGACGAGACGCTGACAGATCGTTTTTCTTTTCTTTCTGTCGTGTTTATTTTTCTTTACTCGAACAGATCAAATTATTGGTGGGACGTGTCCCTTCTGTCCACGCCAACTCTGCGCCCTTGAATTGAATTTAAATGAAAAGCAAACACGGGGGGGGGGGTTGTTCTGGTGCAAAGCTGGGTTTGATTGGTGGGTCGGGCTGGTCGTCTGAGACAGCTCGGTAACAGACGAGCAGAGAGTGATGGACACCTGAAGCACAGGCGTCGTGCTTCATCTCCGTGTGAATCCTCCACCTCAGGATCAGCTACGATCCAAACTGGAAGGGAGGAAACTGGTGTTTCATTTTTTTACCCTGATTATGGATTTTACTGTATTAGAAATCGTACGTTTAGTAATTCAAAACCTGACCGTGCAAGCTTTAACTGACAGGATGTGAACTGACCGTCTGGTCAGGTAGGCTAGTTTCAGTTTGGCTGTGATGAGACGAGGTGTGGATGTGGGAAGGATGAGCTCTCTTTGTCCCGGCACGGGAGGATTTCTCTCTTCAAAGGGCACACTTATCTCACCTGACTTCCTGTCAGGAGCTCCAATCAGACGGCACACTTCTCATGTCGCCGTGACGCCCGTCTTCTGTCTGCGCTAACAAAAGCCACACTTACCCCCAACTCCTCATCCTCAAACTGTCGTCTTCAGGGCATTTAACGGCGGCGTGTGCCGGCGCTCGGAGAGGTGTTTATGCAGAAAACACTTCCCAGAAAGTGTGTGTGGCTTAGTGTTTCTGCTCGGTGTACCAGGGGCACGGAGAAAAGCTGTCGTACCATAGGCACGAGTGTGTTTCAGCTGCTCTTTAGTCATAAAGTTTAAATTATTTTCCTCAGTTTGAAGTTTGATCTCCCTGCTGTTTGAAGCCACAGGTGTAATTCATCTCGAAACGTCATGAAATGAACGATCACTTCACTGTTTAGACGTTTTTACCTGCTGCTGTTGTCGTCACCGCGCGGTGGGCGGGCAGCATGGACACACAAGTTTGGTAGGCGACGTAGGAGTGTGAAGTTAATACTGAAGGTGGGGGGGGTCTACTGAAAATCTCAGACAGGTTTGAATCTCAGTGACGTCGAGGTCAAAGGTCAAGTGTTCTGAAACTCTTGTGAATGCTGTAACTCGAGCAGAAAGTCGCCGAGGACTTGAGTGATACCACAGCAGAGTCTGTGAGGAGGCTGAGGGGCGTCTTCATATCTTTATCTGCTGAAACGACTGGACTGTCAAAAGGAAACAGTTCAAACTTTGGGACGTTCAGGTTGGAGTTTATTGCCGATGGGCCGAGCCTTTCACCGGGCGATGCTAATAATGCTGGTTGAAGCTGTCGGTGGTGAAACGAGTAACAGCGCTGTTTTGTGTTATTAAATATTTCCGTCCTGGAAGCACGTGTTGTTCGCCAAACGTTTTCAGCAATTCAACGAACGATCCTTTTCCACAGCACGATGCGACATCATTTCCTTTGACAGATATTTAGATGCAGCCAGCGTGCACTGTCCACCTGAGCTGTCCGTTTAACCCTTTCATGGTGGTCACTACAGTGGACAGCCCGCCCTGCCCCCCACTGTTCAAAAAGATTCTTATTTAAATTAAAATGTAAATTTCTCTAACCTCTCAGAAGTTCAAAATCTTTTTTTCATGCCTAAAGATGGATAAAAAAATACTTTTTTCCCTGATTGAGGTCGTCATAATTGATGCACGACAGGGTTAATATTCAACCGTTTTAGCAAGAGCACTTTGCTGTTCTGCTGGTGATAGCCGAGCACGCTCAGCCGGATAGTGGACGCGTAGATGCTCGTGCAGGTTAGTCGTGTTTGCACCAGCGCCACCGCCCTTTGGTTACACCCTCAGGTTTGCCTCTTTCATCTGGTTAAAGCCAAAGAAAATCCCTGATGGGCAACTTTGGGGGTTTTTTTGGCAACTAATGCGTCCATGCTTGGACTTCTTCTGTGTTCTAAACGCCCAAATCAGTCCGTGCATGCTTACATTGCTCCGCCCATCAAAAGTCACCTGCATGAATATATCGCCTATCATCATTTATTGGACTGATGAATATCTGCTGGAGAAATGTTAGATATCGCCCAACTTTACCATGAAACCCAGCACAAAGCGCCCTGGTGGTGCTCGGGGGCGTTGGTGCACATGGAGTAACGTGGAGGCCCCGTGAATGTGTGAGAGTAAATCTGTGCATCTAAAATACTCTTAAACCAGAGCGCCGGCTGTTTGAGCAGCGTGGGGAAACCAGCTGCTGACCGCGGCTCACGCTGACACGCACACGTTTGTTTTTAGGGTTTTCGTGGACGTCCGTGTGGTTTGTCTGCATGCGAGGTCTCACACTTGAGCCTGTGGGACCCTCTGCTGTTATTTAACGCTGCGGTCAGTATGATGCAAATGTTCTAAAATCAGCGCCGTTTGGTTTCTTCTGAAGCGCCGCGAGGACACGGGAACCGCAGGCCGGCCTCTTTTCCGTGCTGCACTGTAAGGACCGCTGTCTCGCATTAAAGCCTCCGGCTGTATCCTGCCAGCAGGCGGGCCGGAGCACTTCAAAGCCGAGGCACACTTCTCACGCCTTCCTGCTAGCCGGCCCCCCTCGTGAGGTCACATGACCTGGCTGTGAGGAGGAGAAACCCTTCAGAGGACGCACTTTGAACAGATTTAGACGTTACGGTCGGCTCGGCGGCTGTCGCCTGCTGGAGCTCTCAGACAGCTTTGGGAGAAGTGGCGAGCTCCGAGGCTTTTTCCAGGAACAGCGGCGTTCCTGAAGACATTTACAGAACAAGCTGTTGGCCTGTTACCGGGTCTGGCACGCTGTGGAATGATTTTCTTTTATTGGGTGTCTGTGTGGAGTTATTCGTGTTTGAGGGCTCTCTGTTGCCAGCGCGACACGTTTAAATGATGAATCACGTCCGGCCGGTGGTCTCCGTTGGCCGGCTCAGATTCTGGGATGTTTTTGTACTTTCTGTCCTCGACACGTCGAGTTTGGGGAGTGTGGGAACCCGTCCCGCTCTCCCAGGCTGCTCTGCAGTCGCACCGAGGTGTCGATGAGGGTTTAACGGCCTCTTCCTCGCCTCTGCGCTGACATCGCTTCACCCCCGCACGAGAGCATCTGCACGCCTCTAATTCGCCAGTTTCTCCTCTCTGTAAAAAGAAAAGCGCTTCACCAGAGGAGCTTCGTGCACATCCACCCTTTTCTCACACGTCTGCCCATCAGAATTACATCAAAATCATTAAAGAGTCGAATTAAAATAGCAAAGTGCATTTTTAGCATCAGCTGGTGGGAATCTTGGAAATCTGTTTGAATATCAGGATTATTCCCAGGAAAACAGAAAAAGCTCTTAATATAAATAAAATAAGACGTTTAATTGTTATTTCATTTTTTTCTTTATTCGCTGATTAAACGGTGAAGGTGAGGACGGTTATTGATTTGCCATCCCTGGAAAATCTTTCAAAGGTCGGAGATTTTCTTGTCTCATACGGATCAGTAATAACTTCCCATGAAGAGCCCACACGGTCATTCCTCTTTTACTTTGCAGTAAAGTCTCGTGTCTCTAATCCCAGAGAGTTTATTTCCAGAATAAACTCCTAAAAGTCTTAAAGTGAGCAAAGTCCAACAGAGTCAGTGACCTGTGGTCCAGTGTAGTAACTGCAGTGCTGCTGCATGTCCACCAGGGGGAGGCCTTCATCATCTTATCTTATATTTCTGTTTTATCTCTAAAAAGATTTTCTTAGTCCTTCTTAAAAGTTTTAAAAACAAATCTTTGTGTCGTTTTTACGCCCAGAAAAAGTCACGAAGCTGTAGATGAATCATAGAAGTCATATAATGTAATTGTACATTAAACCTGTGATACTGTTTTATTTTGTCCTGATAAATAAATGCATTTTATTGTATTTTATTCAGACTTTATTGAGCTTTTTGCTGTTTTGTTTATAAGTAAATCTCATTTGAATCAGCTAATAATCAGCTGATCAGTACCTGAGTCATGAACATAAGACATAATTCATCCCTTCAGCTTTTATTCTCTGCAGTGCATCAGCACACGTACGTAAGCAGACAGATGTGGAGCTGCATGTTTGCATGCTGCCCTCACAGCTCTGATGAGCAGACGTGGTTGATGAGAGCACGTTTGTAACCGCCTCCTTTCTGCTCCACAGATTCCAGACGAGTTCGACAAAGGTGAGTGTAAACTTTTTATTCCTTTTCTCAGCTCGAGCTCACAAACTGTTTACTGCTCACAGCTGAGGCGCTCTCTGCTTTCTGTTTGAGTGAATGATTGATCGCTCGGTGCCAACTGTTCTCACTGAGTTTGTTCCAATCATCCATATGCCCCATCATTCATCCCGCCCACCCCTGAGCTGCCTGTCAGCACAAATGCACACGTTACCATCCAGCGAGACAGACTACACCTCGCCTCCTCCATGAACCCGCTGCCTCTTAACAAGATGACAGAATAATGGGAGTAATGCTAAAAATACATGTGGAGACCATTGGCATCCCCCCCCCCCCCCCCCCCACTCTGTACGTGGGCCTGAGGCTGAAGGTGTGAGTGTGGAGCTGCGTCCATTAGCTGAGCTGCAGTTCTGTGCAGCTGTAGCTTTACATGCACACAGATGACCAGCAGCAGGCTGGACCACCTTTGGCTTGTAGAAGTGGCCGTGCGTGGTCACAGTAACGGGCTGCAGGCTTTAAATAACTGACGGGGGGGGCAGGGTGTGGTCCTCTGCACACCTCCTCATGCACGTCAGTCATTATTGATTAGATTTTATTGTCGAGTCGTGCAGAAAACTACACGCAAGATGTTTATAACAATAAAACTGAAGCCTTAATTTAAAGATGAAGTAATAAAGAAATCATCTCTCCTGACGTGTTTTCCAAGCTTTAGAAACAAAGACGACAAAGTTCATCTTATTAATATCTATAAAGATTAAACGCTTCCATGTGTGGCTCATGTCAATCAAATAAGTGAATCTGTGAGCTGCATCATTTCAGGAGGAAGATGATGTAAACAGAGTAAATCTTCATCCTTCTGACTTTCTGCTCTTCACATTGATCTGCTCTCTTTCTTAAAAAGCTATTCTGATTGCTTATTAAACCTCATAATCAGATGGTCAATATCTCTTCCTCCCGGGGGTCCAATCTGCCTCCTCCTCTCCTCCTCCTCTCCTCCAGTCCTCCCTTTCCAGCCTAAATCGCTCCCTGAGGTCCACTTTGTCCTCATCTGGCTGCAAACCTCCGTCTCTCCTCCCTCTGCGGGTGACGCCCCCTCTCTGCCCGTCCGTCTCCATCTGCGGTCGGCGGCTCGCGATGCTGCCGAGGCTGGAAGCGGGACAGACGGGAGAGAGGGAGGATGTGTGGATTGATCGATTGATTGATGAACAGAAGGACGAGGTCGGACTGAAGCTCAGGGACACTGAGTATTGATGAGTGGATTAGATCCGGGCTGATGTGACGCTCACAGCTGTTCACCACACACTCATTTACAGTGTGGACAGCTCGCCACGCCACAGTTTCATCTTCTTAAACCAGCAGTTTGGCTCTTAAACTGTTTTTATACACAAAACCTGTGCAGAAGGAAAGTTTTATAGAGGTAATAATCATTTTCCCTCCGTGTCCTCAGAAAGGCGTCAGACATGAGAAAAGAGTTTGACGTCTCTACATAAAGCTGTTAATCTGCACGATTAAAACACAAATCATTGTCAGATTTATATTCGATATTTTATCTATAGTGGAAAAAATAAGTAAATAAATAAATTAGAAGTTGTCTGTTTCATTTAAACAGGAAACTTCAAACCTTTTACAAACGTGAGCGACGCACAGATGCATCTAAATCCACATCCGTGCACCAAAGCAAGAATAACGTGAAACAGAAGTCTGCAGGCTTCAAAGCTCAGTCGGCTTCAGCGCCGCCGTCGGCGTGTGAAACGAACCCGCGGCAGATGGACGCGGACAAAACGGATCTGCGTCACGTTTAAACTGCACACAGAAGGACTTTAATGCTCTTTTAATTAATACTGACTGTAAGGAGAAAACTGCTCGTTGGTGTTTGCAGCCGGTTCGCTTCGTGAGTAGAAGTCGCTGCTGGCGCCCTCTGACAGCAGACCATCAGTTACGACGAACGCTGAAGATGCTGAAGAAGAGCCGACCTTCATCATTAGTTCTCACATGCAGTCTGAGGGGCTCTAAGTGTATTCGCAGCGAGGAGAAGAAGAAATGTCAGAATGGTGATGAGAGGTGGGCGTGCTGCACATCTCTAACGCCCCCCTGCACATTTCCCTTTCTGCACATCCTGACCTGCAGGACCTCAGGAACCAAATGATCCCTGATCAGCTTAGGGAGCAGCCTAAAAGTTCACCACCCCTGAGGGAGACGCGCCTCCACATCTTTCACCCTCCTCACTCCTCTTTCATATCCTACCTTCCTCCTCCTCCTCCTCAGGGAGCAGCAGAAGGTGAGTGGGGCGACGGATGTGCGAATGGGACTTCTGGGACACGTTTGGCTGCAGAATCTGTTCGCGTGCCAAGTGGCGGCATTTGTATCTGTGATGCTGAGGAGCGTCGGATACCATAGCAACCAGCATGTGACGCGCCTCGCGCACAATGAAAAGTTTTACCTTCAGAGCGACAGACTAGAAATCTCACGTCCTGCCATCTGTCCCACACTCTGAGCCTTCAACATTTACCCAGAATGCACTGTGAGTGGACACATTGACTGCTCTGGATGTCTGCTGTTCATACGTTGGTGGTCTTTCTGTGCACGCCGAGCCCTCCGTGGTGTTTGAACCTGACACGTCCGTACTGCGTCCTGCTGCCGCAGCATTAATAACCCCTCGCAGTGCAGCCCGGGGGCCTCGTGTCAACACATTGAAGAGGCCGCGGCGTGCCGTCGTTTGTCACCCGGAGAGAAAGCAAACGATTGATATCTGAGGAAGAGGCGGAGGTGGCGTTGTGCAGCAGATGCCCGTCCTCGCCGTGGCTTTTGTTTAAGACTCCATCTCTCCACACCTCCCTCTTTAACTTCATCCCCTTACTCCTCTGTCCCTCTCTCTGTCGTCTTCATCGTACCTCCTCCTCCCCCACCTTTTTATTTCAGAAACAGTAAAAACTTCTCTGCTCTTAACGCTCAGATTCAGATTGTTTTCTCTGCTCTTGGATCTTTGTGAGGTCATAGAGACAGGGTCGTCTAAGGTGGTGCTAAAGCAGCTTGTTTCAGAGCTGGAAACAGTAGAAGAGGTCGTGTTTGGGGTGTGTTGCATGTTTCCAACTCGTAAACAATAAAAGAAAAGTGAAGAAAGGGAAAATATTCTCGTTTAGGAAGCGAAACCGGTCACGTTGTGAAGTCTTTGGCTGCATTTTGACAACTGAAACAAATTCCAGTGTAATCCAGTAAAATGTGGTTAACATCTCGGTGTTGCCTCGAACACCACCTTCCTCCTCTGAGTCGTAGAAACTGTCAGAAAGACAGATTCCTCCCCCATCACCACCTCCATCACCTCTCCTCGGCTCCATTAACATGAGAAAAGCCCAGATTAATCCCCCTCCCCTCTGTGGAGGATATCCCCACACACTGGCGTCCTAGATTTCCCTCTCACACACACACACACTTTTCCTGGTGTGTTTGGTGGGGCTCCCAGGGGAGAGGTTACTCAGCAGCCACGCTGCCTGCACGCGTAAACATCCTCTTCTTCAGCCTCGAGGATATTATTGCTCCTCTTTTATTTCATTACTCTCACACCATCTGTTTGCTAGGACCCCACAGCCTGTATGTAAAAGATGGACATACCTTCTCTGACATCACACACTACTTTCCCCCGTGTGTAATCGAGCTGTTGTCACAAATAATCTGAACACTCGCGTTTCTGCAGATGCTCACTGGAGGTTTTATCTTTCCTGTCAGGTCATTGTGTGTCTTAGAGTCTCTTTGTGGCCATTTCATGTTTTTGAATTTTGTTCTGTTGTTTCTGGGCTTCTTAGGATCGTAATGCAGGTGTTTTGGTCTCATTTTCTGTTTTTGGGGTAATTTCTTGTGTTTTCTGGTTATTTTGTCTGGACTTTTTTCTCGATTTTGTGGATATTTGTTGGCATTTTGTCTTTTTTATGTCTGTAAATGTCATGCGTATATGAGTATACATCAAAACAGAAACCAGATTTAACCCTTTAAGACCGACCATAGAACCAAGTCCCCAGAGCTTATATTATATGTTTACATGCTGTGGAGCCATTTTTGGGAGCATTTCAAGTTGCTATACATCAATACAACCATTACAGCCCAAATTTTAATAATATGTCTGCATTAAGTGCATAGTAATTACATAAATTGCAAAAAAGTGCAATAAACTACAAAAAAATTGAAAATCGTTTTTGTTTTTTTAACATATATTTCTAGTTAGAGAAATTTAAGAGGCTTATCCCTCAAAACTGTAAATACAAAAAAGTTGCACAAAATAGTTTCCCACCACAGGAAATTTATTTTGAGTCTCTTCATAGTTTTATTTTTGAAATACACCAATTTTTATACACTGCAGGAAAAACTAAAATAAATATTATAGTGCAAATTTGCAAAAAAGCAGCATCTGCATCAAAATAAACTATTTCCAGCAGTGCAATATGAGTCCTAAGCATCCCAGAAACCACACAGAAAGTCATAAAGTCAAACATAACTTTTAAAAACACCAGTATAGGCTCATGAGGCCCTGATGGTAAAAAACTACATTTCCGCAAAATGATGTCACTTCCGGTTTCGGGCAGGTCATGGCGGACATGCGATAGTTCACGCTGATGGACGTAGGAAGTGTTATGAACAGCTGATCGGATCAGCAAAGCGTGTTTCTGGAATATTATGTTTTTGTTGCTGCAAGTGCTTTTTATGCAGTTTTTGCAAAGTTATATGTGGAAGGAAACTGTGACCGAGGACAAGCTGATGGCATAAGATGTAAGTACAACTCCTCCTAAGTAATAAGTTACCTAAGTAACTTATTACCTAAGTTGTCTCCCCTGCATGGTCATCTCCTTGTTTACTTCTGGACATCTTTAACTGAACTTTATTTACACAGCGCCAAATCACAACAACAGTCGCCTCAAGGTCTTTATATTGTAAGGTCGACCTACAATAACACATACAGAGAAAAACCCAACAATCATATGACTTTGGAGACAGTGGGAAGGAAAAACTCCCTTTTAACAGGAAGAAACCTCCAGCAGAACCAGGCTCAGGGAGGGGCGGGGCCATCTGCTGTGATTGGTTGGGGAGAGAGAAGGAAGACATGATAAAGACATGCTGTGGACGAAAGCTTCACGTGATGCAGCTGTTTTTAAGTTTGTGTGTCTGCAATTTTAAAACATCCAAATAAAATCCCAGAATTTCACTCAGCAGCCGTGTTGTTGGTGAATTAGTAATGATTGGATACAGTTACAGTATTATATTATTTGGATAAAAGCAAACATGAAAGAATTACCAACATATCATACACAGACAACAGTACAGGGGATCTAACCAGGACAAACTGAGCTAGCTTGATGTTTAAAATGAAGCTCCGATGGAAGAAGGAAAGTGATCCAACCTCAAAATGTGGATATAAAAGGACGTGGTGGATTCGATGGTCGGCGAGGCAGGAATAAGATCAGAGGAGATCTGATATAAGCAGGAGCCATGTAGGGTGTTGCACATTATTTATAAATGTTCAAATAAATACCAGAGTTTACTGGAAGCCAATTAAGGAAGCAAGAATCTGAGAGACGGCCCAGCTGAGGACGACTGTGTGAAACAGTGAAAAGTAATCTACAGTAATACAGACAGGATTACTAAAGTTCTTAAATGACAGTAAAGGTTTGTTTTTGCAGTGTTTGAGCTCAGACGGTGGTCAAAGTTGGGCCAAGATGAGCCGTGATGTCAGCTCTAAGATAAATGTGATTGGCTCGTCAGCCTCTCTGCTGCTCTCAGGACCTGGACGCTGAAATGAGGCTGTAAACACCTTTAAATCTGCTGTAAAGTTTAATGAGGACTGACTCACTGCTGGAGCTCGAGCGGCGTGATCCAGGTCTCCACAGGGTCTTTTATTTTGAAAACTGGATGCTCTAAGCTTGCTTTGTTTGCCTTCCCGTCCTCTTTTAAAAGATGTGTTGTTCTCGTTAATGGGAATGACGACCTCGTCTTCACAGAGTGGAACACGATGAGGAATCTCAGCTCCATCTTTGCTGTCCGTGTTTTGATGGACGCATGCTTGACCTTCTAATTTGGAGTCGTGCACTCTCTCCTTTGCTCCGCCCCTCTCTAATTATTAACCATATATACATGTACATATTTCCACACCGTGTGTGTCCACCTCCTCAGCGTGTCATCACATCAGGCAGATGGCTCCCTCGCTTCCTGCAATGAACTCTGGGGGACGGAGTCCCGCGGGAACACAGCGTGCGTCTCTCAGTGTTTAGAGGGAGATGGAGGATAGAGGTGTGCAGTAATGAGCCCACCACCCCATGGGAAATGGAGTCATTGTTATTTAGTAGACATTAGCACGAAGACTCGGCATCGTCTCCCCCGATCACCACGCTGATAAAACCAATCAGCTCAGCTTTGGGTCTTATTCTGACCAATCAGGTCTCCTCCTGCTACTCCAGTATTTGTTAAAGCTAAAAGTGAATTTAAAAATTGCCAAATTAATATAAGTATATACATAATAATCTCACGGAAATGTATGAAGAAGATCATGGATGCTGTGTTTTGCTGTTATTTACCAGGGTTTCCACCTTGATAAATAAAAATGAGAAAAAGATTAAAATAAAAAGATCTTAAACTGGTAGAAGGAAATCGCCCCAACAGATCTTCCCCTCCGTATTAAATGGTCGTTTGCTTTTTGAGGAGATGACTTGAATATGTGATGTTTGCCGAGCTGTCAGACCTGCGGCTTCAGCGTCGGCTTGGCTTGGCTGGAAGTCCTCGCTGAGATCTTATCAGCTGTTTGCATCCCCTTAGGGAGTTGTAGTTTTCAGAAGCCATTAGAACTACAGCTGTGCTCACTTTCAGTCATCTGTCGGCTTTAAATGGGCTCTAAGCAGCTAACAAAGGAGTCCCGCCTCCTCTTTGATCATCTCCCTGCTCAGCTGTTGTGTCTTTGTGGCAGACGCCTCAGCATTTACTGCACCGTCAGCCTCCGTCACTTATGTAACTGAGCACTTTCCCCTTTTCTTTCAGACCCTCCGGTCGTCCAACAGTTACGAAGAACCTACAAATACTTTAAGGACTACAGACAGGTGAGTCCAGTCAGTCATGGAAACATTCAGAACAAACTTTCATGAGAATCAAACAATTAAGATCTGATTAAAGTGAAGCTTCAGTTCAGCCAGTTGAACTGTTGCATTACCTGTTTAGGACTTTTAGAGGCTCTCTGTGACCTCGTCTTTGTCTCTCGTTGATGATGTCAGATGATCATCGAGCCCACGAGCCCGAAGCTGCTCCCCGACCCTCTGAAGGAGCCGTACTACCAGCCTCCTTACACGCTGGTGCTGGAGCTCACAGACGTCCTGCTGCACCCGGAGTGGTCGGTACGTCTGCTTCTCCGAGAGCTTCACAGCCTTTGTCGATTATAAACGGTCCAATGGGAAGCTGGAGGGTAACACTGCAGCAATCCCACTGAACCTGAACAGAACTAAAAACTGTTAAAGTTAAATTGGTCAAGTTTTTCCAACTTCCTTCAGAACGTTATGAAGGTGAGGAATCAGCAGGCAGAAGAAGCATGCTGTCAGCCCTGCAGAGGTGTGAACGGAGCAAAGCAACAACGTGGTGTATTTGATCCTTTACAACCAGCCCCACAGATTATAATCAGTCTATTACAGATACCCCTGATCCCAGCACCTTATCTGTATAAAGTAGACTTGGAGTCAAGACCGCCTAAACCAAGACAATACCAAGACCAGAGGGTATCGAGACCAAGACAAGACCAAGACAAGACCAAGACAAGACCAAGACCAGACCAAAACAGACCAAGACGAGACCAAAACAGACCAAAACGAGACCAAAACAGACCAAAACAGACCAAAACGAGACCAAAACAGACCAAAACAGACCAAAACAGACCAAGACGAGACCAAAACAGACCAAAATAGACCAAAACAGACCAAAACAGACCAAAACGAGACCAAAACAGACCAAGACGAGACCAAAACAGACCAAAACAGACCAAGACGAGACCAAAACAGACCAACACAGACCAAGACGAGACCAAAACAGACCAAAATAGACCAAAACAGACCAAAACAGACCAAAACGAGACCAAAACGAGACCAAAACAGACCAAGACGAGACCAAAACAGACCAAAACAGACCAAGACGAGACCAAAACAGACCAACACAGACCAAGACGAGACCAAAACAGACCAAAATAGACCAAAACAGACCAACACAGACCAAAATAGACCAAAACAGACCGCTGCAGCCAGATGCTGCTTCGTTTACGGGTTTCAGGCATATTTATGTGTTTTTGCGATGCTCTCGCATCACATCCAGGTCTTTATGTCTTTAAGACATTCCTGCAGTTTAACTCATTGGTGTGTGTTATCTGGCTTCATGCACAGATAGAGCTGGGTGTCATCTGCATAGCAGTGTAAATGTATGCTATGCTATCTGATGGAGTCTAAAAGACACGATGATGGTTTGGAGGAAGTTTACTCAGAAAGATCTGAACTGGAGATGAAGACTAAATAAATATCAATGGTACTGAGAGTAGCTGTAGATGATGTTTTCTGATGGGGCTGCAGAGAAGCTGCAGGGAAGCTGCAGAGAAGCTGCAGAGAAGCTGAAGGGAAGCTGCAGAGAAGCTGCAGAGAAGCTGCAGGGAAGCTGCAGGGAAGCTGCAGGGAAGCTGCAGGGAAGCTGCAGGGAAGCGTGTAAGACTGCAACTCTGGATCGTCACATTTTGGAGGGTTTAATAAATTTAGCCAGATTTCTAGAAAGGAGACCTGCTGCAGCCAAAACGGGACGGATGTTGTCCCTGTGACAGACCTGCGACCTGGCCAAGGTGTGCCCCGCCTCCCACCCTGAGACAGCTGGGATAGGCTCCTCCCCCTGTGACCTTGAATTACATTCAAGGTCACAGGGGGAGGATATTTATATAGGATATTTATAGGATTTATAGGATTTATTTGGATACAAAGGGAAGAGAATGGATATTAATTGTTTGGCCAAATAGTGTCTCAGGAGATGAGCTCCATTAGTTTGAGAGTTTAGAGCTGTGGTGCGTAGCTTCCTGCTCCTCACCTGCTGTTTTTCAGAAAGCTGCTGCGAGCTTGTGTTTGGCCTCTTATTGTCCTCGTTTCCTGTCCTCGTTCCCTTAAACTTGAAGCACACAAAGAGCTGCAGTGAACTCCTGAAGACTGAATAATCCTGAAATGATCCTTTAACAAACAGGTTACAGTTCAGGAGAGACAGGTGGAGGATGTGCTGGAGGCGTGTCCACCACCTGTCCGCTCGTCTCAGTGTCTTTTCACTCGTGTAAAACAGGCCTCTTACCTGACAGGTGCGCAGCAGCCAACACCTGCTGGACCGTGTCAGCCTTCCTTCCTGTCACACACACACACACACACACACACACACAAACAGGTGATAATGGGACAAAGCTTGTTTTATCTGTTTAACTCAAAGCAGCCTGAGCGACGAGGTCACGACCTCTGAGCGTGCCCAGACAGCGGCTGTCAGATCTCCTTCCTGCAGCTGTCGGCGCCTCACGCGTTCATACTTTTGTAAAACGATTCATGTAAACTTTATTAACGACTCTTTTCTGGTCTCACAGACTCTGTGTTGTATTCTTAACAACATATGTGATAAAACTTTATTACGATAAACACAGAAACAAACTGCTCGCGTCCACCAAAGTGCAGAAGAAGCTGCAGGACTGCAGCAGCTGGAAACCCTACGCTTCGATCCAGATGTGTTTAAACAGCTGCTCTTTCTCTCTGCAGTTGGCAACAGGTTGGCGCTTTAAGAAACGTCCGGGCATCGATTACCTGTTCCAGCAGGTGGCGCCGCTCTACGAGATCGTCGTCTTCACCGCAGAGACCGGCATGGTGAGCGTTTCAGCAGCTGCTCTCCTGCTGTTCCCACACGGCCCTCTTTAATGGGATCGTACCACTTTGAACTTACGTGGGGGGAGAGGAGCGTGTTTCTGTCTTATTCACTAATCTGAGGCGTGACGACACATTAAATGAGCTGTTTGCATCCATGTTTTGTGCTTCCTCTCGTGTGCAGACGGCGTATCCTCTGATCGACAGCATCGACCCTCAGGGTTTCGTCATGTACCGTCTCTTCAGAGACGCAACACGTTACGTGGAGGGACATCATATCAAGGTGTGTGTGTGTGTGTGTGTGTGGTGTTATGTCAGCCTGACATGACAGATGTTAGGACTTAAAGGACACTAACATACATTTAAAGGTGTTTTTGCTCTTGAATAATTTCATGTTTCACATCAGTTTGAATTTGTGGCTCAAAAAATCCAAATTTTTTTTTTTACACATTTAATAATAAAAAGTTTTAGATTCAGTTAAAGACGTGTTCAGCTCGTGTTAGATAACTTTATTCGTGTGTTAAACGATTTTTAGTGCTGATTTCTGGATGGATGTAAATTTTAAAACGAGACAGCGCCCCCTCTGTGAAGGGCGGGGCGTGACGAGTTTAACTAAAATCATCCCAAAGCATCTCGTTCGCTTCTCAAGTCGACTGTTAACAGAGAAACACGTATAACTAACATAGTGTTTGTTCATTTTGTCTTCCTTCATTAATTCAAACGCTGAGGTGTCCGTGCTCTCTGTGTAGTTTATGTTGACTGGTTCTCATAGAGCTGCTCTGCTGCAGGTCAGGGTGCTGCTCGTTTACTTTCTGATCCCCGTTACCTGCAGCAGTGAAACACACTCCAACGATGCCTCCTGTCGTTGGTGTTATCATGTTATCAGTGTCGGGGTAAACACTGATAACATTTACGTTAGCCGTCAGTGCCTCAGCACACGTTTGCAGACCAAAGAAAGTTTTTTAAACCCAGTTTTATTGTGTTTTTGCTCCGTGTAATAAAAGCGTCTCTGCTAATGAGCCGCTGCTGACAGTCGTCTCATTGGACGACTAGTGTTCAAGTAGAGAAACAAACAAGGAAACACAAATATTTCCAAAATTGTAGCGTTTGTTTGTTTGTTTGTTTTGTAAATTTTAAATATTGTATAACAAAACAAAACAAAACGTGAACACATTTTTTTCCTCCCCCTTAACTAACTGAAGCCTTGAAGCACCAAATAAACCCATCGGTCGTCTCCGTCACACGTGGCAGCAGTGCTGCTATCATCGTGGTCGACATAAGTGACTCTAACACAGCCTCAGCAGGTTTGTGCTCTTTGCTCGTGTCGCTTCATATTCAGTCGTTTAAAGAACTTATTTCAACATCGGACTCAACAACAAACAAATCCTCCGAACACAAAGAGTCACTTCGAGGGTCAAACTGAGTTATATTTCTTCACATTAATATAGTTTTTTACGACACCGTGGTGGCGTCTGCGATTTTCTGCTGTAATGGTGGCAGAGAGGGACGGTCAGGAGGGCCAGCTCTGTCCTGGACTGTCCGCTGAGGTCCGTCGAGCAGGTTGGGGAGGAGAGGATGTTGTCTAAGCTAACATCCATCACTCCATCACCTCCCACCCCTGCATGAGACTGAACACGGAGCAGCTCGTTCAGCAGCAGGAAGGAGGTCGTTCTTACTGCAGCACGACTCTGTGATGCAGCTTTTGGTCGTCTTACTCACAGCCTGTTTGTTTACTGTACATTTCATACAAATCTCTGTACAGTTTTCTCAATTTTTCTTATCTTTATAGGACCACCTTCATTTTCCCGTGCTGTAAGAGCTCTGTAACCGAGTCTTATCTGTGGGATAATAAAGGTTTATTCTATTCTAGGGGTGACGTGGACCACGAGTTTGAGACGATCACAGTAACAGACTGAACCAATTAAATAATTCAGTATATTACAAAGTTAACGGCTCAGTTATAAATACACTGAAACACGTTTTCTGAGCGGACAGTTAACAACATCTGCTCTATGCACACAACAAAGAAGCATTCGTGCTGCTCTGTTTGCAGTTTCTCCTCTGTTGCACCATCAGACCAAACTAATCGATGATCCTCTACTGCTGCCTGATCAGGTTTGGTGCCCAAACTTTTACTTTCCAGCTACTTCTGGAAGATAAAGCCGTGAGCAGGAAGTTTACGTTTCTAAACTCTGTTCCAGCAGCTCGGCGCTGCGTCGCCCCCCGTGTCCTCTCCATGTTCGCCTTCTGCTGCACAAATTGATTTCTCCTCCTCCCCTCGCTCTCCCTCTCAGGCCTCATTAACCTTCTGCTTCCTTTCTCCCCTCTTCCTCTTATGTCACCTCCCTTTCACCCTCCCTCACCCCACTTTCTTCCTCCTCCTTCTGTCTCCCTCCAACTGCCATCTCTGTGCATTAAAGAGCTGGGTGGAGGCTGGAAGGAGCTGGTTTAACCTACTTCCCAGAGCAAAGACACACTTTACCAGCTCATCTCCATAACGCCAAGACAGGCTGAATGCAACAGATGCTGAGAGAGAGTTAAAGTGCTGAGGAAGAGAAAGTTATTAAGTCCTGTGAAATAAGCAGTTGTTTAACGATGCCTGAGGCTGTGCTTTTAGCAGCCGTGGACGAGTTTGATCCAAACAAACACCATCAGGCTTCAAACAGACGTCAGAGTCTCAATCTGAAGGTTTCTTTTCTGTAACTGGAGAAAACTTCAAAAAATGCATTTTGGCTAATTTTCCGGTTTTGGTTCCCGTTTTTTCCGAGTCCCTCAGATTTAGGGGAAATATTTGGCACGGATCAGTCTTGGATGCTCTTTCGTTTGTCAGTTGGATTGTGAGGTTTCTTCCTGTTAAAAGGGTTTTTTTCTTCCCACTGTCGCCAAGTGCTTGCTCCGCAGGGATCATCTGACTGTTGGGGTTGTCTTTGTGTCATTAAGGATATTTACCCGACAATAACGAGCGCCTTGGCGGTGCTTTTTAAATAAAAATGTAATTATATTTGTGCATCGCCTACATTAGTTATTATTTTAGCTCTTTTTCTTATTCGGCACCTAAAAACGAGCAAAGCTGCTCATTGGACGCTCGAGCGCTGAGTTGGAAAAACAATGGTTGTCTTTTTATTTCAGAGTGTAATCTGGTTTGTGGCGAACGTTCGTGTAATGAGGCAGACTGATCCTGTTCTACCAGCTGTTTGATTCTCCACTGTCTGATATTCCTTCAGGAACATTAAACTAACACCACAATGAGATAATTACCTCAGCGTTAACCCTTCCTCTGCTATTGTTGGCTGGCCTGCATCCGAGCGTCGGCTGCTGGCCTGAAGTGGATCAGACGTCTTATTGTTTGTCGGCTGCTGCCGGATAAGAAACGCAACAGTTGGATTAACTTCGTTATTTTGAAATCATTAGTTTTAAGCCTGATGTTTAGTTTATTTATGCAAAACCCCAAATCAGGAGGTCTGCAGACACTAAAACACTGAAGGGATCCCAGCTCGTGTACATGTGCACGTGTCTCACTCTAACAATGACCCTAATCTGTTATAACAAACTCAGAATACATTTAACATTAATATAAAGTAAATTTCACTCATCAACTCAGAAAATATCCCAGTGAAACCACAAAGAGCTGCTCAGAGTAACGTCTTTAAGCACAGAGTTAAATAATAAACTTTTTGAATTTCAAGGATATTTTATTGTTTCAGTAAATATTTAATCAGCCAGTCACATGTAGACTCAGCAAGTTTTTATGGACCAGCCTCTACAGTGCAATAAGCAACACAGTTCAAAAGAATAAATACAGTTTAAAAAAGGCAGTAATGAACTGCAACAGTAGTTAGGGTTAAAGTACATGTAGAGCCTCTAACCACGCCCAGGAAGACCTGCTGACGTTCACACTGAGCACCAGAATGGGAAAGAAATGGGATTTTAGTGACTTTGAACATGTCACGGTGCAGAAACTAACCTGCTGGGATTTTTCCACCAACCATCTGAGTTTACAGAAAATGTCCTATGAGCAGGAGTCCTCTGCGAGAGGAGAATGGACACGATGAGCGTCTCTCCTGTCGAGACGACGGCTCACAGACTCACCAAAACTGGGCAGCAGAAGACTGGAAAGACAAACCTGGTCAGGATGTGACTAAACACCATGAAAGCATGGGTCCATCGTGCCTGTGTCACCAGTTCAGGCTGCTGGTGTGATGGTGTCGGGGTTATTTCCTTGGTTTTCTCTCCTCAGTCCTGAGTGGCTGCAGAATAAATCCCCACGTTACAAACTCGGATCATCAAACTGGTTTCTTGACCGTGACGTTCACTCAAACATCCACAGTCACTTAATCAAACAGTCGTTTTTTATGCTGTAGTGGAATGGGAGGTCACAGACGTGCAGCAGCTGTGTGACGCTGTCATGTTATATCATATTGGCCCCACTGTCACAGACTGCATGCTGGTCCATCAATAGCAGGACAAGCCTCCTCAAACTGATGCATCTGCAACTACTGCAGTGCTGCAAGACATCAGAGGGAGAAGATGCTGGAGAGGAGCCGCCCAGCTCGAAGTGACCCAAATAAATGTTTTGGTCTTTTTCAAGGCCATGCAGTGGGCGGAGTCAGGCTCTGATATGATTGGGATAAGTAGACTCTCACTGTCAGCTTGCAGTACAGCACATAATACATTTACCTGAACTGTATTTGTGAGTGTGCAGCGTTTCGTAGCACTTCACCGACTCTGCTGCCCGAGAACACGAGCCGAGGGTCTCGCAGGAGGGAGTCGCGCTGGTGTTTGTGAGCTTCTGTGACGGCAAAGTTTCCTCTGCTGGACGCTGCACAGCAGTAGATGTCATTCCTATTTCTAATCTCCCAACGGAGAGGGCCGCCACAGATGGCGCCTGCCAATAACATCGCACGGCAGATTTGACGAGAGGAATTTTCATACAAAGACGGAGAAGTGCGGTGCTGGGGAAGTTGTCGGGGCGCGACCTTTCATTGATGTGTGTGTGTGTGAATGACTGCAGGCCCAGAGAGTTAACCCCCCACCTGGAGCAAACTCCTGCTTTGGTCCAGCTGCCGTTCTAGAGTGAAGCCAATGTTTCACAGTTTGAATCGACGAATCAAACATTCAACATGACAGCTTCAGACGGCTTTTATTGGTCACATGGCATCATAAGACCGTCGTTGTCAGACGTCCATGTTGCTCTATTGCATCTTCTCTACGTCACTGACATTTATGTCATTATTCATGTACCTGAAACGAAGACGAAGTGCACAAACAACATGTGGAGGAGGGGAAGGAGCAGCCAGGTGTCGACTATCAAATGCTCTGGTTAACTGATCGTCTGAAAGATCAAGCTTCCCTGTAAAAGCAGAGGTTTGGGCAGTTTGCAGGTCTGCAACCAGCAGTGATCTTAGAGGAGCGTCTGCTGAGGGAGGGCTACAAGGCCATTTCCTTAACTGAGGTTTACGAAGGCTGAATGGAGATTGACAGACCACGTGACTTTCGCGCATTGCATGCTGGGAACTCGTGGCAAGTACAGCATCAAATGCAAGCATTTGCAGCACCGCAAAACGTTCATTCTCCGGTTCCAATAAATTCTTGCTTTTTCTTTGCCCCCCAAAAAAGTTCTGTACAAAACGAAGGAGAACAATGCCGGTAAACAATGAAGTTTAGTAACTTCAGGTCACTGCAACAAGCCCAGGTACAGTTTACCGACGGATGGGTACAGGAGCTTGAAATGCACCGTGTAGAACGAAAGACCATCGTACGTATCATAAGTTTACCAGTCTC
Organism: Neolamprologus multifasciatus; assembly: GCF_963576455.1. Classification (NCBI taxonomy): domain Eukaryota; kingdom Metazoa; phylum Chordata; class Actinopteri; order Cichliformes; family Cichlidae; genus Neolamprologus; species Neolamprologus multifasciatus. Next base: position 1,283,140 of record NC_140452.1, read on the forward strand.
ACAAATCGTCTTCATAAATACACATTCGTTAACCGTTTATTAATAGGACCTTTGAGCTCAACGGTAATTAATTAGTAGTGGAAATAATTTCTGGTTCATTACAGAAATGTAGCAGTGACAATAATACTTTATGCTGTAATCGTACTGGGCAATTAGTGATACAAACAACTGTTTTATCCTGTGAATAAAAGTATATGTTTTTGTCAATGTACCATGGTAATAACAGAAACACAATATTGTGTCAGGACAATTCATTATTTACGCACAATAAACAAATGAGCATAGCGACGATTTCTGTTCAGCGCCAGACTTGTAACCTATAATCACCAATTATGTTATGAAAAATGACGTATTAACCACAACAGCAGACTGACCTTTGTGGAAATGTTTGGAGCAGACTAACCTGTGAGCTGGATGTTCTGGGACGTTATATTTGGTCTTTGAATGGCTGCAATCCAGGCCATCCGTCGCCTCTTTGTTACTACGGAAACATGACTTGAACAATTTCTCTTCAACGACGTAATCCGATAACAACGATCTCTTTACCCGTCGGCTTCCCGTGGCTGTCATGTGACCGGCTGTTGCAGTTAATAATACAACAGCTTCTTGACAGTTTGTGTTTCTTTTTATCGCTGTGTGACTGTTTCCAATTGAAAGCCTGCGTGAGCTAGTACCTCTTGCCACAAGTTCCCAGAATTCTTTGTGGTTTTACCCTTGAATGACGTCACATTTTCAATCTCTATAAACCACTTCTGGAACAGCATCCTTCAAATGGACGATACCAATGTGGAGAGGTTTGTCCTCAGCTGCAGAGATCCTGAAAGAGTCCAGACTGCTCAGCCTGCTGACACCTTCAGAGAGCTGTGCTCAGATCCACCGTTCAAATCTCAATGAACTGAAGCTGGAAAGAAGAGCGGCCAAAATTCCTCCACAATGGCATAAAAGACTGAGAAGGTCCGATTCTTCAGTGGCAGCTTGATTCCTTCACACAAACACAACGTGAAGGAGGACGGCGGCCTTCTTTCATCAGCTGTGAGGACGTGGAGGATGGTTGGGCCACAGACAGACTCCCTCTCCATCTGTCTCACACACGTCGGGTATTCATTTCTTGTGGGGACATCTAATTGAAATAATGCTTCCCCCCGCCCTTTACCCTAACCATCAAAGTGAATGTCTAACCCTGACCATAACCCAGCTGTAACCATGACGCTAAAACACATCCTGAGTCTGGAAAATACCTTCAGACTCGTGAGGATTTTGGTTCCCACAAGTATAGTAAACTTCCAATTTTTGGTCCCTACAAAGACATGAACACACACACACACACACACACACACACACACACACACACACACACACTCCTCGTGCCTATGGTACGACAACTTTTCTCCGTGCCCCTGGTACACTGCGCAGAAACACCTTGCCACACACACACACACACAGACCAGCTGGGGCTAGCAAGTGTTACCTTAAGCGTCATTAAAGTAATGGAGTCTCTTATTTGATGAGGCATGAACGATCACCAGTGTCAGCTTTAGTCGGGCTGGAGTGATGGAGGAGGCGTTTATCTCATCAGTCATCGAACTAGTGATTTTATCTGCAGCAGGAGAGTAAACGTGTGTGTGTGTGTGTGTGTGTGTGTGTGTCTTTCAGGATGTGTCGTGTCTGAACCGCGACAGCAGTAAGGTCATCGTGGTCGACTGTAAGCGGGAGGCGTTCAGCCTGCAGCCTTTCAACGGCCTGGCTCTGAAGAAATGGGACGGAAACTCTGAGGACCGAACGCTCTACGACCTCGCCAACTTCCTCAAGAGTAAGACGCACGGCGAGGCGTTCAGGGGCCGTCCTGTCACCCAGCCGTTCCTTCATTTGTTTTTGTAGTTGACTTCTTGTATTCGTCAGCGCATCCCTCTACTGTCACTAAGCTCATATTTAATTGGTTGCTTCCCGTGTTTCCTGTCTGTTGTTTCACCTTCGCCGTCTCCTCTCCATCAGCCATCGCTATGAGCGGCGTGGACGACGTGCGTTCGGTGTTGGAGAACTACGCGCTGGAGGAAGACCCCATCGAGGCCTTCAAGCGGCGACAGGCTCAGCTGGCGCAGGTAGGAGGAGAAATCAAACGCACCTGTCTCAGGTTTCACCTGGAACAGCTCTGACTCTGTTTTCTCTGTCAGGAGGAGGAGCAGCGTCTGTCCGAGCTCTCCCAGCAGACGAAGCAGGGACTCTCCATCGGCTCCATCGCCTCGCGGTTTTGGCGCTCCAAGCAGCAATGAGCCCCACCCCCTCCCCTGCTCGCTTTCCACCTATCACTCCAAGGTGAGGTGAGAGAGAGGAGGGGAGAGACCCGTGTGCTGCAGGCGAATGGTCTCCGCCGTCACGGACGTCTCAGTGGGCGGGGCTGAGGACTTTAACTGGTCCTGCACTTCCTGGTTTTTGTGGAGGTGGGGCCTCATCTTTGTGACACCTGATGCATTTTTAAGCTTCTGATGGAGACGATCCAGGTCGTAAACTCTGGTCGCTGGTGGCTGATCGGGAATCAGCGCTGCCATCGCCACTCCAGCTCCGGTCGCCTCGCCGCTCGCTGACCTGAGATCAGCTGCCACACGTTGAGAATGTGTATTTTATTTTCTATTCCTGTGTGTGTGTCTCAGACTGTGCTGATGGAGGCGAACGTCACATCATGAATTTGTTTATAATGATGCAAATAAACAATAAGTAGCATTTATGAGTTTGGTGAATATGTCAGAGCGGCGTCGGCCGCCGTGGCGTAGACGAATATGCGTCCAGGACGTAGCGGCGAGAGGGAGGAGGTCTTTCACTTCCACAGAGGTTGAAGTCTGATGTTCTGTGTGAGACGTGACTGTGAGGAGGAACAGACTGTTTTGGAGGAGAGGAGGAAGTGATCCTCGGCGTGGCTCACCTGTCGCACCTGGTCTGGTCTCATGAGGGCTTCATTAGAAACTAGATCACGTTAGCTTGCATAGCTCGGCAATATTAGGTTCAGGAGCACCTCGAGGAACTCGTGTTGACCCGACCTCTGATCCACAGAGATCACCTCCACGTGACGGAGCTACCAAAGATGCCGAGCCACGCCCAGTTCTTCTGCTGTACACAGCTGTGCAGAAGTCTTAATCAGCCCCTCATTTCTCTCTATTTTGCTTCAAACTTGTCATTTTTCAAAAATTATCCTCCTCCAGCTTTCTGAAGATCCTTCGGTGTTCCCTCGTGTCCAGTCCTCGTACCTGACCATTTAACTCTGACCTCATCACTCAGGCGTTATAAAGGCTCCGAGGTAAAGTCGTTATGTCTCTGCACACAACGACTTGCCAGAATCCATCTTAAAGTTTATCTTCAGGCTCTTTGATGAAGCCTGTCACACAAACCGATGATTTATTCTAGTTTCTTTAGTTTGTCATAAAATGTCATTTTTGGACCAACAATGGATTCTCTGAACTCTCAGCAGAAAACATGGCGGATCTCACAGTGTTCAGCCTAAAAGTCACGGGGCCTTCAGCTGAACCATCCAAGCTACACAAGAACTGCACTGAAACTCGGTAACAGCAGGTCAGAGGGAGCGATGAGTCCAAAGCTTTGGCGATCTGTACAGAGGAGGTCCAACAGTGAGGCCACAGCGGCTGGGTCTGGATTTCAGTCTGTGACGTTTGATTCATCAGTTTTAACAAAGTACCATCAGACTGAATTTGATCTGCGAAGCCTGACGATGATCCCAACGCAGCGCACAGCGGAGCCTCCTGCAGCAGCGTGGGATCATCATCAAGAGCTTTGAGTGTCCTTCAAGAAGCCTGGAGAGATGTTCCAGCCTGTGCTGGAGAATAAAGGTGTCCACTCAAGTACCGTCACCTGTTTCTGCCTCACAGACACCATGTTTCAATAAATCGCTGCACTTGGTTCTCATTTTCCTGCAGAGTAAACGATTAGAGGCGTGAGACCTGTGCACGGCGCTGTACACGGGTCTATGCGCTGGCTCGTTCTTGGCTTTAAACAGCAGCGTGTTTTACAAAGAGGACGGCGTGCTGCGTTTCTGGTTTACGCTCAAGACTTTCAGTCAGACCTGCTGCAGATAAACCGACGATCGCCGCCCTCCGAGGCCTCTGTTTTATTCTGTCTCCAGAGCAACGAGTCTCAATATGCATGTTGATGTAAACTCACATTGGTAATAAACCCAGAATAAATCAAACCGTGATGATGTGTGGATTTTCCTGTTTTTGTTCCGTCTTTTAAAAGTGTAAATGTTGGCGTTTCAGGCTCATAATATGAATCATTTTAGGTTTTATAGTTTTCCCTTCGCTGTTTACAAGCTTTGAATTTTCCCTCTTTTAATGAGGCTCAGGATGCTTCCCTCTAACAAACGCATCTGAAACATGCTGTTGTTGAGCGCGTTGGACAGAGGACGACTCGGCCGGGATGCTTTTGATCTCCTGGCTGCTCCTCGGGCTTCGCAGAAGCGTTTGTGCCGAGTTTTAAGAGAACATGTGCAGCGCTGCTGTATACGCTTAATGTAGGGAAAATGAGGCCGGCGCTGGGCCGGACGTGAGAAATGTACTTTTTGCTGGAGTTGCAGCAGGAGCCCCGCGGTGCCCAGAACCTGTAAATATGTTTTTCCCTTCGCAGCACGTTTGTGTCCCGTGGAGGCGCCGGGACAGCTACCACCTGTGAGACGCAGATGTCCCGCCGCTGTCAGACACCAAAACATCGTTCGGGATTTTCTTAGCTTGGTGTAATTTGTTTTTATATGTATCATACGTGTTAAATTACCACTGAAAAGTATGACTTGGTCCAGGCTATGTGCTGGGTAGGCTCAGGGTTATTTTTGCATGTTTTCCTGGTGTTTACTTCAGGCGGTGATGAAGCCCAGAACACGTGTGAATAAATGTATAAATAAATGTATAAATAGCATATTTGAAACACTTTGCTGTTCAGATTCCAAATATTTGACCCTCCTACGTGCTCATAAAGAGCAAATTCACACACAGTCCTGCCAAACTCAACTGGAAATATATTAGACATAATAAATCCCTCTCATAAACTCTGCTTTGGACTCTTAGCAAAGGGGAGGCGGCCGTCTTTAAATGATTGAAGCAGTAACTTTCCACTTTCTTGCTGTTTGTGCAGTGGGAGCTGTGGGCTGCTCGGGGTGGCAAACAGATCTTCATTTATCCAGAGTGGGTGATGAGTGGGCGCTTCATTTAATCACAGGTGGGCCCTGAAATCTCAAGTTGCTGCATAATGACACAAAAAAAGCTCCAGATTCTTTTATTTTGGTGTGAAATCAGTTCGAGTGCATCCCGGAGAAGTTCACGTTTAATGACCCGTCCGTTTATAATGAGCAGCAGAGAAATGAGTGTTTTTCTACATTTAGTTCAGTGCGATTAAAACAAGCCGCCAGCACGGCTCCTCAGCTCAAACTCATCACATCTGACGCTCTGTCAGACTCACGACACAGATCCAGATGTGCAGGATCCAGGAGCTTGTTTCAATCCTCAGTCCTGTTCTCCAAGTCTGAGATTTAACTTCCTGCTGATGCAAACTGATGCACATAAAGCACGAATGCACGCTGTTCTTAAATGTACCGACATTCATAAAGGACACAAAAGCACGATTTCATAACAACAGTAACAATCTGTTCTTCTGAAATGTTCTCAGTAAAAATGAAGCTTCGATTTTCGTCTCTGTGCACGTGACAACGAAAGATTTGACGTAGTTTTCTGTCTGTGCGTCACCGCTGAGGATTTGCACTCGGAAACGATGTGACTGAAATTCAGACTCATTTGCAGAGACTTGTTGTGATTGGTTAACTAGCTGATTAGTGTTTGGCGGCCAGGTGAGGCTCGTGAACTTCCTGTTTCACACCAGAAATGGAAAGTTCATTTCCATTTTAATGGTAAGCATCAGCCCCGCCCCCTCCTTCCATCTGCTGACTGATGCAGGAAGGCGTGATCATGACGACACCGACTATTTGCTGGTTCCTGCTTGAAATGCTGAAAATGTCCTGATTTGCTTTAAAATAAACGTGGACGCAACGAGCACATGACGTTGTGAGAGTGCCCGCCTGCAAACGGGCAGTGAGGTGAGCGAGCGCGCCCAAATCCGCCGCTCCACGTGCACGTGTGTGTGTCCTTTTTAAGTTGTGGCGCTTCCACCTTAAACAGAAACCATCAGGTCCACAGGTTTTCTTTCACAGATCAATACAGCTGATCAGTTTGTGATCATTTCTGGTGACGTCATTCAGACCGTGAGATTAAACCGTTAATGTTCTCCCAGATGTTCCCAGATGTTCCCAGATGTTCCCAGATGATAAAAAACGCACCCACAAAAAAGACTCGTTGCTTCTGGAAAAGATCATCTTCCAAATGTTGAAGGTTTTCCTTTAATTAAACAACAAATTGTAGGTCAGCCAATGGTGTTGGAGATCTTTGTTAAAACTGATGGACAAACAGAAAGAACCCGATTATGGAAGGACCATCAGGAAGCACCTGATTAATAACAGCTTCATTGTTCATCCCAAACTCACGGCCATGACTCAAAGTCTGAGGCTTCCAGCAGTCAAACTTCCATAAGAAGCAAAAGTTCACATTTAATGATCACATATCTAAGACGTTCCAACAGCATCTCCACCCACGCTGTCATCGCCTCAGCAGGTACTGTGCTGTGTTTTTCTGAGAAAGCTGAAAGTATTCAAGAGTTTACTGCATTTTTGACACTGCAACAGCTCCAGTGGGCCAGACTGGACCCCGAGCTGCTCGTTTGATTCCCCGATGTGAGAAAGCTCACATAAGAGCGGCGATAAAAGGGCAGACAGACGAAGAAGAACACGTGATGTGGTGGAAATGTTCACAAACACAAAGTCTGGCTTCGTTTGCACTGATGTGAGCCGCGGCTCGTTTCTGAGTGCAGGCTGGGAGGTTTGGGACCTAAATGTGCTTTCACTCAGTGTGGAGGTGTGAACCTGGGAACGCCGAGGCTGCCGCAGAGCTTTATGACTCCTCCATTTGCCTCACAGCAGCTCACGGCTGTTCAGCTGTCACACGCTAACAGAAGGCAGCAGACTGCAGCCCAAAAACACGAAACCAGCTCAGGTGTCGCATTTACACTGAAGCACACTTTACTTACACCGGGGGATCATTTCAACATTTTATTATCAATATGACAGCGAAATATCTCCTAAAGGTAAAACTACTCACAAGACAAGCGCTCAAGTAAAGTATAAACAGTAAAATAAAACAAAGATAATAATTTAAATGACAGTTAAAAACAAAAAAACACGAGAAATATTTAAAGTAAGAAAATTAAATGAAAATTTTGAGTCTAAAAGTAAGAAAAAAAGAAAAAACTCTTTAAAAATATAAGAAAATATAAAAAATATTTTAAAAATATAAAAAATATTTTAAAAAAACGGAGTAAAAACGTCTACAGTAGAATAAAATGTTTCAGAGACTAAATTATGATAAATTCAGTAAACTATAAAATTAACTAAATGAACCTTTAAACAAATAAAAAATGTAACTTTGTTCGTGTGGGCGGGGCTAACAGTCCCTGATTGATCTGTCATTTACCTGCCTGCTCCTTCAGGACCCCCCAGACTACGCCCCCTCCTCCTGATGCAGAGCGTTTGTTTATCTGCGCATGTCTGCTCAGGTGTCAGAGTTGACTCCTCGCTCACGCACCCAGCTGTTCACACCTGAGACTTTCCCACGGCCTGCCTCCCCCCCAGACACCTCCTTTATCCTCCTCGCGGGCGGCACACGCCATGTGTCGTCTCACCTGAACAAAAGCTCGTGCCGCCTCTCGTGGGGCCATTTGGGCGCGTGTTGGAGGACAAAAGGAGGCGACGGAGGTGCGAAGCCTTTCAGCTCCTTCCGACGGCAGTAAAACCTCCTCAGGAGGAGGAGCAGAGCTCGGGCTGATGGAGCGCTGGGCCTCCTCTTCCTCACTTCAGAGACACAGACACACGAGGAAACCTGCTGACCTTTAACCTCCGACTTTCGCTCAATGTAAACGAAGCTTTACCTGCGATGCTGTGACGCAGGCTGTCAGAGTCCGCGGCGTTTCACCTGATCAATAAAGCTTTGAACAAAACAAAAACAAAAGCAGCAGCTGAGGCTCACCTGCATCAACCTGTCGCTCCCGTGCGCAGGGGCACGCGCACATACTCATTTGGAGGAGGCGAAGCGCGTGGCGCGCGGGGGGAGGTCTGATCGATAAGCAGATGGCGCGCGATTGAATATGTGCATATTGTCCGCTGATGCTTCCTGCTGGTGTGTGCACGCGCCCTCACTCCCCGGGGTGCCGACGCTGCACGCGCTCATCAGGTAAAAAAGACGCTCTAAAGCTCGAAACGCGCCACAATAAACGGAGGCCATTTTTCATAATTTCATTAATAAATCACACACACACACACACACACACACACACTGTCAGCATACTTTATTAATCCCTGAGGAAATTATGTGGGTGCAGTTGCTGCAGCACAGTAACAAAAACTATTTAACAATATGTCAGGATATAAGGAACAGCACAATATATAAAAATCAACAAATAATAAGTTTCCAGGGTTGGCAGATGTGATTATAAGTAAATATCTTGAAAGTTGACAGAAACATTACAGAATAAGAAAGAGAAAGAGAGTAACTATGGCAGTGTTTACAGTGTGTTAGGGGAGGAGTTGTACAGGGGGCCACGGGCAGGAATGATGTCCTGTGTCGGTCAGTGGTGCTTTTTGGTGACCTCAGTCTCTCACTGAACGAGCTCCTGTGGCTGACCAGCACGTCATGGAGTGGGTGGGAGGGGGTGTCCAACATTGTCTTTATCTTGGACAACATTCGCCTCTCTGACACTTTAAGGGAGTCCAGCTCCAGCCCCACATTACTGGCCTGGTGGATCAGTTTATTTAGTCTGTTAGCATCAGCAAACCTCAGCCTGCTGCCCCAGCATGCAACGGCACAGAGGACTGACCAAAACAGACTCGTAGAAAACCCAGAGCGTAGTTCGACAGATGTTAAAGGACCTCAGCCGCCTCAGAAAACAGAGATGACTCTGGCCCTTCCTGTAAAGTGTAGCAGTGTTTTTAACCCAGTCCAGTTTATTGTCCTGTGTGCTCCGAGGCATTTATAGTCGTCCACGATGTCCACGTTGACCCTGTGGATTGAAACGGGGTCAAGGGTTTCCTGGTCTTCCTAAAATCCACAATCAGTTCCTTGGTCTTTGCCACGTTGAGCTGCAGATGATTCTGCTCGCACCACGTGGCGAAGGAGTCGACCACAGCCCGGTGCTCTGACTCATCACCCCTCCTGATGCATCCATGCATCCAACACAAACACTGCATGAAGCTGACGTGTGTCCGGCGTCAGGCGGCTGCTTCAGGACTGAGACTCCAATGTTTAAACATGCATTCGTGCACTAAAGCACTTCCTCTCTTTCTAGCAGATTCAATAAATTACGTGAGAATGTGGTTTGAGCAGTTTTCACCTGCAGCTCTGATTGGATGTTTCTGCACATCCTCCTTGAGCTTCACGAGCAGCACTGAGCTCCCTGCTTAAACAGCACGAGGCGATGAAGGTTATGAACTGCAGACGATGTGAGGGGCGGAGCTGTGACACGTTGTGTTTTTGCACATGTGTGAAACCAAACGGCAGAACTGGTTCTGGGATGTTGTGGGACTCAGATCTGCAGCCGAGTCAGAAGTTTCTGCAAACGTGTTTTAGGGTTTGGCAAAAACTGCACTTGATTCTTGAAACGAGACGTCGTGCTGTGGTCTGAGGAGAAGATCAGACCTTCGCCCTGAAGCCTGCACAGCTGGAAAAAGGATGCTCTGACTTTCAGCTCTTCCTCCTGTTCTTCCTCAGTGACATCACATGGGCTGGGGTCATGTGACCGGTTTATGTGTCATCCAGTTTACAGCTCGGAGGAGTTTTCACGCCTCCTTCTTGTTTCTCTGAGACTCTGCCGACTCGTCTCGAGCCAAACATCTGTTGTTGTTGGTTTATATTATAGAATCCATCCCTGCGACACACACACACACACACACACACACACACACACACACACACACACACACAGACAATAGGGTGTGATGAAGCGTGCCTCGTGCCAGGAAGGAGGGGGCTGAATTCAGGACCAGCAGAGGCACGCGCTGCCCTCATTCAAATACAAATGGTGGAGGTGGGGGTTTGGGTGGTGGGGGTGGCAGCCCAACAAAAGCTACAGCTCCTCAGCATGAGCGCCTCCTCCTCCTCATACACCTGAGGTGAAGGGGAGGCCTGAGCTCGGTGTTTCGGTCCATTCGCTGAACATTTTCCTGAAGCTGAGCTGAGAGTCTTTATTTCCACAGCTGACAGCAGAAATCTGTGTTTATGGAAGTTCTCGTCAAACCTGTGAGCTCGACGCTCCGCAGTCGCTCTGAGATCAGCTTTGTTCTTCTAAATTTAACCAGAGTAACTTTCAAAAGTCACCTGAAAGCTCCACAGCTGGTTTAAAGTTCTCTCTGTAGATTAGACCCCACCACCACCAGCACCACCAGCACCACCAGCAGCAGCTGTTTAGCTGCAAACAGAACACGGCCAACTGAAAACTGGCACCTTCACAGCAACGCAGCAACAACAGCTCTGATTGGTTAAAACTCTGTGTGCATTTAAACACCCAGTGAGCTCAGGGCTCAGCCATCACCAGGAATACATGAATGAATGAATGAATGAATGAATGCAGCCTTATTTACTCTCATGTGTTGACACTGTACGCAGAGAGTTTATGGCTCGACATCAGTGAAGCTCCATGGCCTGAAGGTGGGTCATTATCATACAGCTGAGACCCCAACACACACACACACACACACACACACACACTAAGGTGCATGTAATCTAGATTGAAATCTCATTTGTTGAAGTGTGTGTGAGGCGTGCCACAGCTACGGCAGCCTGGAGGCGCAAAAGCGGAGGAACGAGGAGCTTGTTTCAGACAGCAGCTCCGAGGCTGCAGCTGAGGGCGAGTGTTAGATAAAGAAAGCTTATTATGAACTGTGGATCATGCAGAGCTGCTGTAGTGCAAGAGTAAAAATATGTCAGCAGAGATCCCTGTAAATGATTCTTTTGCCTCATTGCTTATGGTGATCTAAATAATGACGTCACTCTGTCGCCCTGTGACGTGAGACACCGACCTCAAGAACAGCGAGTATAACTGGGCTGCCCTGATGGGTAAAAAGCAAACCAGTGATGAGAAAGAAGCAAAACTCCAAACGGGACAAAGCAGCTGTGCGTGTGACGGACAGCTGGACTGGACTCACAGCAGAGTCTTTAAACTAAACTGGATGTATGAGACTGAGCCACAGCTCGATCACAGAAACGTGGAAAGTGCTTTAGTTTGTGCAGATCAGGTGAATCACTGAACACAAATTCTCAGTGATTGATTTCTTTTTGTAACCTGTGCAGTCGCTGCAGATTAAAGACTGCAGATTAAAGACTGCAGATATCTTTAATCTGCAAATATAAAAAACTGTGAAACACATCAGTGGCTGAAAATTCCGGACAAACAGCTGGATTTGTTGGTTTTATTGATTTCAGCAGCTCTAAATCAAACAATAAAAGTTTTAAACTCAACCTCTGAATATAAAAATCTCAGGCGACGTGTCAGGATAAGTTACCATGGTGATTTAATCCTGTCACACTAAGAACTTTAGAGGACCACGTTCAGGTTCTTCTGGCTTCGCTGTTTCGCGCTTCAGAGCTTCAAAACCACCCGCCATAACTTCAGTCTTCCTCCCCACTCGTGGGACGGCACGCGACAGGAGAGGCGCGTGTGGTAGTTTCACTTCCACAGCACATTTCACTGCCTCAGCGAGCTGACCGCAGAAGGTAAATACCTGCGGACACTTTGTGACGTCACAGAGGCAGTAAAAGCAGCGCCTCCGTCGTGAGCGTTTGGCTCCTGGCACTTTGCTGCGTAATTGCACCATCAGCTGGTGAAAGCCAATCAAAGCATGCCCCCCTCAGCCCCCGTCCCTCGGGACATCGTCACACAGAGTGTTGAAAATCTGTATAATCTGAGTGGTTCAGGCTTCGTGTTCTGGAGAAAAGAAGCGCGTGAAAAATAAAAAGTTAAAAGAACGCGTAAAGCGTGCGTAACGGCGCGCGGCGTGGGGAGTTTCACTCGCTGCTGCTTTTGTTTTTCTTTCGTTCTAAACTCATTTCACAGAAACATCAGGCCCACAGCAGCCCTCCCTCCTTGCGGCCGACGCACCTCCCTCCTGCCCTCCTCCTGAGGTATAAAGGAGGTGGGACGGCAGCTGCGGTCCAGAGTTCAGCGCGGAGCGGATTAAACTTTGTCTCAGTTCGGGTGGCACACCGCGGACACGCGCACACTGCCCGCTCTTTCTAAAGGTTTTTCTTCGTCTCTCCGTTTGATTTTGGATCCTTTGGACTTTACGCACTGGACCTGTGGACGCGCCATGGCACGCTCGCTGCTGCCGTGTCTCCTGCTGCTCGCCTCGGCACAGACGGTGAGTGACAGCGCTCACGGGACCCACGGGGGCGTGGGGCTTTGTTGATGCTTTTGTTAAACTGTTGTGTTACGTGTTTCGGACACGCTGCAGAAACCACGCGCGTCGGGTTTGTGATGCAGACGTGCGCCGTTTTGCGGTGATGAATTCGTGTGCGTCTTAGCACCAGGTGACCCCTCTCCTCTCTTTGCCCCCTCAGGCTCTTACCGCCGGAGTTTTCGAGCTCAAGATCGACTCCTTCACCAGCTCCAGCGGCATCTGTGGCCGAACGTCTGAGGGCTGCCTGATGTTTTTCCGCGTGTGCCTCAAACACTCGCAGAACGTTATTAACCCGGAGCCGCCGTGCACGTACGGCGACGCGCTCACGGATGTCTTCGACGCCGACTCCAACTCCATCTCCGAGAGCGAGCCCATAAGAGTGCCGTTTCCCTTCAAGTGGCCGGTAAGTGACGACAGTCACGCGTGTTTCAGGCGTGACAGCAGCGCAGCGAACGCACTAAAGGAGTTTTTTCTTTATTGCTCTTGAAATCTTAAAGGTTTTCAGCCACAAACATCCAGAGAAGAAGAAACTTTTCTCAAAAGCCTCAGAAAGACAAAGCAAACTCAAACGTGCCGTTTCCCTCCGCGTCTACTAACATCTGACTAACTACGATGTTTCCTTTCAGGGGACCTTCTCTCTGATCATTGAAGCCTGGAAGGCGGACGCTCCAGGACGCTCCACAGGTAAACTCCCGACGCATCGCCGCCGGCTCACCGGCAGGTGGCGACAGCTCACACAAGCAGGCCTCATGCTCACAGCTCATCTTCCCGCACAGAGAATCCACTCGTGATTCGTACCTGTGAACATCAACGACACACTTAAAACTATTATTTATTAATGTTTAGCATCGCCACAGATGAACATAATTAAAAACACGATTGGTGTTTTTGTCTGATGATGATGATGATGATGATGATGATGATGATGATGATGATGAATTTCCAACCAGAGAATCAGAACAACCTGATCAGCCGGCTGGCCGCCCGCCACAAGCTGAGGGTCGGAGAGGACTGGACCAAGGGCGAGAACAGCAGCAACCAGAGCGAGCTGCGCTACTCCTACCACGTCGTGTGCAATGAGTTCTACCACGGGGAGGCCTGCTCCGCCTACTGCCGGCCACGCAACGACACCTTCGGCCACTACACCTGCGACAAGGAAGGGAAGATTAACTGCCTGGAGGGCTGGAAAGGAGAGTACTGCACAGAGGGTGAGTTTCCTCTGTGATGCTTTCAGCAATTCAACAGAAAGTGTCCTTTAAATTTCACTGCTTATGATCATTTGAGGAGAGTCATTCGTGCCCCTCCCACTTACACCCAGAGTCACGCTGAGCAAAGCTGTTTTTAACGGCTTCAGTCTCACGAAAATATACTAAAAACATTCAATGATGCAACAAAACTGGCTCCAAATCAGGAGCGATCTCGTTTCCTTACAGTAGTGCCAGTAGTGCAACTCCTCCTCCTGAGCTCCCTCCATTTTTTGTTCTAATGTTTCTCCTGCTGGGGGGGGGGGGGGGGGGGTAGAGAATGGGACCTTTGGCGGCCTTGAAATTGTGAAGTCAAGCAGTTGTCAGTGCCACCGCTGGCCCCGGTGGCTGCAGCGGACAAAAAGAGATGTTAGAGCTTATGTCGTTTCCAGTGTGCGTGCATGTGTGCGTGCATGTGTGCGTGCGTGTGTGCGTGCATGTGTGCGTGCATGTGTGCGTGCATGTGTGCGTGTGTGCCTCTGAGGTCTGCTCCTTTTGTTTTGAGATCAACAATGGGCCCCTAGTCGGCCCCTGGCCCGCCCGCCTCTAAGGGGACACGCGCTGCAGCTTAATGTGTGCTGCCTTGCGTGAAAGGAGACAGCATGTGTTGCTTTTGTTGTGCGGGCCAGCTGCTTCGCTCAGCACTTAACAAGCACTTGTAGGGGAGCTGTGTGCGTGTGTGTGTGTGTGTGTGTGTTTATTCATTCAGTTTTAAGGCTTTCGGCAGGTCCAGGTTAAAGTGAGTCTCCAGGAAATTAAAGAAAGTTAACGTGATGTAAACGTGATCGTGTGTTTAAGGAGGAGTCCCTGAGAGGGGTGAGGAGCTGTTTTGTCTCTCCCTCTCTCTCACACACACACACACACACACACACACACACACACACACACACACAGTCATGATAGTATTTCCTCCCTTCCCTCTCTTTCTTGCGTTCTTTGACCTTCCTCCTCCTGCCCTCTCTCTCCCTGCGTCCCTCCTCCTCCTCCTCCCATCAGCCATCTGTGCAGGGTGCAGCGAGCAGCATGGTTTCTGCAAGTCTCCGGGGGAGTGCGTGTGCCAGCAGGGCTGGCAGGGCAAGAGCTGCGACGAGTGCGTGCGACACCCCGGCTGCAAACACGGGACCTGTAAGCTGCCCTGGCAGTGCGACTGCAGGGAGGGCTGGGGCGGCCTGTACTGCGACCAAGGTGGGTGTAAACCTGCGGGGGCGTCGCCCTGGTGGGGTTAACGGGCAGCTGAGTGTTTCCTTTGCAGGTTCAAGCACACCCCCACCCCCACAACAAACCGACGCTGCGGCTGATTTGTAACTTCTCCTTTTTCTGTGTATTGAAATAAATCCACGAACGTTCAGAGCTGCAAAAAAATCACCCAGTTTGTCGGCAACGACTGAAACTTTCAGGAAAACAGTGACGTTTTCTGCCTGCACGTCAGCTGTTACCGTTACCACAGCGACGCATTTTAGCTGAAACTATGATTTGTTTCATAACTCTCACCGAACAGCAAGTAAAAACCAAAAGTGCTCTTTAAAGATGTTTTATTTTTAGTTTAAGGAAGTGCAGAGCTGTTTTTAACGTCGTCTCTGATGCCGGAGGCATCTGACTGACTAAGATCAGATTCATTGGTCACTTATATCTTTAAATGACCTGATATGATGCAATTTATTCACAATATAGAAGAAGTTTGGGGCTGATATGAGATGAGGCTGCATTCTGCTTTTGGTTCAGCATCATTTATTTTCTGTTTCAAAGATTTTTACCTGAAACGTCAGCAGCTCTAAATACATTTCTGACCATCTTTAGAAATAAGGTTTAGTTTTATGAGCCAATAACAGTTTTTAAGTGACTGTAACAACGATTACTTTATACGCAGGTCCTTTAAAGCCGCGCACCGCAGCAGGTTAGCCACACAAATGCTGTGTTTCATGCACTTTGCTGCTGAACGTTCAGGTCAGATTGTTTCTGCTGTGACGCAGTGAAGAGTAATCATCAACATTCAGTTTTGCTGACACAAACTTTTGGCCACAGCGTTTTTTAAATCCCAGACCTGAGATCAGCTGGAAGCAGAGGTGCTGCCATGCACAGGTATGACCTCTGACCCTGCTCGTCTGCAGCATATCAATAGATTTAAAGGTTGAACACATTAAAGACAAATTTCCACATTTGATAACAGATTTTTATGAGGGGATGTTTTTATGTGTGTCATCTGCATGCATGCAGGAAAAGCCACATGTGCTGTGTTTGAATGAAGAAAACATGAACAATAAACATGTTTCTCCAGCTGGTTTTTGTTCCCACAAAGTCCAGACAGGGCAGTGGGAGGGTGGAGGTGGGTGGAGGTGGGTAATGTTCCCCTCAGACGTGACTGCTGGTGCCTGACCCGACATCCATGTGTGACGAGCTGGGAGAAAACCAGTCTCACTGTTGCTTCCATCGATGACACAGAGCCCAGAGGACACCGAGTCCTCTATGTGAACTTTTAACGGCAGCATTTGGCAGCCTGGGAATGAGGATCTGCTCCTCAGGAGCATCTGATCATTTCTAAAGTAAACCTTTAGGCAAAGGCACCGAGGTCGACATGTTTGAGCTGAAGTTGTAGTCGTGATGCAGCGGAGCACCTCAGGGCGCCATCCTGAGGCCTTTTATTTTCCTTTTTTGTACATATCTTCACACACCGATCACTCGCATTGATCCAAGTCATCTAATAACAGCTCACATGACAAACAGTCAGCTCATCAGCTGCTGTCTGAAAACTTTTTGCCTCTACGTGCACCGCGCAGGGTTTACATGAATTACAATCTGGTTATGAATAATTACTCTGAGATTTAATTTTAGCAAACGTGTCTTTTGATCTCCTCTTGGACCAGTTTTTGCTTTAACCTCTTAAGCCCCAAGCCTACCTGATCTCCTGCCTTTTGCCCCCGTATCAGGGGGCGTTGGGGCTTAAGAGGTTAAAGTGATCAAAAATGTTCAGGTACCTAAAACTTAACTACATGTTGCATTTCCGAACAGTAAAAAGTTGAATAAAATAAATAAATAACTGTCAGCTTAACCAAACCTCTCACCACCTTAGGGTTACCTGGATCTGTGTTTGAGATCTGCGGAGAAATAGTAGCAGTAGAATAAATATTATTGTAAATGTTAAATTACCTGCCTGCGGCTGTCGTGGTTAATGCGACAGTTTCTACGTCAGCGGGTTTTAGAAACGTGTTGTTTTTTGTTATTTCACTGCAGCTCCATCTGCCGCTGCAGAGACGTGCTGACTCGTGAATTATGTTTGCAAGAAAACACATGAATCGCATCTTGAACGGGGAACTCCACAGATGTCTGTGTGAAATTAGAAATATCAATCATAATAATAAAACCAGAAAACACTTTAATTTAGCGGCGCTGAGGGCTTTTGTTGTGGTTTCGAGTTCGACTTTCAAATACCGAAGGATTATGGGAACAATCCAAACACTAAAACAACAGACGCCACAGTTGCCTCGTCGCTTGTTGTTTCCTGTTTACTGTAATCTTCTTTCTTCGCTGCAGACCTGAATTACTGCACCAACCACAAGCCGTGCCAGAACGGCGCCTCCTGCACCAACACCGGCGAGGGCAGCTACACGTGCGCCTGCCGGCCCGGCTACACCGGCAAAGACTGCGAGGTCGAAGTCAACGAGTGCGACAGCAACCCCTGCAGGAACGGCGGCAGCTGCAACGTAAGTCAGCAACGGGCTCGGTGCCGCCGAACCTGCTTTTCTTTAACTCCCAGCTTTACCAGCTTCTCACTGCAGGAGCGTTTCCCGGCGGAGAAGCAGGTTAGAACTAAAATGCCAGACACAGTCAAGCTGTTAGCCCTGAGAGGTCAGAGGTCACTGATGGTCACTGTTATGGCCCGTCTAGGCGCGGCCAGACCACAACAAAACGGCGGTCCACCCCTACATGCTCCTCCATTAAACCAACATAGCGACACAGTGAACGGTTGGGTTGTGGCGGCGTCTTCTTATGCGCTGCCTCCCGGCTGTTAGCCAATCGGTACGATCCGTCCACCCTGGATGCACCAATCACGGAGGAGCACCTGCACACTCAAATTTACATATTATGATTACAACAACAGTCGTAACAGTCACCCTAATCCAAATCTTGTTGTGCAAAGTCTTAGCAATCAGGGAGGAAAAACAGAGAGTGGTCAGCTGGTGTGCATTTCCAAAAAAGCGTTTTTCTCCACAACTGAGGTAAAGGTCAGGGGTCAGGGGTCAGGTTAGGGGAATGGGGCTGTTGGTGATGATGATCATCTTTTATCCTGAACCATGAAGTTATTTTTCGTTCATCGATGCCGTTTATTGAACCTTCTGATCAATGAAATAGTATCTTAAACAAAAACTCTCACTAATGTTCACAAAGCTCCTTCTGACAGAGGTAACAGTGCTTCTACCTCAGAGGGGTAACGGTGCGGATCGCTGGTACAAAGTCCGCGTGATTTTGCTGATGAACTATAACCTGCTCGCACCTTTGCTACCCGATGCTGCAGCTTTGCTTGTCGCCTCCTCACCTCGTTTTCCTCCTCCAGGACTCGGAGAACGATTACTCCTGCACGTGCCCTCAGGGTTTCTACGGGAAGAGCTGCGAGATCAGCGCCATGAGGTGCGCCGACGGGCCGTGCTTTAATGGAGGCACTTGCATGCAGGAAGACGCCGGCGGGTACACCTGCCGCTGCCCGTCCAACTTCACAGGCTCCAACTGTGAGAAGAGGATGGATCGATGCAGCAGCAGCAGCAGCCCCTGCACTAACGGTACCCCTCGAGTGTAGCCCAGTTCATGCACTTCACATCATCAGAAGCACAGAGAGTGCCTTCTGATCTCTAACCATGCTGAAGTTCACAGTTATGCTTTCTATGTTATCCTAGTACGTTTTAAGTTCTTTCTGACTGATGTTTGGCCGCAGACTGTTCACGCAGGGCCAGAACGACCCTCAGACCTCCAGGCTGACGACCCCAAACGGGCTCGAATCCACAAGGCTGCAGATTTCATAGACTCTATATCTATTACATGTAACGTCACATATTTGAAAGCTTTTTACTGCTTTTAGCTCATGAAAATCTAAAGCACTGTATCTCATATTAGAATGTATATAAATAAAGATTTGCATACAGAGACTTCTGATAGCAGTTGATTCACACACCGAGTACGTGGTTGGAACCGCTGCATCAGAGTGTCGTGGACGTTAGCGAGCGTGTTGTGCTGTGACGACCACCAGCTCCCGTCGGGTGCGTCTCGTGTTCCTGTCGTGGTTAGCAGTGCGCCTGCATCTTCTGGTAGATGGCTGCGCCGATTTTGGACGACACCCCGAAGCATCACAGAAACCTGACATTAGACTTCAGACGCCTGGATTCTGTGTCTCTCCGACTTCCTGCAGGACCTTCGTTTCCAAATAAAATGCAAAACTTACTTCAGTGAAAAGAGAAATTTGGCTCCTCGAGGATCAGCTCAGGTCAACAGTCGTCCCCACGGTTGTGTTTGCATGTAGTCAACTAGACCAGGAGCTGCTGTTCGAACAGTGAACGACTCAAACCTGAAATATTTCTAATAATTTGAGATACTGGAGTTTTGGTTTTCATGAGCTATAAGGTGTAAAAATAAAACTTTCACGTTTTTGGTAATAAAAATCAAAGTTCCATCGGCTCAGCCCGGCAGCTGGATTCAGCACCTGTTCAGGGTCACCAGCAGAGCCTCAGGAGCTGCTGGCACAGTCTGAGGCAGGGGTGTCAAACTCCAGGCCTCAAGGGGCAGTGTTGGGGAGTAACGGAGTACATGTACCGCCGTTACGTATTTAAAATACAAAATATGAGTAACTGTATTCCGTTACAGTTACCGTTTAAAAAGGTGGTATTTAGAATACAGTTACTTTGTTGAAATAAATGGATTACACGGCGGTACTTCCCTGTTTCATATTGTGGCGGGTCAGGACTGTTTGGGTTTTGTTTGACAGCTACGTTCTGTTACGGTTGCCATGGTTACAGGGTGACGCTCTCTCTGCGTGTTTCCTGGGTGAGAGAGGCCTTGTTGTTGTTGTTGTGCTAAGCTAACAGGCAGAATGCTACAGGTATAGCTCTAAAGAATGTAGCATCATGGGCAGTGTAGTCCGTGCTGCAGGGAGAATGGACTGCCATACCCGTTATGTGTCTGTGAGCGAGGGAGGGAGAAAAAGGAAAAGTACGAGCTGTCATCGAGCAAAAACGGGAGCTGGAAGCATGTAAATATAATAATAACCACTGCAGCCAAGAAGAGAGCCTGACGAGCCCAGCTGTAAGTAAGCTATTAAGACTCGACTGTACACCGTGTTCGTGTTTTCCTCTGAAACAATAAGTTCTGTTGGAGCAGCCTTTCAACGCCTCTCTCTGTCTCTGCTAGCAAAGTTGACCCAGACAACAAAGTAAAGCTAGTTTTCAGCTACGAGCCGACACAGAACCCACCGTATTAGCCAGAGGTCCCTTTACTACGGTTCGGAGCCGCGGACCTTCAGTAACAGTAATAAATCACAGCAATAGTACATTCATGTAGTTGTAAACAGCATGATAATATATTAAGTAATCCAAAGTATTCAGAATACGTTACTCTCATTGAGTAACGTAACGGAATAAGTTACAGAATACATTTTGGGGCATGTAATCTGTAATCTGTAATGGAATACATTTTAAAAGTAACCTTCCCAACACTGGCCGCAGGTTTTAGATCTCTGGGTCAGCACACCTGAATCACATCATTATTCATTACCAGCCTCTGGAGAACTTCAGGACATGTTGAGGACGTCATTTATCCGTTTAAATCAGGTGTCTTGTATCAAGGTTACGTCTAAAACCTGCAGGACACCGGCCCTCGACACCTGTGGTCTAAGGGTCGGTTTAGCCTCCTGCAAACAGTCGGCTTGATGATTAACAGGAAATAGTTGACAGAGCCCTCAGAATTCACACACGTGGAGCAACACTTACTTTTAATTCAGTGACGCGATGCTGCGTTTGCTCCTCTGCAGATACGTTTGGAATAAGTCATGCGAGTCAAAGGACAGAACAAATAGAAGCAGCGAAATACTTCAAAATACGTTCCTGAGAAGAAGCAGGTCAGTGAGGAAGTGGTGGAAGCAGGAGTCCAGGCACTAATTTATTATCTCGAAGCATCATCACAGCATCGCGTGACTCATCAGAAAAAACTGTGACTTTGCTGTGTCTCTGCTAACACACACACACACACACAGTTAATAATTGTGTGTGAAATATTGAGATACTTTTGCTTTATGCTTGAACACACAGAAAAGCATTCAGACGCCTTCATAGACGTGCACGTGTGTGTTCGCAGGACATCGAAAAACATCACTGTTAAAACCTTATTAGGTCCCCGTTAACCACTTTTATACAGTGAACAGAACCAGGCAGACGTTATGACTTCAGGAACAGAAACAAATGTAACGAGAGAGAGAGCTCACGTTTGCATTTTCACCTGCATGTGTTGAGCCAATCACAGGCGTGTTTCACACGCTGTGGGAGTTCCCGAGGTGGCTGTGGAGAGGGACACGCTTTGGTAAAGGACAAAGACGGTCGTGCTGGTTTATTTTCTTGTGCGTCTGTCTGATCGATCGTGTGCTTTCTGAGCCGCTGCTGCAAACTGAATATAAACAGAACAGCAGGCTCGGCTTTATTGTCCCAACAGTCCTGTTTGTACTTGTCAGAGGAGACTGAACCACGTAGCAGCAGCTTCCTATCTGTGCATTAAAACACGCTGGGAGCAGGAAAAGCTGATACAAAGTCGAGATACTCTGTGGCTGTGCTGACATCCATGTAAACGATGCAGTAAACGCGCACTCACGCGTACGTAATCCATGAAACGAATATCCGATTTGTTCTCTAACCAGCGTTGGCGTCTGTGCAGCTAAAAATAGCAGCGAGGTCTCTGAATGAGATTGCTGCAGCTCAAAGTGTAACAGCGAGGACGGAGCTGCAGGAATGTGTCCAGTCTGACTGCTTTCTTTATTACGTGCAGATTCTCTGAATGCTTCAGGTCAGAGTTTATCAGAGTTTGGTGCTGTTTGTGTGACTCTTCAGCTCTGATGATTTTACTGCAGCAGCTTTGCGTTGGCGACCTTGGCTCAAAGCCTCGACATCCCGACGGCCGGGCCGTGCATCAGCTAAACTTTAATTTAAACACTGCTATAAATCCCACAGTGCACAGACTGCAGTAATGATTACACAATGACACATGAAACAACCACAACACACAGAAACGCACCAGAGTTTCAACCTGTTCAGTTTCATTTTCATTGTGTTTACTTTCCTTTTCCCTCAGCAGTCAGGTCAAAGGTCACTCCTGTCGGAGTCAACACAGTCTTACAGTTTACGTCTGAATAAAAAATAGTCGCAGATTTGGTGCTTTGTAGGCGCCGTGTGAGCTTGAAGATATCAGTGCATATTTTAGACATGGCTGCTACAGGTCACGTAACCTGCTGAGGTGTTAAAGCGTTTCAGTTCCAACGGTCAGTTTCTTTGTTTCCTGATTTGATGACTCGTGTTAGCGCCGAGGTCACCGAGGAGGATTCAGACATCAGAGGGTTGACTTGTACTCTTATATGTGGCTTTAAGTGCAGGGACAGCCTCAGGAAAATCAAATGCATCATCTGCGTCACTGGCATGTTGATCTAATCATAAACTGCACAAGAAGCAGCTCCGGTAACGTTCAGGTTTGAGGTGTTTTTGGTAATAAGCAACAAAAAAGAGCGAATGATGTCACTGTCTGGCTGCAGCTTCCCATTACAGTTAACAGTCTCGTCTCTACATGAAGGAATATAAAAGTATTACTGAGACGTGATGTTTGTGTGAGCAGATCAAAGCCACCTTTGTTTATTTTGCTGGTTCCCAGTTTCCCAGTCAGCACTGATAACATCACTCATATCTTATCAGGTTGTGGAGCCGGTAAATGTGGCATTCAGAATATGAATATTTGTAATTTGCATGCGTAGATGAAATGCATTCATTTGCAGCGACTCGAGAGGTGCTCGGCTTGGTCTTGCCCAGAGTGCGACGGCTGGTAAAGCTCAGCGAGCCTTTCAGATGTGATAGAACATGAATTACCAGTCCCGACCTTCCTGGGAATCGTTATGTTGTCATTTGTTGTTCTTGTTGTGAACCCAAATATTTCTCTGCTGCCAGCGAAGGCTAGGAGAGGATGAAACATCTGCTTATGCTTCTCAGTTTATGTTTCAGTTGATGAAGCATGACTTGAGCTTTATTACCCGCAGCCTAACGTAAGCCGAGAGCTCCTTAACACGATTTAGAGCTTTGATGTTGCCATGACTGCAGCTGCAGATGTGTATTTTCATCAGCTTCACAGAGTTAAAAGCACATCTGTTCTTCCTCCACCTGCCCTCGGTCACGATGGTCATATCTGTCTGTCGCTGGCTTTTGAGCCAAAGTTCATTTTGACGACAGTCTGTCACTGCAGGCATGAGTGGCAGCAGGTTAGCGTGACTGTTGTGCGTGTCGCACGGCTTTTACAATAAAGTTTGCAAGCACTCGTCAACCCTGCACTGAATTGTTCCAGCGTTTGGAAAATGTTGAGTCATTTCTGCTCTGAGCACAATTTATGATGCAAAGTTAGACGTTTCTACCAGTAACACAGACGTGGACCTGCGATCTTTAAACGCCTGTAATCAAAGACGTGTCGGGACGAGTGCCAGGCTTTGCGTAGATCCAGGACCACCAAAGCAGCTGCTAATGATCAGGGTGTGGATCCAGGACGTGTGGCTGAGTGTCCTGTAGCGTCCTGTAGCGTCTCGTGCTGGGCTGTGGCAGCGGCTCAGGGTCCAGTCGGGACCTCGTTTAGATCAGTTTGGTACCCGGAAGACTTGGAGGCTGAAGAGACTGCAGCCACGGGGCGTCTGTGCAATGACGAGGCTGCGATTGGTCAGCATTCAACGTTAGCCGCTCCACCTGCGAGTTAGTGCTGCGTGTGTGTTGCTTGGCGGGCGCTGTCGAACATGTCTCGTCACCTCCCGCACAATAACAAACTCCGTCCTCGTTGCCGTAAGCAAACCTGTTTGCGCAGCAGCTCTGGAGACGAGCTCGTCCTTTCTTTCACCTGCCTGATTGCACTCAGCCTCGGCTCTGCCAGCTGCTAACCGTCTGACAGAGTTTTCATCCACGGCTCATTTCTTCCTCGAAATGCAAACCAGAGCTTCACAACAGCAAGATAAGCACAAAGTCGGCTCACAGTGGCACGCACATATACGCACATATACGCACATATACGCACATATACGCACATATACGCACATATGTGTGTGTGATTGCTGAGAAGTCTGTTTCTGCACATTTATCACAGTTAATGCAAACGATCCAGAACACAGTGAAAGTTTCATTTCTCTTTACTGATGAGTTTATTCTCATCAGTGTTATTTTCTCTTATTTGTGTCCAGAACCTCAAATTGCTCCAGATCAATAATCTATAATAGTTAAACTATAGTTGATCATAAATATTGATTCAGGCTTTCTGGTACTGATAGTATTCACTCGTACACACGCTGAATATCCAAATGTCACAAATGTTACTAATTAAACTGTGATGTGACCTCATTTACTCATCATATACTGAAAGTACTGTGCAAAAGTCTTGAGTCAGTCACTTCTGTATCGTATCGTTGAGTGTGCAGATCTTTAGACACTGGCCACGTTTTCACTCGTGTCCCGATCTTGTACCTGATGATACGAGTGAACCGGTGTCGTGTACGTATAACACACAACTGTGAAATGATGTCTTTAGGCTCGTTGTTACCAGCAGCCTGTCAGAAACACACATCAGTTGTTTCCATTTCTTTAGTTCAATCAAAGATTTCACATTTTGACATAAACATTTTTGGGGGTGAAAAGCCGGACGAGTCTCGTCACGGTGTGCGGCGTGTCGGGATGATGGTCACGGTCATCCTGATGCTGCAGGATCAGGTCAGTATGCAGAGAGGTCGGGAGAGACACAGGCGGTGTATTATTTGGGCTGTGGTCAGTGGTGTTGCAGATCTTTATGCAACTATGAACTCGGAAAAAGAACCATCGGATTTTCGTCCACCGTGTCGTACCACCTGGAAACCGTCTGTCCGCTAACGGCTTCCTTCATGGAAAAACACACAATCTGATCAGTCATTGGTCAGTTTGGGATCATCCCGACAGAGAGAAGAACAAAAGGCAGAAAGAAAAGCTTTGAATGTCCTTCAGGACGTCTGGAGAAACGGTTCCTGAAGATCCTCACAGACGCTACAGAAGCTGGCACAAAGAGGTCGAGCTGGAACCGGACAAACTCCCCAAAAACACAAGGAAATTTGGATAATTCAAGACTTTTGCACAGTATTTCATGTGATTTAATTCAGCGTGATTAATGTGCAATCGACTGTTTTACATTTGGGGGGTTGGGGATGTCTGGAGATATCGTGCCCTTGTTTGGCAGACAAGATGTCTGGAGCTGTTTACAGCTGTGGAGCAACAGATAAACACATCATCACCTCAGAGATGGCTGTGAGAGAGTTTGAGGGATAGGAGGGAGTTATCAAAAACAGCATGCTGGTCTTTTTCGCACCCACAGACTCGCCGTGTTAATAAAGGAGGCCGATAAACCTGACTTCTTTCCCACAACAGGTTTGCATCTTTGCTGCTGCCACAAAGAGTCAGAAGAGCTCCAGATATCGTGTAGAAGTATTTCCAACAAATCGTTTTGGGTTTTCTGAAGAAACTTGACTCATTAGGGATGGAAGTGTCCTGTGGTGGGCACGGGGAGGTTGGTAGAGACCGCTGCGTCCGGGGAGCGTCGTCGCTACGAGGAACTGTCCTAATATGCAAAATGGTTTTGGTGAGACACGACGAGTGTTTAGATGCTAGATAATGTTTCTTATTGTGTGTGTGTGTGAGAGGAAAACACAACAAAGCTGCTGCAGTTCAGATCTTAGCGTTGATCTGGATCTAAAGCTTGATATTTTGCACCGTGCAGGATGTTTTGCAGTTTGCTATAATAAGAAATCGCTGTCTGTGATTGGGTAACCTGATGGGCCAACGTTTACGAGAGGAGACGCATAATCAGGGTCAGACGGCTCCACCGGCAGGCCTGGCAGTAATAAAGGAAGCGTATCTCAGAGTTTTATAATTATACAACAGTCGGCCTATCATCTTCTCGGGGTGCGTGTCGACCCCTCGGTTCTCCCTGAGGTCCTCATTAACATGTGGAAACCGCTGCCTGCTTATCTTCCATCTGCAGTCATTCCTGTCTTTCAGTGAGCCTGACGGAGGGTAAGAAAATATGCTGCCTGATGGATGACGCTGTGCTCTGTTTGCAGTGTTGCAACACAGAACAACCAAATATGGTCTGTTTGTACAGCACGCAGCCTGCAGTTTGGAATAACAGCCCAACATGAACCCATACATGGCTGCAGGATGGGTGCCTCTCCCCTCCTAAAAATGCTCTTAGAGCACAAAATCACAGCAAAAGCAAAAACGAATCATTTGTTAGCTCATTTGTGATGCGCATCTTTTCCTGTTTCAGAGAATTTAAACTGAAATGACGGATATGGTTGTTTACGTTTTATAGTCCACTGTTCTGGCAGATCACATGACTTCCTGGTGCTGGGAAACAACTTCTCAGGATGTTTCTAATCACACATGTTCCTCTCCTGATGAGGGGCATCTGTTGAGAGGAAATGTTGTAAAGAGCATTTTTCCCCTCCCGCTCTCTGCCCCGGCTCGTCCTTCCTCTGTCCAGATGGAGTTTGCTTCATCGTGGAGAGTCTGCAGGGTTCAAAATGTCTTTGCTTCTGCACACTGTCGCCTTAATTATTACCACAGTTTGTCAAATTTCCAGAAACCTGGTTTCTTTCTTTCTTTTGTTGTTTTCTTTAGAATGAAACTGATTCGGAGTATTTAGCCTCCTCCGGCCTCCCCCGAGGCTCTGCTGTGGTTCCCCTGTTTTTAATACTAATACCAGTGAACGTATGAGATGTTAAGAGCGATTCAATGATGAGTATTTCACAAAACCTTGTTTCCTGTGTCTGCTGTATGGCTTTAGCTTGTAAGTAGGGCTGAAGGCATCAGAATCTATTAAACGTTTCCAAATGATGCTTCATGGCCAACATGCTAACTACATATCTGGTTACTGCTCAGCAGAATAAATGACCCTGAAACTGGCTCGTTTCACCTGTTTGAAGTCTCAACATGCGTCTGCAGCAGATGAACACCTGCCCTCTTCTGCTTTACCAGGTGTTTCTGTGTGTGCAACATTCTGGTTTAACTTCCTCCACCTGTCTTTTTCCTGTCTGCAGGTGCTCAGTGTTTCGACGTTGGCAACATCGTCATGTGTCGCTGTCAGCCAGGCTTCGCCGGCTCTCGCTGCGAGACCAACATCGACGACTGTGCCAGCAACCCCTGCAGGAACGGCGGCACCTGCTTCGACAGAATCAACAGCTACAGCTGCACGTGCACCCTCGGCTTCTCCGGCAAGGACTGCACGGTGCGCGCCAGCCTCTGCGACCAGTTCCCGTGCGAAAACGGCGGCACGTGTTTCACCCACTTCACCGGCCCCGTGTGCCAGTGCCCGCGAAACTTCATGGGCACGCGCTGCGAGCACTCTCTCAAGCCAACTGTGAAACCGGCCGCGAATGGAGACCCTCCAGCGGCCATGATTGCCGCTATCGCTCTGGGAATAGTGACATTTTCCCTGCTGGTGTGCGCCGCCATCTTCGTTCTGCGCCACCTGTACCGGGGCAGGGAGCTGAGAGCCCTTTCCACGTCAGTAAAAAACGACCTGGAGACGGTGAACAACCGCAACGCGGTGATTGGCGGAGGGGCGCCCAAGAACGGGAGCTTACCGGGAGCGACTCTGGGCAGCCTAAAGGAGAAAGAGGCCTTTCTCCTCCCGGGAGCTCATCTTAAAATGTCCAATAAGGACGTAGCGCTGGTGGACAAGGGCAGCGACAACGTGGCCATGTTTAAAAACAAAATGGCAGACTACAACCTGGCGAAGGAGGAGCAGCACCTGGACAAGAACAAGTTTGACCTGTAAGGACCTGATGGTTTGATCGTTATCTCTGTTTCTGTTTGTGCTTCATTTCTGTGAGTTTAATTCAGACAAGTCGCAGCTCGTTGCGTCTTAACTGATCAGTCCATGAGGGGGGGCGGTCTTCACTGAGTCTGAGTCAAAATCTTTGTTTGCTGTTGGACCAACCTTCCCTCTCTCCCTCTCTCTGTCTGTATGTCTGTCTGTCTGTCTCGCTCTTGTTTCCTCTAACAGTAAGAAATGCGAGCCGTCCGTCATCGTCCCTCCTCTCAGTTTTGCAAAGGACAGTCTGTATCACTCAGTGTTCATCATCCCAGACCAGCTGGAACAGTGTGTGTTTGCTACTGAGGTGAGCAACACAACCACACGAGTCTTTATCTCTCTGTTGTTGACTTGGGTCGATCACATTACAAGGATTCATTTGTTAATGGAAGAGTGGCAGCGAAACGCAGAATGGGAGGCTGAGGAAGGTTCAAAGGTCAAAGTCATCTTTAAACATCTGACACTGAATTCACACTTTGGTTTTTCTCTGCAAGCTCGACGAAGCAAAATTAAACTGTTGGTTCAACGTGTCTTTGCTACGGAGCCCCGCAGGGGACATGGCAGAAAAAAAAATTAAGACGGACTTTTGCAAGATCTCGCGAAACTAACTCGGGATCTCGCGAAACAAACTCGGGATCTCGCGAAACTAACTCGGGATCTCGCGAAACTAACTCGGGATCTCGCAAAACTAACTCGGGATCTCGCGAAACTAACTCAGGATCTCGCGAAACTAACTCAGGATCTCGCGAAACTAACTCGGGATCTCGCGAAACTAACTCAGGATCTCGCGAAACTAACTCGGGATCTCGCGAAACTAACTCGGGATCTCGCGAAACTAACTCAGGATCTCGCGAAACTAACTCGGGATCTCGCGAAACTAACTCAGGATCTCGCGAAACTAACTCGGGATCTCGCGAAACAAACTCGGGATCTCGCAAAACTAACTCAGGATCTCGCGAAACTAACTCGGGATCTCGCGAAACTAACTCGGGATCTCGCGAAACAAACTCGGGATCTCGCAAAACTAACTCGGGATCTCGCGAAACTAACTCGGGATCTCGCGAAACTAACTCGGGATCTCGCAAAACTAACTCGGGATCTCGCAAAAGTTGAATTCCAACAATGGCGGCAGCTACTTAGTTGTAATATTCCTCTTTCTGGGTCACAAAATACACTTTTAAGATCTTTTGAGGCGTGAATGTAGTTGTGTAAACGTCAGATACCTGCTCGGTTTACAAGACATCACATATTTGTGCTCCGACGTTTTCGGAGATCTGACACCCACCATCTCGAAGCTAACGGGAGGTCGAGACCTACTACAGCCGGGAGGAACACCGCTTTCCCGGCACATCGTGCCTCGACCTCCCGGTCGGCTTCGAGCTGGCGGCCTCCAAAGAATGCGGCTAAAACTTTTGCGAGATCTCCCAAAAGTTTTGCGAGATCTCGCAAAAGTCCGTCTTAATTTTTTTTTCTCCCATGTCCCCTGCGAGGCTCCGTACTTTGCTCAGCATGTCCAGAGCATTAACTTAATACTGTTATACAAATGACTTGAACTCGACGAGGATGATGGACAGCTGTTTGTGTGGTTTCAGTGTGTGCACAATAATCTAGATTTAAAAAAAAGTTAGTAACTGCACTGATTGATGAAAAATAAACATTTCCTCTGAAAGTGGAAATGAGAAGGCAAATTTAGAGCAGCTGACATTTGCAGAAAAAAGCCACAGGATTGTATTTTTCATATTATTAATAGTATTTACCGGTTTATTGACTTGCTTGCTCGGTGCATGGGAGAGGTTCACTCTCAGGGTTTTTGTGCCACAGAGAAACATTGTTACTATTAATCGTCTGTTTTATGCAAACTTTTTGAAATAATTAATTCTAAATGTAGCCAGACTCAAAGTCTCGTGTCACAACTTCATCTTTATGTAGGCCAGGAGTCTCCACCTCCAGTCCTCGAGGGCCGCTGTCCTGAAACCTTTCCATGTGTCCCGCTGCAACACACCTGAATAACATTAGGTCATTAGCAAGATTATAGAACCTGACTGCATGCTGAGATGATAACCCCTAACCCTACTCATGTAAATTTAAATAAATGTAAGTATTTAGAAAAATGGACTTCTAAAACTCTTTTAATTGCACCATGTTATTCACTGATGAGCTGCTGTAACATGAATCAAATGGCTCAACTGCCACCTCAGCATGCAGTCAGGTTTCTGACAGCGGCCCTCGAGGACTGGAGGTGGACCCCTGATGCAGGCTCTGCTATTTTAGCCCAGCTGTGACATCACAACATTGTGATTGGTCGGTTGCAGTAATATGATATGCACCAGATGCCCCTTCCTTTCTCTCTAATGCTCAGCACTGATGTTTGCATGTCTTCTGGCTACAATGTTACAGCTTAACTGTAAGTCCATAAGAAAGGACAAAGCTGTGATCTGAGTGAGAGATTTTTGCAAAAAATTGGAAATTCATAAAAAAGACGTCCCCCCCCGCCCCTTCTGTAGGGGTGAGAAAATGAATACATCCTAGCACTGCAGTATTCTACGGAGCCCCGCAGGGACATGGGAGAAAAAAAAATTAAGACGGACTTTTGCGAGATCTCGCAAAAGTTTTAGCCACATTCTTCGGAGGCCGCCAGCTCGAAGCCGACCGGGAGGTCAAGGAACGATGTGCCGGGAAAGCGGTGTTCCTCCCGGCTGTAGTAGGTCTCGACCTCCCGTTAGCTTCGAGCTAGTGGGTGTCAGATCTCCGAAAACGTCGGAGCACTTTTACAAATATGTGATGTCTTGTAAACCGAGCAGATATCTGACGTTTACACAACTACATTCACGCCTCAAAATATCTTAAAAGTACGGAGTCCCGCAGGGGACATGGGAGAAAAAAAAATTAAGACAGACTTTTGCGAGATCTCGCAAAACGTTTGCAAGATCCCGAGTTTGTTTTGCGAGATCTCGCAAAAGTCCGTCTTAATTTTTTTCTCTCCCATGTCCCCTGCGGGGCTCCGTAGTATTCTGTGTGACGATGCAAGGACACAAAATATTAATGTCTTATAAATTCAATTAAACTGCTGGCAAATTGTGCTATGTTACTGCAACACTGCGCCTATCACCAAATGTAAAGAATGCTAATATCCGGTCATCAGTGTTGTTGTTTAAATATGGTGCTGATCTAATCACAACTGTAAATGAGTCAGCAACACTGATTTCACTGCAGCTCCATAAATTGCAGAGAAATGAAGCACCGCGGTGTTTCAGGCGGGCTGCTCGCTGAAAGTGCAAACTTTTTCCTAACAGGTACGGACTGGTCTCAGTGCCTCCAGGTGGAAGAGGTTAAAAACACTTATTAATATTTCTTCTAACGTTGTGCTTCATG
Source organism: Neolamprologus multifasciatus (assembly GCF_963576455.1). Classification (NCBI taxonomy): domain Eukaryota; kingdom Metazoa; phylum Chordata; class Actinopteri; order Cichliformes; family Cichlidae; genus Neolamprologus; species Neolamprologus multifasciatus. The sequence continues at coordinate 1,314,394 of NC_140452.1, forward strand.
AACGATGCTCATGACGCAGCGCAGTGATGCCGTATGCTGATGACTAACCGCTGCTTTTCTGTCTCGTTCTCAGGTATAACCTGAGATTTTTCAGACCACCAGCAAAGGATCTTTTCTGCTGAGGGCCTGAAAGCGTTTTGTCCAGAACAGTATACCCAGAGGATCTATTCTCCACACAGTTTCTTAATTTAATATTTATTACTGCTGCTCAATGGAGAGACTTCTGTTTTTTTAGTCTGCTTGGATACTGTCAATGTTCGGCAATGAGAAGACGAGGGAGCAAAGACATCATTTGCACTATTCATTCTTTAAATCTTGCCCTGACCTTCTGTCTCTGCACGCTTTCTAAATCTTCTGGATCCACGATCGAAACGATCGAAGCGAGAATCGTCCGCCTCTCTCACAGACGGGTGCCTTAGCTATGCTCCCTAATTTTGCAATCATCAGAGGACCTGCTCGCAGAAATGGGAGGCAAACCTTCTTCTTTTAGGTCAAACAGCCGTACCTTTCCACAGATGATGTATCTGTGACCTGGGCCGGATAGTTTGTGACGCTTCTGTCGTCCACCTTCAATCGCCGTTCAATTTTTCCTCGTCACATTGTGGCCTGTTCAGTAAGAACAATATCCGCCTTACAATCACCAAACCTGCAGAACCCAAAGTGCCTCTGTCCCTAAAAACATCAAAAAGACCTGAAGCCAATCAGAGCGAGAACTTCACTGTCTGATGTTCTCCCAGAAGACTGGACGAGTTTTATTATGGTTTTAATGGTAAGTTGTGTTCAAATCCTGAGCTGAGCCTGTCAGTCCGCCCGTCTCTGTATCTCCAGCCTTCAGCCCTGGATATTAATCGCTGTGTAAATGATGTTTCAGGTGAACTGGGGGGGCGTTGTTCCCCTAATAACAATCAGCTGTTTCCTGCCTTTCCGCCTTGTGAATTGAAAGATAATCAAAGTCGAACCGTTGGGCTGGATTCATCGTACGGGTCCATTTTTCCCGGCTGAATTTTATATTTCTATTAATCAAAAAGCTAAACTTCAAAGCTGCCTTCATGAAAGCGCTGCAGACCCAGTTCAGTCGGTCTGACGATAAAAACGCCGCTGACGGGTTTTTTGCTTTTATATAAGAAAAAAAAGAAAACGTTTTATATCAGTGAAGGACTCCAAAGAGAGTTTTTATTCCTGTTTTTTTAATAATCCATTTGATACCAAAAATATGTGTTGTTCTTGTGTAGACGTGTCTTTGTATTATCTTCATTAATTTAAGAGAACAATGCAATGTGTACATACCTCCCAGAAGAACGTTTTCCTATTTAATTTCGCTCGTTGTAAATAATTTTGTATTTATGAAAGAGAATTGTATATATGTCTATGTTAATGTGCCTAATGTCTCCATCAGAATCAACAAATATATATTTTTCTTAAATAAATTAGAAAAATAATATTAACATTATCTGTTCTGTGTTTTTCTTTCTGTCTGTGTAACCGAGACTTTGTTTATTTCCATGTCTACAAACTAAATTTAGGCTCAGTTAAACCAAAACTGCCGACGTGTTAAATGACAAAAAAAAGGAGGTAAATACATGACGAATCACAATAAAAGCAGTCGTAGTCGAGTATTTCATTTATTTACAGATTATACCCATCATTTTTTTATGTCCAGTGCTAACAACATTAATAAGAATTCATTTATAATATCTCACTGTTTAATTTCCTTTGTATAATTTATTTATTTCATTTATTAATAATAATCTTTACTTGTAATTTTCTTTTTTATAAACCATAACATTTTGCAAAACCATAAAAATGAAAATAAATGTTTATTTATGTCCAATACAAACAATAATATTAATTTAACACTGTAGTTACCTTCTTTTATTATTAACTCTTCTTTTTTCATTTAATACATATTGTAGTTCCTTCCTTGTACTTGTATTACAGCGGCTTTTATTTTAAATATTTTTGGGTGCATTAACTTCAAATTGTGTTTCAGTTTTGGTCCTCCATAAGAGCTGCCTTCGTTTGAAAAGACGCCGTCTTTCTGTTTTATTCTGCGCTGATAATAAATCCACGATGTCCACTGATCGCCTTCTCTGTGGTTCCCGATGACAGCTTAAAAAATGTTCCCGTGGTCCTGGAGCCAGTGAAGCCCAGCATTAATGAAAAGTATCTGTATTCATACAATCATCGATCATTTTTACGAGGAACAGACGTCTTTAACCTTCCCACCGCCACAGTCAGTGCGACGACTGAATAAGTCTTATTAGTGTAAATGGAATCAGATGCAGAAAAATTACGATTTAAAAGCCTCCAGAGTCATAAAACACTCTTTCAACTGTTTATAACTCACCTGTTTCGATTAGTCAGCAGTCATTAATGTTTGCAGTATCAGGGGCGTGGCTTCTTTGACTGACAGGTGGATGGGGACACAGGTGGAGTCCCTGAACTGGACCTCTGGCTGCGTTTGTGCTGTTGGAGAGTGTTTAACAACATTTCCTGGTGGTTTTACAAAGATTTTGCATGAACTGTCATTTTTACACGCAGCCTGGGCTTCCATTTCTTGAGTGTAACCAGCGGTTTGCACCTTTTGACCGTAGACAGCGATGCGTCTGTGTCATCGAGCATATTCACCACTTGGTTAGTTGTGACGTTGTTTTTCTGAACCATAGAAATAATCCTGTGATCATTCACTTCATGTGTCTTCTGTGGTCTTTTGGATCCATAAGAATAAACTCAGCTGTAGATATGCTCCAAAGTTTTCTTCTCTACCTGATAGGCTTAAGAAACCCAAATAAACATAACAATCTTGGAATCAGCTGTTTAATTTGTCCATGAATATTGAGAGAACAGGACACGGCTGGTCGTACCGTGATTGTCTGATTTGAAATCCACTGCACTGGTGTATGAAAGCAAAACCACAAAACAAAGGTCCATAAGTTTAATTGTGTGCTACTGTGTTTATGACACAACAAGCTTTAATGTTGCAAACATCTCATCCACACTTTGGAGCCACATTTGGTGCTCTGATGAATATTAGGCTGAGGTAGAAGCTGTGCAGGTTCTCAGTGTTGCACAGAGTCACCCACAGCTTTGCCGTCTTTAGCTGAAGAGAAGAAGAACTTCTCCAACAGATGTGACAAACGTCCTTCTTTGTCCGTCTCCTGCCGGGTCACCTCCCTCCTGTTTATCTCCCCTCAGTCCTTTGTCTGCTTGTCTTTTGTTTCCCTTTCTCTTTACTTTCACGTTCTCACTTTAAACTTTGATCTGATGTTGTTGTTTTGACTCCTGGCTAATGAGTAGCTTCTGCCACGTGTCACTTCCGACTCTGGCTCACCTGCAGTGAGCTCAAAGGTCACGACGTCTGAGCGTTGAGCCTGTTAGTAGTTGAACCTCTAACATCGTCACTGTCTGGGGGCCTGTGGTGGAGGTCTGCAGTGCTGCTGCAGGGGAGGCCAACCTGAGCTGCATCTGCAGTCACACCTGCAGCTCCTGGACTGTGCAGCAACCCTGAGTGTAAAGAAAGATGGAAAGCGTGAGCACGTCATCAGGTCTGCCGTGGTTCTGGCCAATCAAGGTTAAGGGCAAAGATAAGGTAGCAGAGCAGTCTGAGGCCACATCCACACTAACGTTTTCATCTGACAGCACATGGTTTTCTCTGCGTTTTGGCCTCCCGTCCACACTGAGACGTTTCAAAACAGTGCTTTCGTGTCACAGTGTGGACAGTGAAAACAGTCATGATGCAGTCATGTGACCAATTAAACAACGATAGCGGAGGGCATTACACAGCCCTATTAAAGATTAATGTCTGTTCATGCTCCAGAGAGCTTTTCTTCAAATTATTTAACTCTCACTCACTTTTGCAACTTTGTACTTTTGTGTTACTCGCAGCAACGACTCCACCTCATTGTTAGTCCTTTAAAAAACTCGCTGCTTTTCCTCCACATTCTGCTGCGACCTTTCAAAGAGCTGGAAAGTAAAGGAGCGTCAGACTAAATGAGGCAGGTTGACTATTCTTGTGTTTCAGGCATGCGCAGAACTGGAACGTAAGCGTTTTCTGCCATTTCAATGTGGATGCACAACTCTGAAAACAACTGAAAACGCCAGTGTGGACGCGGAGCGTTTTCAGATAAAAACACAGTTTTTTGGACGAAAACGCCGTTTTCAAATCTATCCGGGCTGGTGTGGACGTAGCCTAAGCTGGGCCAGTCCTCAGCCACCTTCTCCTGAGGTGTTCCTGGGCCATTAAGGGATAGAAAATCCTCCCTCTGCTTTGTTCTCTTGTCCCAGTTGGATGGACTTACTGTAGTGGGGTAAGACCCAGTGCAGGAGTGAGCGATAAGGGAACAAAAGGCAAAAACACAAAGAGAAGCTGCTTGTGTGAAAAACGTCTGCACTGCCGAGCTTTGGTGGATAGTTGAAGTTTCTGGGTCAGGACTGAACCTACAGGACTCATGTTTGGTATGTGGCGCTCGTTAGCACACAGTGCTTCTCTTTGAGCTCTGTTTTGGTCTCTACCAGCTCTTAAGCAAAATATCTAAGTGATGCTTTGAGGCAGTAAAAGCGTACGCTAAGTCAAAAGTGCCAAGACCGAATCCAAAAATGAACCACTGAAGGAAATCAACTCATAATCATATTTGTAGCTGGTATTTACTCCTGATGCCATAAAATTACAGTTTAAACAGCTTTCAGTTTCTTTCTTAGTGCATCGACCTCACACTGATACTAATCAAGCACAGCATTCGTCTCACCTTGGCGTCCAGCCCGTAAACCTCATGTAAGACATGCTGGGTCTGCTTTATCCTGCCTACAGTCACATCTGCAAGCCTCTTTGCAACCCGAATCATCTCCAGCTCCATCTTTTTCTTGTTTCTGACTTAACGATATATCTGCTGTTATCGATGCTGCTGTCTGTTGTTGCTCTACAGAACAGAGCCCCAAATATAAGTAAGTGCAGATGAACACGACACGCTTCATTAACTGTGTGGGCTCTGTCTAAAACCTGCTTTTATTCTCCAGCAAAGATTCAGTAAACATGTTCTCTCATCTCGTCTGGTGAACTAACAACACCAGAGTGCTTCACAAGCCAGCGATGCTCAGCACTGTGGATGTGTCTGCAGTACAGCCTGTCAGCACACCTGACTGGAAAATAACACCACTTCTTTACGTCGTTGTAGTTACATTTACATCACGTCTGCTCAGCACTGAACGCTGACTGTCATGGTCCTGGGCCATGTTGGCCCAGCATTCTTAGTTTTCTTTATTTATTTATTATTATTTTTGTATTTTGTTGCTTATGCCGTGGTTCCTAGGTTCTGTTAAAGATGTTCCTTATTTGGTTGCCCCCTGTGTGCCCCTCTGTGTATCTGTGAGCCCTCGTTTCCCCTCCTTGTGTTTCATTTAATGTCTTCCCCAGCCCGTTATGTCCGTGCTCTCCTGTCTCTCTCTCCTCCTGTCTGAACCTCTGTGTACTTCCTGTTTTACTTTGACAGTCTCCCGTTAGTGTTGCATTTACTCCTGCCGTGTCTCGTTACGATTATCCGTGTCAGCTGTGTTCCCCGTGTGTGCTCCCACTTCCCTCGTTAACCCTCTGTGTATTTATGTGCATGTCTCCCTCAGTTCAGTGTCGCGTCGTCAATGTCTCCTCCCTGAACCTGTGTGGCTTCCTGTGTTCCCTCGGTCTTCTGTTAGTATTCCCAGTTTAGTCCTGTTTCTTTGTAAAGTCTGAAATAAAGCAGTGATCTTGAGTTCAGCTTTTTGTCTCTGTGAGTTTTGCGTTTGGATCCTCTTCTGCCTCCACACAGCCAGTTCATGACACTGACTTTTTAGTGTCATATGTTCCAGTTCAGTTTATGTGTTGGTTTTTTCTTCTTCTTTCTGGACATACAGAGCCTTACTCCAGATTAGATTATCCCCCACACAACAACCCCACCTGTCCCTCTGTTAAGCCTGTTTTTCTTCAGTTTCTTATAGTAACAAGCCGCACAGCAGCCAAGTCATTGTGCAGATATTTGTATTAAAAATGCTCCAAAAGGCTCCAACAGCACAAACACAGCTGAGGTGAAGCCTCTTTAATACAGTTTAAAAAACACAATTTACAAACTAATTCAAGATAAGATGCTTTGATTTTTCCAAGAACTTATGTGAACATTAATTGTGAATAAAATGAGATTTGCAAATCATTGAATTTGTTTTTATTTCACGCAGCTTCTCAGCTTTCTGGGTTCTACTTTGAGCATTTTGGTTCCCAGTGAAGGTCCATGACAGGAAGTAAACTCCTGAATAAAGGAAACGCTCATTCAGTTCAATTTTATTGTACTAAATCACAACAACAGTCAGCACAAGGTGCTTTATATTGTCAGGTATGAACCCTGTAATAACACAGCCACGCTGATCCATGTCCCAACTTTGTATATAAGACTGATTGTCCTGTACGGACTTCTAAAGTTGACACTGGGTGAAACTCAGGACTCTACAGCAGATACGATCTAAGCACTGCGGGGATTTTAGGCCCAAACAGGGACGTGCATTTTAATTAACATTTTTAGGAAGTACAGAGAAGTCAAAACTGGCAAAAATGTTTAATATTTGACTCGTCGTGATGCCGAAAGTAGAAACAGGTTATGAGGGGATTTTTACAAATTTTTACAGCAGGGGACTGACTCACTGCTGGAGCCTCTGGTGGACATTAGAGGAACTGCAGCTTTTGATGCTTCTGCGTTGGCCCCCCGAGGTTCCTGCTGGGGTTTAATAAGTCACATTAGGGGAAACAGTTTGCGATTGGCAGTTTCTTGTGATCTGTAATAATCCAGCAGGTAATTGTAACAAATAGGCTAAAGCAGCGTCCCCAACCCCCGGGCCTCGGACCGGTCCGTGAGTCGTTTGGTACCGGGCCGCGAGAGTTGAGGCTCAGGTGTGAAATGTATAGTTTTCAGGGTTTTTATCGGTTTTCAGCGTTATTTTGTTATCGTTTTTATCGTTTACTCGGTTTTCCTGGGTCTTTTCATGTGTGTTATGAATAAATCTTCTTTTTTTCGGTACCAGTACTGGTTTTATTTTGTTGTATTTATCCGCGACACCTTAAAGGCCGGTCCGTGAAAATATTGTCGGGGATAAACCGGTCCGTGGCACAGAAAAGGTTGGAGACCACTGGGCTAAAGCACAAATCTGTTGCCATTAAGGCCGTAAAACGTCTGCACTTTGGATCTTCGGGTTGAGTGGACGCAGAGCTCACTGTCACCATCTTATCTTTGGTTGCTTTGTAGTTGCCTGATGACAACAATAACTGATGTTTCAGAGTAATCCTGTCCTGAACTGGTTTTGAATGTTTTCTACTTTTGTGGTTTGCTAATGCTGCTGCTGTCTGGACGAATTCTGACCTGCCTTCCATCCTGCGTTGGGATGGAAGCTACTTCCTGCTCCTGTCTTCCACTCATGCTACGACTCGTACCATCCTATGTTCTGTTTACCAATCACCTAAACTGAGGATTCTTTAACGACTTTGCTGTTCTTCTTCTACACTGACAATAACCGTTTTTCAGAGACTTCACATCCTGTCTGGATAGTTTTGGACGGCAACAACATTTAATTTGTTGAGCTCATTGTAAAGGTCACACACTGGATCTGTTCTGGTGTCATTCTCACTGACTGCAAAGCCAGTTTGTTTCCCTCTCTGATCATATGTTTATCTTATTCAATAATTAGTTTTCACCTCCCCCTCGTGATATTACATTCAGCAACATCAGAGCCGTCAATCCTGACACTTTTCACCTGATATGAACAATCTCCCTTTAACTTTAGTATTTCAGCTCCCATTGATCTGGTTTCCTGTTACAATACCAGCCTTCAAAAAACATTTGCTGCTCTCAAACACAGATTTGTGTCCTTTTCTTGCTCAGCACCTTGGTTTAGACCCACCTCGCGGTTTAGCAAACACAAAGAAATGTATGATAATCACATCCTGTCTCACAGGAAGTGTACTGTCTCGGCCCTGCATACTATTTTGGTTTAATCTGTTGTAGTGCATGTATGCATGTAACCCCAACTTCCTTTTTTCACACTATCCTCCAGAAAAGACTTGCATGCATTGGTCTTATATCTTTCTAATCGCACTCATTTGCTGCTTCTGTTGGTGTGCCCCAGGGTTCAGTATCGGGGCCTCTTTCATTCATTATTTACATGCTATTACTATTATTATTATTATTATTATTATTATTATTATTATTATTATTATTATGCTATTCTTACTATTATTATTCTGTCTGCATAAACACAAATGTACATTAACTACTTACATTCGAAGGCCAGCCGAACCTCGTCGATGTGAAGCAGAAATTCCTCCACAAGTAGTGACGTCGTTGCTGCTGGATGGCGATTTAACTGCTAAATGACACTTGTGCTTCTGCATACAGGAATATAACCAGCATGCAAACAGCTGCCAACCAGTGGAGTCCAGCCCCCTACCACAAAGAGACTCTGCAAAATGTGATTATAAAGACGGTGATTATTTGCCAACCTCTTGGAGAGTAATTCCAGTCGGTCCGAGTTTGAATGCGATTGTTTGGAGACCTGCTGCGTACCACCAGTCGACCTTTGCCATTGCCTTGCAAACCAGGTCACGTAGAGGTTGAACTTGTTGCATGCTTAATTCTTGATGACCACCAGGCGCTAGAATGACTTGCAGTCGGTCTTTAACAACAACAGAAAATCTGCAATTACAAATGAACCACCAGAGTTTGGCTGGCGTCTGATTTTTACCGTAGTGTGACTAATCTGTTAATATTTTTAAGGTCCAAACATTAAATTTAGAACCCAGAGAAACTGCAGATTCTGACCTAATCTGTCGATTAATCTCAACCAGAGACAGCTGAGCGTCGTCATCAGACACATTTTCATTGTAAATGTGTCTGATGCATCTTTAAAGTGAAACTGCTGTGAGAGACAGCGAGCAGAGAGCTTCAGCAGAGACGGATGAAACACACACCTGTCATCACTCCATCACCGGCTCTGACCTCTGACCTCCCCGCTTCTCTTTCCCAGCTTGTTTTGGATACACACACCCTGCCCTCAATCCTGACATGAAGGTGTGTGTGTGTGTGTGTGTGTGTGTGTGTGTGTGTGTGTGCGTGTGTGTGTGTGTGTGTGTGTGTGTGAGAGAGAGAGAGAGAAAGTTGTGAAGAGGAAACAAGAACAGGAAGGATAAAGACAAAGACATGAATCAACCGTCTTCACCTGTCTTCTCTCTCATAATGAATATTTCAGACACACACACACACACACACACACACACACACACCTTAAATCTGACTATAAGTCAGGATGTCATTGCATGATTACTGCCCACGTGCAAATACATGCTCAACGTCCCGGGATGCTGCAGGATGTTTGAAGATATGTTTCCAAGAAAAGGGAAGTGGATATTATTCCCAGGAATGCCCAGGTACCTAAGTTCCCAAGTATGAGGAACTCAGCTGGTGGCATGATACCAACATAATAACATTTGCTGCAGAAAGTTCAAAAGTGATATCAGGAAGTCTTCCTTCATTTACCTGAAAGAAAAGTGCAGAATCCACAAATAAGCACATTTCTCCACCTTTGACTGACTCTGGAAACACGCAGCTGATCTTGTAAACTGGAAAACCGCCTCTGCTGTTTAATTCTGAGGAACTGGCACCAACGCTGATGATTAAAATCTTTAAAACATGATCTGCTGCCTGATGATCAGATCGGAGGACAGAGTGTTTTATTCAGGCTCAGTGAATAAACAAATAAAACATAACTGCAGCGTCGTTATCAGCTTTTATGTTCTCATCAACTGTTTGTGCTGCTGCGGTTTTGTCTGCACTTTCTGCACCACATGCATTTACCCTGAGAATGCTCGTGCACACACACACACACACACACACACACACATGATGTGGTTTTGTAAAAACTTTGGTCGTCTCATTTTGAAAGTTTACTCGAGGATTTCTACAACTGATGTTTCTACAGGAACATGAACTAAATCAGCCTCGTGTTACTGTAACCTGCTTACTGTATGTAAAACAGTCACAGTGGGTAACACAGTTACTGTTGTGTGTGCTGGAAACTCTCATGTTCTCATACCCAGAAACATTTACGGTCTTTCCAAAGTAAAACTTCAGGCCTGTTACTAGTAAATGTGTATTTATGCATGTCAAGACTTTGTGTATCACACTGCTAAAGATGATCCATGATTACTGCAGCGTTGGCTTCAGAGGTTTGCTCTCTGGCTGCGATTTGAACGAGCACGTCTGAGGCCACTTTGCTCAGTTGAGAACGGCTGAAGGTCTGAAACACGCCTGTGCTCAGCCTTAGAGGTGGAGTGAGACGCTCAGTCATGCTGAGACCTGATGGAGGCGGTTAAGACAAGTATGGTCATAGAAGTGACCGTGAAACCGCTTCAGGTTTGGCAGCTTTCCAACCACAAATAAGAAGAGTTTCAGTTAACTTTAAAGTTCTTCTGTTATAAAAAGGTAAGAATATAAGACATCTGCACACAACTGTGGGTAGAAACCACAGGAGTGAGATTGTGGTTACAAGCAGCAGGAATGAGCTTTGCAGAGCGACAGGGGGAAGAGATCAGTCATGCAGCATGAGAGTTACTGTCCTCCATCGATGGGAGCTGCTCGCTGCTCCGGCATCTGATCAGGATACTTCCCAGACGAATCAGGCGTGTCCATTTGGGAGGAGATCCCGGGTCAGACCCAGAAAACGCTGGGCGGTGAACGCCTTAGTGTTCCTCTGAGAGAGCAGGAGGCGGTGGAGGAGGTGGAGGGTTTTAATATTCATGGTGAAAAGCATAAGTGGTGGTGCATGACAGAGGACATGCACTCTGACTGCTTTTATCTGAACTTATGAAACATGAAAACAGAAGGAACGAGGAGAGCTCCAAATCCTGTTTGACACCACAGCATTACAGCTCTCCCAGCAGGAGTGCATCGTGATGGAGGCGCAGCCCCCAAATCAGCTGCTGTGACCCAGGAAGGTCAGAGGTCGTCCAGGGAGGAAGTGAGAGAGCTAACAGACAGACAGAGAGCTGTAATGTGTGTGTTTGTGTGTCAGAGGTCAGCAAAGTGATGAGAAAAACAACGTAAAGTTTTCTTCTTCGCAGGTACACAACGAGTTCCCGTTCTCAGCTCCAGATTTTTAGACTGAGAGTAGCTTTGCATGACTCGTGCTTCAAAATAATCCTCGTTTAACTTGTCCTGGACCTCCTCAGAATATCCACTCATCCACAGCACGTTCACCAGAACTTAAAAAAACTTTATTTAACTACAGCTAAAGTAATTTATCACTGTTTTGTTGATGAGACAAAACAAATAGACAAACATTCTTCAAAATAAGAACAAGCAGGTCTAAAATACTTATGTTCATGCTTTATTAGCACAATTTTACAATTTAAGAAAGTCATCATTTATTTCCCTATTAGTGATATTATTCTTTATTTAAATCTGTGGTGCATCATGTTCCTGTGAGACGAGGAGCCCAACAGCCAGGCTGGGTGTGGGCTTTTATTGTGAAAATTGGTAAAGTTTCATTAACAAAACCAACCTGCCTTTACAAAGTGCTGCACACTCCTTCCTCGCATGCATCTAGAAGTCTAACTTGCTATTTGTTCATTAATACAAACTTTTAGTGTGAAACGCTACATTCCTACAGGAATATGAGCATTTGAATGCACCTCCAAGTCTTTGGTTCTCTTATTGTGATTCGTGCCGTCACAGGAACGCCATGTTTGCCACCACATTAGCGGTTTAGCAGGTGCTGCAGTATGCAGGTTTATCAGCTGGAGGACGTGGCTCCCCTCGCAGTGTCTCATGTTTGAATCTTTACTCTCTAGGCTTTCACAGAATGAGCTGAGTGTTTTGAAAAAGGCCACAGTCTGAGGTAAGCGATGAGCTGGGAGCCACAGATCCACCTCACAACACCACGACTGAGGGTAACGCCAACAAAGGAAACCTCCTTTGGCCCCGCAGCGTGACTGTGTGCAGTTTCATGCCGTCGCCACATGAAGCACACACTCTCGCACCTCCTCCACACGGCCCTGGTTCATCTCAGCTGGACTTTGATGCTTAAAGTGGCGTAAATCTCTTCTGTCACACAGTCAGGGCCACCCAGCCCTCCGCAGGTCACTGCACGGGAAGCAGAGGCCACGGCACAGTAAAAACAGTTTATGCTTCGAGTCACGACGTGTTTGCATTCCTGCTCTCCTCCTTTTTTTACTCTCAGACCACAGGTGGGCAACTGATTTTCCCAAGTGGCCGTGTGAGAGCTGGGGCTGCTGCAGAGGGCTGCACCGATAAGCTGAACTCAGCTCTGCTCAGTTTTAATTGATCTCTTTATGAACTGCTGCTGGTGAGAGTAGAGTTTGCATTTGGGCAATGAAAATGTTTGAGGGAAATTTGGGGTTTTAAACTTGAAAAGGTGCAAAAGTCTGTATCTGAACTTTCTAACAGTGTGTTTCCAAAGAGAACCAACATCTTTAGTGCTGCTGTCCAAGGAAGGATCCTGGTCTCCAGCAGGGTGAAAGGAAACTGCAAGTTTCTCATGAAGGTTTTCACCAGGCTGTACGATTCATGTGCAAATAAGTCCTGCTCCTGTAGGTAGTTCATTGTTTAGTGCAGATGCATCAACAGCCAGCACAGGACCTGCTGTCCATTCTGCATGTGAGAGATCAGAAACGTCCTTCTCTGAACCACCTGACCGCTGTGTGTAGCCTACGTCACCGTTTCAGTTGCTCTTGTGCAACAAACTGGGATTTAGTGCTCTCATCCCGATGAAACTGCAAAAATACCAATTTCACTTCTTTGTTTTCAAAAATGCTTTTGTCAGATTTGGACAGCCGTCGGTTGGAACACCTGCCGTGGTCCCTTTTATTGAGCTTCCAGCTCCTCTGTAATCTCAAACTCCTTTATTATTGCACGTAAAACATGTCAAACTGGGTTATTTGTGTACATGGCAGCTCTCATCCAGAGCCGTGGAGTCAAAGTCAGAATCGTCTGCTTTGTTTTACAAGTGAAGCTCCAGATTTCTCTCGATGTCCTTGATTAGTCCTCTGAGGAGCAAATTCTGCAGTGTGTCGTTTGTTCACAGCTTCTCAGCGTGGCAGAGTCTAACAAACACTCTTTGATAAAGTCAGAGCGCTGCTTACTGTTCTTTATGATTACTGTGGGAAATCACAAAGCTGCTCTTTACTGCTCGTTGCTTTTGCAACTTTGCTCACAAACGTTCAGTCAAGTTCTTGTATTTTTCTGCATGTTTAGTCGGCTCTTCATAAACTTTGTCTTTTGAAAACCTCTAAAATCTGCATCAGTCTGAGTGAGCTGACATCTGTCATAAACAGCTGCTCCAATCATCGAATCCACCTGCACACGTGTGCAAACATGAAGAACAAGCGAAACACAACAGCTTCATCAAACAGTGTCGGTGGCTGAAACTGCACGATGTAGTTGTATCGAACATTAATCCTTCGACCTCTTGTTGCTGCGCTGCACAGCAAACCTGGCTGTGCGGCGGCCATGTCTGTTACATGTCAGTCACCGCTGCTTCCTGTTCTGGAAAACGTTCAAACAACAACGTGTTGTTTCTGGCTCGTGTCTGTTTGATTATGAAACTTTGAACTGATGAAAAATAAAAACCTACTCCTGAGACGCTCGCAGCATCGGGGGAAGAAGAAGTCACATGATTCTCCGGTAAAGTTGACAAAATTTGTTCTGAACTAAATAATTAAAACCATCGCCTTTAAATCTGCAACTTTTCACTCCTCCACCTCTCTCCTCCACGCTTTTCCCACCCTCCTCCTCCTCCCCTCCTTCCCTACATCCGTCTAGCACCCGACCTTTGAACCTGCCCATCGTGGGAACATCGTCAGAAGGATGAGTTGGCGTGACGACCGGGAGAACATTACCACGGCGATGATGAGTCTAACAGACCACCGCAGCACCTGTCGGCGCGCACACGTCTGAATGTGGATGCTGCTTCCTGAACCTTTCATAATAAAATACTAAAAGAGAGCATTTATCAGACGTGGCTACACGAAGTAAAAGGAACATCGTCGGTGCTGCGTGAACGGCTCGTGACTCTGCTCAAAGCTAGAGGAAACTCAAATAAACAACACGTCACAGCTGGAACATCTGCATACTGTGCAGGCAACCAGCCTTCAAGCTCTGCCACAAAACCTTTGTTAGGTTCGTTTGCAATGTTCAAGCAGAAATCAAGGAAACGCAGCCACAGCAGTGTAATTCATTGGCATGAAAATCAGTTTACAAATGTTCGAGGTAACATCAGAGACTTGAAGGAGAAACGAAACATTATTATCTGAAACTTTTATTTTAAAAATGCGTCTGAAGACGAGATGAGCAGAACTGCGTGAAGAAAGAAAAGTGCTCCTGTGAAGGAAACTCTCCCACCGTCAGACTGAAACTCGACTCCGTCACTCGGTCAGGAGATGACGAGAAAAATTTACAACCTGTCATCAATCACAAACTGTGGGAACTGTGGGAAAACAGACCGACCTTAAAGACTCGCTGTGTGCACGCCATGCAGCCCGAGACCACCTGATGAAGTCACTGTTACACCTCATATATAATCAGCTCCTCACAGGAAGTTAAATCACAGTTTTTCTACAATATTAATAATTTATTTGTATCCAGTCAAGCGTGGACGTAAAGCTCACTCTAAACGTATTATTTCTATTTCCATGGTTCATTGTGGTTGTAGGTGTGTGGCAGAGATGACTTTACACTTGATGCTCAGATTCAACTTTATACTGTCAGTGTAGTAAATGCAACTCGGCTGAGATACCTGCGAAACATCTGCGAAACATCTGCGAAACATCTGCTTGAACTGAGTTGTGTGCAGAGCAGCAGGTCAGCTGATCACAGCCTGCACACGTAAATCTTCTGCAGCTCTCAGCAGGAATGATTGACGAGTACATTCATGACAATCAGAGATTAGATTACTGAATATTTGTATTGTCATGTACTAATATTATATCTACCTGTAGCGCTACTTTTTCACTTTTAACTGAGTGAAGAAGTTAAATCAGCACTTTAGCTTTTACTTGAGTATTTTTAACACAAGTATTTGTACTTCTACTTAAGTAAAAAAAAAATCGTTTCATTGTAGAAATATTTGGAAATAATATTTTGACAGACTTTCCTGAGCGCTTGTCATTTATCAGGCTTCTTTCTTAAATATTATTAATTATAGGGACATTATTTATCTGTGTCTTCCTTCTCTGTGCTCTGTGTTGTCCTGTACTCACCACTAAACGACTGCACTGCTTTGTTTTCATGTACAAACCTGATTGAACTTCCTTATCTGTGTAAACTCTTAATAGCCTCAAACAGCTGCTACGATTTGTGGTTCTCTGGTCGGTTCCTCTTTAGAGGAACCAGGACAGGATGGGCGTTCTGTGATTTTGCACCTCGGTCACATAAAAACCCTTCAGAGCACATTAAAGCTGAACGCTTGTGTCTCTCATTATGACTTTTCAGAAGCTTGACCTTGTTTTTGACTCTCGATTTGAACCATGAACCTTCTCGTCCCTAAAAAATAGATTTTAATCTCAACAGACTTCCTGGTTAAATAAATTTAAGAAATCAATCATTTCCTCTTGTTCCATAAGTGAAAAAACACCTGAGTCTATTTTCTGACACGGAGGCTCAGGACTGATGAAGGAATCCGATCTGCTTTGGTCTGGAGCACGACAGACTGGGAGCCGGCCTGCGGTGTGAAACAGCTGTTGTTCCCACCACATTCCTCTCCGACCACAAACAAACAAGCTCATCTATAAATCAGATCGGCAGCACGCGGCTGCCTGATCGATCAGGAAATCACACGACTTGTTTAATTATTTTTGAACTGCTTTAATATCACGTTAAACTGAAGACACATGTCAGAGTTCAGGGGTCAGTGCTGCTCCGATCAAAGGAGGAGCAGCACTGATAATGATGATGATTCTCGATAGCTTCACTGCTCATGACTGAGGTTAAAGGGAGATTTTATCACTAACTGCAGACAAGCAGACCACTGTCATGATATCCGAGTGCCGCTCAGATATTAGAGGAAGCTTCTGTCTAAATTAAGCTCAAGTGTTCTGTCTTGTTTTTCAAATGCAGCCGTGAACCGCACATTTCCAGGAATATCGGCTCAGCAGAACAGCTGCCAGAGGAAGCTGCTCCTCCTGCTCCGCTCCAATTTCACCGATAACCTCTGCAGCCTCCAACCTGCACTCCACCGGAAATCGTCACATTTGAACGAGCCGGCAGAAGACAAATTATGAGATGTGGCAAAGGTGTCCGGGAGAGAATCCAAGGGAAGTTTATGGACGTGATTTGATAACACGAGAGAGAGGAAGCGTCAGACTCCACCGAAAACTGGACAGTGGTGCCATAAATAGGCCTGTTTGTATCTGATAAAAGAAATCTGAAGTCTGTGCATAAAGGATGTAGACAAATGTATGTAGCAGTACGGTAGAGCAGGGTCATATGACCAAAAATATTTATCACCATATACATTTGAAAATTTGCGATAACGATATAACTGACGATATAACTGACACGAGACAAAATACTTTACGACTCCACAACTTTATTAGTGCAAAAAAAAAAAACTACCCATCAAAGTATTTTCACTTAAACAAGCAGCTGTTTTTTATCTGCATTAAAGTTATATAAAAGTTTAACAGTGCCAATGCTAATTCCTTGCTGACAGTTTAACCAAAAGCCATTTCCAGTGGAAACTGGCCGACATATCCTCAGCATAACCATGTGTAATATCCACAACACTTAAAAAGAGGTTATACACACACAATACGGTAATATTATGTTGAAGCACAGCACGTATCACTCCGCGAGGCTCCGCCTACGATAGCCGTAACGCTCCGACAATCCATCAAGCGGTGCGGCTTCGTAGCTTAGCAAAGTCGTCCTAAAACATTTGACAGATTTTCGAGCGCCGTGCACATAAAATCGTTTCGAGGTCAGTAAACACAACCAGAGTTCATACATAAGGCACACGGGATTATAAGGGGCTCTGTCGACTTTCAGAAAAATCAAAGGATTGATTTTAAGTGTCGTATTTTCCAAACAACACGGTAATAACGACGGCCCGCTAGCATGCTCTACCAAAAATAGTGCTTTGTTGTGTATCTGACGGACGAAAGCTAAACCAGTTCCACCACTGAAGTTGCAGCATTTTTACAAACCAGTTCAGGTTCATCTGTTTCACTCAACGATCCACTTTCGCTCTTCTCATTCTGCGTCGCCGCCATGTGCGTATGTAAACAAAGGCACTGCGCATGCGCGTTTTACTCATATCCTATCGCCATGTTTCCTTTTCTTATCGTTGCCCAACATTACACCGGTGCTACCGTGACCGGTATGATACGGCCAGCACTAGTACGTAGCTGCTGTGACTTCACTTCTGAGAATTCAGATGCTGTTAGCAGATGTGTGTGTTAGCATTCGGCTACTGACAAACTGGCGTTTGGGGCCAGAAGTGACCAAATGTGCATGAAAGGAGTTAACAGCTAAGTAACAGCTAATGCTAACACACGGCATCCACAAATATTATGGATTTCAATTTTTTAGAGACCAAAACAGTTTTTGTGTCAGGCTGCAAACATGGGAGCCTGACTGACTCCACCCACCTGCCCGTGAGGGGCAGCCAATGAGAAAGCAAGTGAGGTAAAACAGACAAATAAGGACTATTCTGAACGACGCAGCATGCAAAGCTACTCTAGGCGAGTCTGAGAATGCAGCGATACTTTAATCTGACACATCCCCACAAGCATGACTGTCGAACATCTGCTGGGAGTTTTTATGGGAGGAAGCAGAAGAGCACAGACGGATCTTCCTAAAAGCCAGCTGATGGGGAAGAATCACTGAAATCTGTTTAGTGTATGGGAAGAGTTACATGTTGGTAATATCAATGGCACTAAAGTTACATCAGTGTTTCTTATTTTGCTTCAGTTCATTAGTAAAAGGAAAACAAGCCTTTAAGCCAAATGTTGACCAGTTATGAGATTTTTCTGTCGCCGACCGACGAGCTGCGAGCTCAGTGTTGGAGCGCTGGTGAGAAAAGAGGAAGAGGAGAGTTGTGTCGACGGCTGATAAGGATCTGCTGCCAGCAGTGAGGGACTTTTCTCATGAGGCAGCATGTTTGCATGTGTGTGTGTGTAAAAGGTCCTTTTGTTGGGTGTGTGCAGCGTCATGCAGCAAATTTGTCGTATTTCTCTGTTTTATTCCCGTCAGTCAGTCTCCACGTCGTCACTGCTCAGTAACCAAGAGAATGACATCATCGTTGGTTTCTGAAGTTACCGTTAAAGGCCAACCTGTCATCTGCAGAGAGCGCAGTGACACCAGGGTTTTTAACAGTCGCAGCCTTCAGGCGATCGACCTCTGACCCTGAATGCAACATTTCATCAGCCCAGTCTCAGCTACAGGCTTGTGCACACGCTCAGTGCTGAAGCTGCTTACACCAGGGTCACACATTTGAGGTGTTGTTTTTGAATACATTATTATTCACACTATTCATTAAAAATGTATCACTTGGTTAAGTTGAGGCATGCACTTGGTTAAAGAACTAAGAAATAATGGTTTAGTGACTAAAGCTGTTCATTTAGGTTTAGTAATTAGGAGCTATGTGTGTATAGATTGAGGCTACGTCGACACTAATCCGGATACATCTGAAAATGAAGTTGTGGTCTAAAAATGCTCTGCCTCCAGTGTCGTTTCAATCCGAGAGTTGTTCGTCCACACTGAAACACTCATGTTCCTGTAGCTCGCATGCGTGAAACGCAAGACTTCCGTCTACCGTTTATATATTTTCACGCCACATGTCGATGAAAAGCACAGAGTTTGTTAAATGGACGATGAGGTGGAGTTGTTGCTGCGAGTAACACAAACGTACAAAGTTGCTGAACAACAGCTCTGAGTAAACGTCGCCTTTGAGTTGCTTTTATCTGGATCGTGCACAAACTGATGTTAATCTTTAATCAGGCCGCAAACTGAGACCAAACAAAACAACTGCTGTACGATGCCGTCTGCCATCCTAGTTGAATTGGTCACATGACTGCATCACATGACTAAAATGCGTCATTGTTTGCGTCAGCCTCCATTTTCACAGTCCACACTGCGATTCATCCACTTTGGAGAGCGTTTTCAAAAAGCTCAGTTTGACCGAAAACGCCGTCTCGGCGTGGAGGCGAGGCCAAAGAGAAAAAGATGTTTTCAAACAAGAACGCATTAGTGCGGACGTGGCCACTGAAAAGATCAGAGTTAAAACACAACAACTGGCTAATGAACAGTGAGAGTTCTTGCCTTGTGATACTTCCTGAGTAAAACTGTTTGTGTAGTTATTTTATGTGAAACTGTGTTGCGTGGTATTTACCACCAGCTCGATGTTGTCAGGGAGTCTGTTATTTTGTATTTTTGATTTCTCATGATGTGGATAATGTTCAGTTATTAGTAGCTGGGGTTTAGTCTGGTTAATATGAATTAATAACTTTGAGTTACACGTAGAGGACGAGCCTCGTCCCCTTATCTGCTCCCTCGTTCCTCTCTCTGTGTCCATTCCCCCGTCTGTCACGTCTACGTGTCTCCATGTTTCCTGTTCTATTCTGAAAGTGTTTCCATGTTCAGTGTGTTTAGTTATGTCTTCCCTGGCTGTGTTTCTTCAGGTGTTCCCATATGGAAAAGAAATAGTAACAACTTATATGATTTACTCATGAAAGTGGACACTTTCTTGTTACTTTCATATATTGTTTTAGTATCCAAAACATACAAGTTTCATTTATATAATTTTTCAAGGGATCTTATATCTGTTTTCACTCTTGTTTGCTTTTCATACAAGTTTCACACAAGACAGATACAAACTTTATAAGATTTATATAAATCTTTTCCATGTGGGATTCCACTTCCTTCATTACCCTTCTGTGTATTTCAGTGGATTTTTCACTGTTCAGGTTCAGGTTCATGCTCTATCTTGCTCACCACACATCATAGTTTTGCACGATCCTGTTCAGTTCATGTTCTCGTCATCGTTTTCACATTCAGCTTTTGTTGATCCCAGTTTGGGTTTTAGTTTTGCCTCAGTTCGCTTTATTTTGAGTTCTGCTATCAGCTTTAATAAAGAACTTGAACTTTGTTATAGTTTGTTTTCTCTCGCGTGTTTGCTGCTCGGGCGTCACAGACGTAAACGAGGATTAACAGGCAAAGGAAAGGATCGGTGTAGCAAAGGTTGTTGATGTGGGTCTGCTGTGGTAAAACTACACAAAGGTTCAAATATAGTTTGGTAAACGTGGTCACGCTGTGTTGTTTCACACAGGTCATATAAAAGTGGAAAATAACAGGGTTATAATAATATGTGCATCCGAATAAACCGTCCATGAAGTTAAATGAAATCAGCAGCTGCAGACTTCATGAGACTGATATCAAATATATTAGTGCCTGAAGTCAGCCACACTTAAACTGTATCCAATAATACAGGAAGCACTGAAGCACCTCGGATTGAACCAGCTGTTATTTTGGCTGGCAGACACTTGGGAATCTTGGAAAATAAAAGTGGTTATTTGACTGTAAACTGAGTGACAGGTGGATCGAGCTAATCGAGGCACAAACATCGACAAACCGGGATAATCCTACATCCCACTGGTTCCTGCTGGAAACAGCTACAACGGGTGGTGAGAGCAGCCGAGAGGATCGTGGGTACTTCTCTTCCCTCCCTCCAGGACATCTGCTGCACCCGCCTCATCCAGAAAGCCATCTGCATCACAGAGACTCCACCCATCCGTCCAACTGCTTCTTCAGTTTGCTGCCATCAGACTGAAGAGCCTCGAGGCCAGAACCAGCTTCGTCCATCAGGCTGTCAGGATGCTGAACTCTCTCCCTGCTCTCACACACATAATCTCCACACCTGCATCCACCTCTCCCCTCTGAACCCCCAAACATACAAACTCTGACCCCACCACCATTGCCCTTTCGTTGACTGCCCCACTCCCACTGCACTCGAACTTTTATTTTATTTTTATTTGTTTTTCTTTCCTTTTTTAAATATTTGTATTTTAGTGTAAACTGGGGGCCACGGGAGCATTCCAGTTTCAAATTCCTGTGCATGACTGTACATATGGTCTTTGACAATAAAGCTGACTTTGAACTTTGAACATCAAAAGGTACTTAAGGTTAAAACATTCATTATACAGAATGGCCTGTTTCTATATCTGAACCTGTCCTGGTTAATCATTAGTCTGGGTCAAGGGCACAGTGGAGGAAGTGTTAGCGTAGCATGTTTTCTGATTCCTGTTGGAAGGAGACACAATAATGATAATAACTCCCAACATACATTTAAAAAATCTTTCCCCCGACTGACCCTGAAGAAGTAAATTTCAGTCAAATGTTTACAGCCTTTAAGTTCATCTTAAAGACTGTAAACAACTCGAGGACTGTTAGACTCGAGCCAAATGATAAAACCTGAATTCAGACTGACGTCAGAGCGTGAGCCTTCACGGTGTTCACAGGAGATTCCTGAGTCTGAAGGTTAAATAACAAACAAACTGCGTCATTTATGACTTTTGTATTGTGCTGCCTTTTAATTACACCTGTGGTGTGACTCCAGGGAAAGTGAAAGGAGTTGATATAGAGGCGTGTGTGTGGGTTTTTCAGTTCCCTCTGTAACGTTACGACTCAAAGACTAACAGTTTTAAGGACTAAACTCTCCTCCAAGCGCATTCAGTTAAACCTGACGATGTTGACGGGTTCTTCTTCTTCTTTTCTATTGCCAGCGTCTGGACTTGTAACACTTACACAATGACAGCTTCACCAAATCTCGCCGCCACTAAAAGCCTGTGGACTGATTTCTATGTGAAGGACTCTGGTTGAATTCGTAAAAACCCAAAGGGTGTGGTGGTGATGTTTCTGAGTGCCTGCCTTTGATTTCCCAGTAGAAGTTTCTCATGTGATGTTACTCACACATTGCTTGAGAGCTGTAGGTCATATGAGCCATATACAGCCAGCAGTAGCAAGAAAACAATATATATTCCCAGCTCGGTCGCTGAGTGCTTTTCTGTAGGCTGAAATCAATCAGAGATGACTTTGGTCACTCGCAGATTGCTGCGATTGGCTGTTTGCATTGTAAGACTCCAACTTGCCTGCAACTTGCAACTTTGTGGAGCACGTTCACTTTTAAATGAAAATTTCTGCCTCCTTGTCACTGCCAGCACGTGCACGTTTCACAGTTGCACTACCACAGAGTACGCTTAAACATTTATCCCCCAGTGGTTGCCTGAAGGTTAAGGTTAGCTAACACGCCGAGTTTGCTATCAAGCAACGTGTCTGTGAAGGTTCTCAGTCGTCCAGGTCATGTAGTTTAAGGAGCTTGGAAAGAAAAGCATCTGGACTTCTTTAAGTTTCCTTGAAGACACTTCATCTGAGAAGCAAATTCAGTTCTAAAAGCAACTGGTGGAGAGTCCCAGATTTTAAGCCTTATGGGAGTGTCCCGAAGAGGGCCATGGACCCCCTATTGATCCTCTACCTAATCACACGAGTCAAGAAATGTTTGTTTGTAGAATAAAAACAGAAAGTGACTAGAAAGGAAACAGATATTTAACTGTCAGTGGAAAACTATGGGTACCATTAGGAAGGCATGAAATTCACAGCAAAGTTTTCTAATGCTAGTTTGCTAATGCTAGTTTGCTAATGCTAATTTGCTAATGCTAGTTTGCTAATGCTAGTTTGCTAATGCTAATTTGCTAATGCTAGTTTACTAATGCTAGTTTGCTAATGCTAATTTGCTAATGCTAACTAACAAAGCTGTCTCACCTGGCAAAACCCTGTCGTCAGTGTCTTCAATGGATAATTCATCCAAAATCAGTTTACTTGAAAAGAAACATTATTTGTTGCTAGAATTGTTTAAATTCATTTTAAATTTAAATGTAATTTTAAAACTTTAATTTTCATGGTCTCCTGTGAAACTCTGAGAAAAAGATTTTTGAGTTTTGAGATTCCTTCCCAGATGCCTTAACGCCCACTCACATCCTGGGCCATCTGACCTCAGGAAATCACATGATAAGGTGGGGCCAGGTTTCACAATGAACTCACCCGAAACTCTGGCTGATTGGGACCCACACCCAGTTTCACACCTTGGCTCAGGCGATTAGAGGATCATCAGGGGGTCCTTTTGTCCCTCTGTGGGGGGACACTCCCACTAGGTTTATATCTGGGACTCTCCACCATTTGACCTTAGAACTGAAGAAGCTTCTCGGATGAAGGTGAAACGTCTTCAAGTAACTTAAAGAAGTCCAGACGCTTTTCTTTGCAAGCTCCTTTGACATAAGCTAGATATTGTATGAAAAAGGAACTATTTTATTATTTACATTAATAGATATAAATGTTGTTGGGCTTTTTAACAACAAAACTAACAGGTTACATTTTTGAGAAATGAGTTATTTGTTTTGTGCCTTCCCGAAAGCTTATGAAAAGCATCTCTGATTAGGGGAATTTACTGTGTGAAAGACAATTCCAACTGTGGATTCATCCACCACTGTAAGTAGTCCCAATTGTTTACTTCTGTTCAAAAACACCTTACAAATATCAGCAGGGCCCTAAAACCACTTATTGTTGTTTTCAAAGATGTAAGTGTTGGGCAGGAAGTGAAAATACTTGGAGATTGGCATTTTATTGGTTTGGGGCTTTTCTTGTTGTTAACTTACCTAAGAATCACATGATGACACCTGATGGCACTGATGGTTTAGAGGGTGAACCGACAGATGATGTTCCACTATGACTTTCTCGGCATCCACAGTGGGACGGTAGTCTTTCCGGATGTTTTAATCGTTTCTTATTGAATGCCACATGTGGCAGGAAGCAGATTAAGACTGATTGAGTTTGCTGGATAACACTTGGCTGACCTCTTGGTGTGTATAGTATGACAGATTTCTCAGAGTTTCCTGTCACATTGCAGTTTTATTGTCCAGCAGCTTTCAGTCTACTTTTACTTTCTGTTCCTCTGAGGTTTGAACATTTACATTCTGCTTTACTTCAGCATGCTCTATTTCCCTTTAATGTCTCCGCAGTGGTTTCATGACTTGTGCTAATTTTGCAACATCAACTTCTAATAATTGCTCAAAAAAAACCCTGATTTGCATGTTCATAATGAGGGGTTCGTCATTTGTGTGATTTTCTGTAAATGTAAAAATGTCCATTCATGACTTTGAGTGAGAATCAGAGTCAGATGGAAACTAAACTTCGATAGCGCCTGCAGCGTTTCCCCTAACGAATACTACTTTGTTAAAAGTCCTTTCCCCCGAAAAATCTTCCGTTAGTGCATTTGCATCTTCTTTTAATAATCTGAGCTCAACAGCAGATGCAGGTTTGCCCTCTTGAGTAATACTCAACTCGAAATGAAAGAGTTCATCAGAATATCGAGAGGTTTAAACTGCATGCTTACTTTGTGGTTTAGCAAAGGGATTAGAGCAATCTGGTCATCCATTAGGTACACCTGTTCAACTTCACATTAACACAAATATCTAATCACCCAAACACATGGCAGCAGCTCAGTGTATTTAGGTCGGCAGACACAGTAAAGTTGAGCTGCTGAAGTTCAAAATGAGCATCACAGTGGGAAAGAAAGGGATGTAAGTGACTTTGAACTTGTTGTTGGTCTGAGTATTTCAGAAACTGCTGATCTGCTGGGATTGTCCCACCATCTCTGAATGTACAGGGAATGGTCTTAAAAGAGAAAAATAATCCAGTGAGCAGCACTTTAGATGAAAATGTCTTATCAACATGGAATTTTTTGTTGTAACCAATGTAAAAGCACCGATCCACCCTGAGTTTTGTCAACGGTGGAGGTTTCCTGAACTGGTGAGTTCACTGTACTCAAATGGCCTCCACAGTCAGCTGATCACTGCGTACAAGGTTCCTGAATGATTCTTCTGAAATGGACATAACTCACTGCTCCGCCTTTTCCACAGTAGTTGAAGGATGTGCTCTACTTCTTTAAACTGTAAAACGTTAGATACCCTCAAAGGGACTCGACCCTAAAAACAGGAAGAGGTCCATCTTAGATTTCCATGAGTGGAAATACTGACATCAAATATGGCTCGTGTGATTAATTACGGCTCGCTGGTGACCTCTACCTCGCCTTCAATAATCCCTAGAGCCAAGATGGCGCCATGGCTGGCCATCTTTGTTCTCGCTCTCGCCCCTGTCTGCATCTGCCCCTCTGCTCTCTACCCTCTCTACCTCGCCTTCTGGACCTTGGCATTGTACTTTTTATTTTCTTCATATTGTGCTCATCAGGTGGCTGCACATTATTGACCTATGACCGGCAAACACTCCTAGATCTCCGTTTCTCCTATTCACATCGCTTTGACCGATGCTGGACTCTGGGAGACGCCGCCCCACTACGACCAGACTCCCCCACTAGCCTTTCAACCTGTATAAGAAACAATACAGGAGATGGGGTAAAAGGTGTGGCTTTCGTGTTCGTATGAAGGCTTACCTTGAAGCACAGACTACGGTCTACGCATATGCCTCTGTGGACTTATTACACTCTTTCTGCCAGGCCCCTGTGCGGGACACTGTGCGGCAAAAAGCTTATCCACTGCAACTCCCTTTACTTTGGTCTTAACTCTACTCTTCTCCATAGGTCGTAACCTCTGTCTCTCTTCCACAGCATGTCTTTATCCTGTCTTCCTTCTCTCACCCCAACAATCACAGCAGATGGCCCCACCCCTCCCTGAGCCTGGTTCTGCTGGAGGTTTCTTCCTGTTAAAAGGGAGTTTTTCCTTCCCACTGTCGCCAAAGTGCTGCTCATAGGGGGTCATATGATTGTTGGGTTTTCCTCTGTATCTATGAAGCGCCTTGAGGCGACTTTTGTTGTGATTTGGCGCTATATAAATAAAATTGAATTGAATTGAATTGAATAGATTGCAAATTGTTCCGAATGCGGCAGCTCGTCTCCTTACTGGTACCGGGCGGCGTGTCTCTATCACCCCCGTCCTTGCCGACCTGCATTGGCTTCCCGTTAAGTACCGTATTTAATTCAAAATCCTGCTTCTCACCTTTAAAACTATCAACAATATAGCGCCAAGTTACCTCATTGAACTACTTAGATCATACACCCCTTCTAGAGCACTAAGATCATCTTCCCAGTCACTCTTGGTAGAGCCGAGCTGAAGACTAGAGGTGACCACACGTTTGCCTTGGCTGCACCCGATTTGTGGAATAACCTCCCCATCACTATACGCGAGTCTGATTCCATTCAATCCTTCAAATTGCAGTTAAAAACCTGTTTATTTTGGGGGCGATTGTGGCTCAAGAGTTGGGAGTTCGCCTTGTAATTGGAAGGTTGCCGGTTCGAGCCCCAGCTTGGACAGTCTCGGTCGTTGTGTCCTTGGGCAAGACTCTTCACCCGTTGCCTACTGGTGGTGGTCAGAGGGCCCGGTGGCACCAGTGTCCGGCAGCCTTGCCTCTGTCAGTGCGCCCCAGGGTGGCTGTGGCTACAATGTAGCTGCCATCACCAGTGTGTGAATGGGTGGATGACTGGTTGTGTAAAGTGCTTTGGGGTCCTTAGGGACTAGTAAAGTGCTATACAAATGCCAGTTAGTTAGTTTAGTGCTTGTTGCTACTTTTGTTCTATTCTTAACTGCTTTTAATTATTTTAAAATTTTTCTTGACTCTTTTATCTTTAACACATATTGTTCTATTATGCTTTTATATGCATTTCTTTTGTTTCTGTGTTTTTAATGCCATCAACCTGCTAGCATGTTTGGTACTTTGCCATGGCCTTCATCTGTCTCTATTACTTACATCTGACCCTCTTGTATGTTAAGCACTTTGGCATACCAATGGTTTTTAAATGTGCTATATAAATAAAGTTTGTTGTTGTTAAGTCTTCAGTTAGAGTATCGGACCCCAGGAAACTAAAGGGTACGTTCGTATTGGTGGTCTTTACCCTCCTTGTTCAAACTGTTGTAACTCTTTGGCTTTCTTTGGGTTCAACCACACGTCATTATCTAAGAGCTTAACTTTACTCTCGGTTTTTCCTGCCCTGTTTGGCTTTTCTTACATGGGCCATATCCAAAGGTAGCAACTAATGACTAATATTTTTAAAGTGAATGACTTGTTGAGGCAAATATGTTGTAAAGCAACTAAATTTTGCACCAACAATCTGCAGAAAGCACTATTTAATGTCCCATATTCACTCCACAGCACTCTGCTTTGTTTGGGGTCTTAAACAGGGGTTTAACTTCAACGTGATTGGACATGTTTAGTGAGGGAATGGAAACCGCTTCTCTTCCAGGTAAAGGCAGGTGTAGTTTCATTGTTATCCAGTGTGTGGGCTGGTTTTCTTCATACTGCAGCTGCCAGTCATCAGGTTACCGGTGGTTGTCAGCAGCTGAAGAGTAAAAGGCTTCACTCACGTCTGCAGAGTGCAGCGATCCTGGTGAAAATGGGGCGTGAATATAAGTGGCAAACTGTCAGACTCAGATCCCCTAATCTGACGAGCACTTCCAAAGAAGCGTTTGGCAGTACTGAAGAACTGATCTGTATTTCTGGTGAAATATCCGTATTACAGATGTGTAGCAGAAATGGCTGACAAACTGGTGAAACCTGAAAGCAGAAGTTTAACGTGATTAGTTACTCAGTCAGATTTCCTTTGTACACTTGGATTGTGTATATCCTTCCAAATATTTCCCCATTGATTCGTTTCATCACATTGGTCTCATATTTACAGAGTTATGTCCATGTCTGATTTGGGTTACAATGCCATGGCTGCCACTCTGTTAAAGCCAATGCTTCAGCACCTTTATCAGGTTCACTCCATTATAAAAAGTGAGACAATGAGTCTAATCACTTGATCCAAGAACTCAGTGGTTTCCTGTTAGGTCAGTTAAGGTTATTATCAGAGTCTTTGTGGCCCCCCAGGCTGATCCCAGATCGTTATTAGAATCAGAGAGGACAAAGAAGCAGACCACATGACCCACATGGGTCAGATCCACACTTGTGATATAGCAGTTAGCATTTAGCCCTCATGAGCCTGGATTCTCACTTGGTCATGCTGGGGGATTCCCATGACGCTCTGTGTTTCTTCTTCTCTCACTATGTGTTTATACATCGCTCTGCATTAAATCAATAGTTATTATTAATCTCTGGCTCTCTTCCACAGCGTGTCTTTGTCCTGTCTTGCTGCCATCACCCCATCAGGTCGTGGCACATGGCCGCCCCACCCTGAGTTCTGCCGGAGGTTTCTTCCTGTTAAAAGGAAGTTTTTCCTTCCCACTGTCACCAAGCGCTTACTCATAGGGGGTCATCTCATTGTTGGGGGTTTTCTGTAACATTGTGGCCACAATGTTAAAATATAAAGCACCTTACGTCAACTGCTGTGTTTTGGTGCCGTTTGACTGCTTTTAGGTGCATCACCTTTTCATGAACACGTAACAAAACAAAGGAAAATAAATATTTAGAGACCCAAAGTATTTCCATTAACAACTGCAGTTAGAAAATTCTTATTATTTAGCACATTGAGCAAGTTTTCGGACTACTTTTTGTGCATGTGAGCAGATAACCAGAAAAGAACAAAATCAGTCAAACTATAGATGAAAGCATGAAATGAGACGGGGAGCGTAAGTGAGTGTTTTTGGTGAGTATTTTTAAAGAACATCACAGCAGTTTCCCAGTGTTCTTGCTCCAGTTTGAAATGCTGCTGTGAAGCCTCGACGCCCCGTCTCCCCCTTTTTCTGCACTTGCAGCTTTATTATTCAGACAGAAGAAAAAAACAAAGGTGAGTGGACACAAGCACAATATTTTGAAATCCTGATCACGCCTAACCAATAAAAGACAGAGCTCAAAATATCTGTGTGTTGTTTGATCAATGATGACAGGAAACGTGAATCAGGAAAAATGTGTTTGATCAGAATCCAGTCAGCAGAATTTCCCATCTGT
Organism: Neolamprologus multifasciatus; assembly: GCF_963576455.1. Taxonomy (NCBI): domain Eukaryota; kingdom Metazoa; phylum Chordata; class Actinopteri; order Cichliformes; family Cichlidae; genus Neolamprologus; species Neolamprologus multifasciatus. The sequence continues at coordinate 1,343,358 of NC_140452.1, forward strand.
TGTGACCTTTAGTTTAGGATTGTTATGTGTTTTTAATCAGACCTTTGTGGCGATGTACCTGAGAGCTTCATTTGTGCGCCACCTTGCCAAGCATTACCCAATCAGAGAGACGTTTGACTCGCGGCAGGTCCAGACCTGCAGTGCCAGGAAGTCTGAATGCGAGGGTGAAGAGTTGGCAGCACAAGGAAATTTAAACAGGTGCCTCCTGATTTAACTACTCTGCCTAAAGGCTCCATTTAGCTGATCATGGAAATTGTATTATCTCATATGTGTTTGATCTATCTGTGCTTTTCTTCTTCTATATTCTAAATTTAACTTTTTGTAAAGAAGAAAAGAAAGCAGTGAAACATTATTCAAAGTATGTAAATGTTCTTCTGTACGCACATTTCACCGCACAGGAACCACTTTGGGGATGTGATCTTACACCCGTGTGGAAATAAAGGCAAAAACAACCCATAGAAAAAGTTTTTACGAATATTTTCAAACTTTTTAAGATACAAGGACCAAATTCTCGGTGTTTTTAGTCTTCCTTTCCTCGCCCTCAACCAGTCACGACAGATGGCCCCGCCCCTCCCTGAGCCCGGTTCTGCCGAAGGTTTCTTCCTGTTAAACGTTTTTCCTTCTCACTGTCACCCAGCGCTCGCTCATAAGCTTTGACTGTTGGTGTTATTGTATGGCCTTTGCCTTGAGGCAACAGTTGAAATTTATGAGGAGAAAACAGCCAAACATGAGTTCACAAAGAAAAAAATGTCAACTGCACACGGCCCGCAGCAGCAAATTAGAAGAAAGAAAACTTTAATACATCCTATATTAAAACATCAACAGCACATCCTTCCAATCATGTTGTTGAGACGCTACCTACAACCTCACTTTTATACACACACACATGCATGTGTGTTTCTCCTTAACCAGCTCACAATTATCAGCTCAAATATTTTGAGATATTTCTCTGAATTTTCTCGCGTCACTCAGGCTCTTGTTAATCTGTCTACTGTAAATTAAAATGACTGAACTGAACATTGTTTGACAACAGAGAATAAAGGGAGGTTACACACAAAGCCGCATGTATGGCGAGCCACAGGCACGAAAAACTCCTGTCTTACGTTAAAAGGAAGCACGGCCGGACATCAAGGAGCTCGTCTGTGTCGCTGCTTGATTCACATCTTTGTTTGCTTTATTACGGGTTTGGTCCCTTTGGTTTCTGCAGAACGTTGGCATATCGTTATCACCTTCCTTCCACAGAAACCAGTGGCTAGAATGGGTGAAAAGGGGTTGATGGGCACATGGCCAGAGCTTTGTTTCCTTTTGTGCCTGCAGGCTGACACATGGCAGAATCAGCGGCTGTGTTGCCATGCAGTTCCTATTTGGGTTTGTTGCCCAACCTGTGTGCTTATCTTGGCACTCCTGGTGTTTTCACGAAGCTTTCACGAGAAAGCATTTGCTTGTTTTTAACATATTATCACACTGAGATATTTCAGATCATCCAACAAATGTTATTGTTGGACAAAGATAAGCAGAGTAAATTAATCACGCAATTTTTAGATGTGGATTTAATTTATTAAGGGACAAACGTTTTCCAAGTCATTGCTCTTAGTTTTGTTTGCAATAAACACAAGTTTAGATATGAAAAAATGTCGGGGGGGGGGGGGGGGGGTGTTGCTGTTTCAGGGGCTGAAGTTTCACTTTGGCTCTGACAGAATGAAACCGTGTTACATTCATGTCAGACTGGGGAAAGAACAAAGAGGCTACAATGAGAGTAACAAGTCTCCGTCAAGAGATGCAGTCGATTGCTTTGCTGCAGACAAGAGAATAGTTTATTCACGTCAGACAGTGGGTTCAATGCACATACCAAGCCAGATGCACGCGTGAATGCCATGACAGCTTGAAGCGAGTGCAAAAGTATGGCATGTGAGCTAAGATTGATGGGAGATGTTAATAAAAACAAGTTATTTAAAATCACACTAACAGTAAAACTCTGGCTGAAATTTTGCTTTTCACAGCAACTCAGAACATTTCTGAAAGGTCCTCAAGACCTTGGATCTTATGAGCGAACATGATGCCTTAGTGAAAAGACGACTGTCACGAGGTCCACAGTAAACATTTTTCTATTTGGCAGATGAGACAAAGGACAGAAAAACTGTCTCTAGTTGTAAGATGATGGTGTGGTTCAGGAGCGCGTCCTTGAACACCACGGAGCAGGACCCTTGGATGATGCCAGTTTAACAGAGAACATCATTTCATGTCTGGACGGGCTGCAATGTAAAGACCATCACACAACCACCACTATGGTTGATTGGTGGTGTGACGTCCACAGAATATTTCTGGTCAGCAGTGGTTTTCTCCTTGGCGCTCTCCCATGGATGAATCATGAACTCTGACCTTAACTGACATAAGTAATGCCTGCGGTTCTTTATATGTTGTTCTGGGTTCATCTGTGACCTCCTGGATGAGTTGAAGACACGTTCTTGGAGTAATTTTGGTTGGACGGGCGCTCCTGGGAAGGTTTTGCGCTGTTCCAAGTATAGCCCTGACTATGTAAATAGGTCATTATTTAAGTAGTTCATTTATATTGATAGTTAAATGCAAATGTTCACTGTGTTCAATAATGTGTACAAATGCCTGTAAGGTGTGTGATGTGTGTCAGTTAAATGCACAACCTTTTTATTTGTATTTTGAGGTTTATGTCATTATTTTTGATATGGTATTGATATGTACTACAGCTCCAGTGAACCCTGAAGTAGTCTCAGGTAAAGGGGTGGGAGTAAGTGGGGAGCCGTGTGCACTCTGCAGGAAGCGAGAGAGACGACAGCTGAACAGTGTTGAGTGAACGCAGAGTTCATAGAAGGGCGACAGACATATTTTCGGGTTGACGGATAGTTAACTGGAGTCGAGAACTGTTGTACCCTACTGTGAGGTAAATGTGAATTTTGTCTGACACTTGTACCCAATGTTATTGTGTAAAACGGGCTAACTGCTAACCGCGATTAGCCGCTAGCACAACTGCTAACATAGCCGCTAGCGTAGCCTAGCATATTCGCTCAGCTCTTGTTCTGCTCTGTTTTTATTTATTAAGCTAATGCTAAGATTGAATGTTATCGCATGTGAACTGGCATTTAGCGGGGTTGTGTGATTCAGTAGGAGGAGACGGACGTCTTGCTGGCGTGTCAGAGACGTCCCTTCTGCTGGTGTGATGAAGTTATGTTCACGTGGGAGCACGTGGAAAGGACTACTGTGAGTGCTGCTGCCGCGGCCTGCTGGTAGCCGTGACCCAGTTTCCCCGCTATCCCCTTGAGCTGCCTGGAGGTGTGAGTACTGTTGTTTGCACGTGCTTTTTATTTTTACTGCTTGGCAACAAGTGAAGCGACCACATTGTTTTAGGTCCCACGCGTGGGCCCACAATATTATTTGATTATTTTGTTTCTGTTGCGGTAGATACCTCACCATTGTTTAACAAACTTTATTAATTTTACTTATTTTCTTTTGTGTTGTTAATGAATCATTCACTAAAGTGGAGTTAACTTTATAATTGACCTGCTTGTGTGTGATTTATTTCCATATAGTGTAGTTTTGTTGCATATTTTATACCATAAGCATTAAAAAGGGGAGTATCAGTATGAAAGTAACAACAGGAACCCAGGACCCCTCTCAATAGACCGTGGGACGGGTGTTACACAAATAATGGCTCTCACTGTAGTTCACTTGAGTCCAAAGCCTTAGAAATGGTTCTGTAACCCTTTGTAGGCAGATAGATGTCAGTGACTTTGAGTCTAAGCTGTGTCTTTAGATTGCAAGATGACATGTTGCTTTTTGAGATCTTTAAACCTGCTTTACTTTGTCAGAAAGCTTCAATTTAAGTGATTTCTTTTATTCAGGAGCTCTGGCGGTAACCTGATGTTGCACTGAAACTGAACTCTGCTCTCCAGAATAAATGTTAATCACAGTCAATGCAGGATTTAATTGCTTTTCCAGTTTCACAAAACCCAGTTTCACTGGGATTTTTTACCCAATTAAATTAAAAAACATGTTTTGTGTTTACTTGGTATGTTGCTTTGTCTAATATTAAAATTGGGTCATATGTCAGCAAAACTCTGGTTTTAAGGTGCAGTAGCTTCCTAATAAAATGTTCTCCTCTTCCTCCTCACCTGGAGCCTCATCTCCTGAACTGAAGGAGGTTAGACATATGACACTCCCATCTCTGGGCAGCTCGCAATAGTGGCGAAACAACAACAACAGCTGGTTATTAGCTAACACTATACCAACTAATATTTGGCTCAAAAATCATACTTTCTCTCTGATAAACAGTTGCATTGCATTCTCACATCCAGCAATGCTAGAACCACTTCAAAGTTTAGTTTCCTCAACACTTGCTAACGGCAGCTAACAGAGGCTAACGGCAGCTAACAGAGGCTAACGGCGGCTAACAGATGCTAACGGCGGCTAACAGAGGCTAACGGCGGCTAACAGAGGCTAACGGCGGCTAACGGCAGCTAACAGCGGCTAACGGCAGCTAACAGCGGCTAACGGCAGCTAACGGCGGCTAACGGCAGCTAACGGCGGCTAACGGCAGCTAACAGCAGCGATACCATTAGATTCAGGATGTCCTGAATTAGGAGGAGAAGGAAAACAGAATTCAGTTGACTGTAATCTGCAGTCTACTGACATCTAACTTTAATAAACACTGGATTCATATGTTTTATAGATTCTTCACTCAGACGTGTGCAAAAAGTCAAATCTTAGATGTTGGGAAAATAAAACTGAAAAGAACATAAAAGGTAAAATAAACAAAAGTAGACAAACTATAACTGTAGAAAATTAAGTCAGCAGCAATATAAAACAACAGAACATGAAATTTAAAGAAAAATCAGGGATAAAAACAAAATAAGTAAAAAGTAGAAAAAGTCCGAACGCAGGCTGGTTTAAAGGCCAAAGGACAAAAACAGGTTTAAAACATTCCTGATGCTAAGAGGCGGTTTGTTCCATAGTTTAGGAGCAGTTACTGCAAAGGCGCGATCTCCTCTATGTTTGTAATCCAGGCCATCTGCTCAACAGATGGAAGTTTGTTCAAAGATCACAGAAGTGCAGAAAATACTGTGGAAAGTATTGAAAATCGTCAAATCAATTCTTAAACCGAACGGCTCCCAGTGTACGCTGAAAGAAGGGACTGGCCATCTCTTGGATTTATGTAAGCATCTTGTGTGCATTCAACACAACTGCCTCATGCTTTAAAGTTAAGTGTAACTATATAGTGTAGAAAGTACAGGATATGCAGAGAGGGTATGTTAAATAGTTAAATATTAAACACATGTTTGTGTAAAGTAAATCAGTAATGTTAAACCTCACGACACCGCACAGCATTTCATGTCACGCGCTTTGATCGCGGTGTGAGGAACGCGTCCATCTCAGTCAAGTCGAGCAGCCGCCTCTACTTTTTTCAGTATACCAACAAAAGGAAATTGGATGGTTGTTACATTTACAAAAGTCTAACTTGTAATTTGAACAAAATAATTTCATGTTTCTTAAATAAATCATGTAAGAGCTGTCAGAAACTCAACAACTTAATTTGTTCTTGTTGAGATGATACGACCGGTTAGCTGCTGGACTCATGAAATTCACACGATCACACGAGATTTCAAACTGTAGGAAAATCACTGGAGTTATACGAGGCAGACAACCACACACACCACATGTACGCTATCTCCATTTATTGTGGTTTAACCCGTCAAGGACAAAAACGTACAGAAAATTTTGCATCAAGCCTTGAAATCATAGCTTTCTTAGCTTTGTTAAGCTTTTTTAAGCCCCACACATGCACATCCACCACAAATTCTATTTAAAGTCTTGTAAACCTCCAATTTTCACAAAATAAATCTGTAACAGGACAAACGGCTGAGCCAGAAAACTGTGATCCACGCGTTCTGTGCCAGTTCCCTGCACTCATTTTCTATTTCAGCTAAACTGGCATAACTTTGTCTCCTGGATGTAGTTCAGGTGTCTGGGTTGTGTTGCTGTGTTTTAAGTTTGTCCAGTATTTGTTAGGGCTGTGCGATATGACCAAAATCTCATATAAGACATCTATCGTCGCGATAACGATATAAATCACAAAAATGTAACATTTTCTGTAAATTCTGTGAATCTCGGGCAGCTCGACTTGCGTGAAGTGTTTCCAGCTGCGCGTCATGTAGCTGGAGTCGAGTGTTTTAACCGATGCATGAAACGATACATTTTTAGACACAAGTTGTAACGGCGCCGTTTTCTTTGTGAGTATTTATTACACGGCGTGCTGCGGGGAAAAGCCTGTTCTAACGTTTGAGTCTAAGGTTTATTTTTTAGCACCTGACGTCTTTTTTACTTTTCATCCATAAATAATCTGCTCTTTCACGTGATTCAGTTTATTTTGAAAAGTCTCAACAGGATCTTGAGCTTTATTGTGAAAGGTTTATGTGGAACATATACAAGTGGACACGCGGTGGTGCTACCATCGTGTTGCTAACGACAACGCATAAAAACAGGTGCTTGTCCGTCTGTAGTGTGGTTATATTAAATATAAGAGAAAGAGAGAACTTTAAGAAATTAATAATAACTATAGCGACATCAGAACATGAAAAAATATTGCTGTAAACAGTTTATTTTGCGACACCACGAAACAAACGATAGCGTAAAATGAAACGACAGACGTTTTTATATCGTCATCCGATATATATCGTTATATCGAACAGCCCTAGTATTTGTCGATGTTTCCGTCTCTGGGCTCCATTCATGTTTCTGTGCCTCAGCTATGCTGTTATTCATTTCCTCTTTTATTTTAATAGGTATTTGTCTTGTGCTTGCATTTAGTTTCACTTCCTCTTCTGTCTTGTTTTCTGTTGTCATGACTGATGCGATTAATGCAGCGTTCCTGAAGCAGGATCCAAACACAGTTTAAAGGGTTTATTTCTTTACTTGCACTCAGGTTTATCTTGGTCCTCAGGTTTGATCACACGAGAGCAGACTTGTGTTGTTGCCTTGTTGGCAGTTAAACACTGAAGACTTTTATATAATAATTACTTCTGTCTTCTTACTTTTACTTTTTCCTGGGTGGACAGGCAGCTGAGCTTCCCCATAAATAAAAACAATTCCTTTCTTTAACAGAAAGAGAGAGAAGACATTAGCACAGGAAGTTCACTGAGGCTCTCGATATGTAACAGCTGTCCGCTGAAGAACGGGATCTTCAGCTGGTTGTAGGCAGTGGACTGATGAGGTACAGGTGTGTCAGCTGAGGAGCAGGAACAGTAGGCTCAAGATAGGAGAAGGTGTGTGAGAGCGAACAGGGAGAAAAACCCTGTCCAGCCCTGGAACCTGATTCCTGTAACCAGCTGTTTGTCATGTGTTGTGCACTGTGTGTCTTTGTATGCTACTGCTGGGATTTGTGTTTACATCCAGTTCTGGATTTTAGGCTCATGTTTGTCTTTGGCCTTTGCCAATTTGGGTGTGGACCTCACATTGTGACAGCAGTGATACGTCTTTGTTCTGGATATCAGGGTTACCATCGAAAGCCTGCAGGTCTTACTGTTCAAACCGACCAACTTCGACATGCTTCATGCGTAAAAAGCAGCAGTTCTTTGTATCAAAAACAGTCATCCAATGTCAAAGTCCTTTAATTCAATTCAATTTCAATTCAACTTTATTTATATAGCGCCAAATCACAACAAAAGTCGCCTCAAGGCGCTTCATAGATACAGAGAAAAACCCAACAATCATATGACCCCCTATGAGCAGCACTTTGGCGACAGTGGGAAGGAAAAACTCCCTTTTAACAGGAAGAAACCTCCAGCAGAACCAGGCTCAGGGAGGGGCGGGGCCATCTGCTGTGATTGGTTGGGGTGAGAGAAGGAAGACAGGATAAAGACTAGAGATGGCACGATACCACTTTTTTATGTCCGATACCGATACGATATCATAAATTTGGATATCTGCCGATACCGATATGAATCCGATATAGTGTGTTTTAATCAATAAAACGTTTTTTTAATATCTTGCTGCATTTTGTATAAGTTTATACTCAAGTTTAAATAAATAACAACACTAAAGCTATTCTGTTATACCTGTATGTAAAAAATACACTGCGCCCAAAATATTTCATAGATCAGCAACACTGATCAATCTAATAAACTTAAACCTGCTCCATCCTCCCTATTCTGGTATTTTAAAGAGTACTTAGCAGAAATATTAAGCAACCTAACTAATAGGGTTGCAAACTCCCAGCAAAAAAAAATAGGGAACCACCCCCCCACCTCATGATGCTTAATCGATGTAATCAAATTTAATTTGATGCAGGGGGAAAAATGCACAGAAAGAAATTATTTTTCAAGAATAATTAAATAGATTCAACATCTTTCTTCAACAGAATTGCAGACTGCACAGATGGTATCTTCCCAAAGGAAAAAGTACTATAGCTTAATAGGGTATATTAGACTTAACAGTTACTATATACAGTAATGGACTTCTATACATTTTACACAAGATTAAAACTTTGGGTGTAAGAGTGAGATAATTATTTATTAAAAGCTCGACATTTTAAATGAGAATAAGAAAGAAAAGTATGTCTTTGTGCCCCCTTTTCCCTGTTCATGCCCTATCGGCCCCCCTGGCTAAACTTTGCTAGATCCGCCCCTGCACAGTTACCAGCCGTCAGCTGCGTAGAAAAAGATCCTGGTGTAGAAGGTAATATTAAATAAATTCTAACAACAGCTTATCAAGCTTAAACGTGCTGCTGTTGTTCAGCCGCTGGTTTCCTCTTTCTGGTGCAAAGTGGGCCAAAAACAAAGAAGAGAGACGGACTCGCGACAGAAAAGCCGATCAGCTGATCATTAAGCTGTTTCACGATTGAAGTAGCAGCAGGAGAGAGAGAGAGAGAGAGAGGCAGTCGCTCCATATATCTGTTGTTAAGCTTAACGTGGGAATGCTTTACAAACATTCAGAGATGAACTTACACACTTGCTTTACTTCTCTCTGGGAAAACTTCCTCATAGATGAAATGCTGGTTTGCTAGCAAGGCTACAAATACGTTACGCCATGTAGCAAGTTTTGTGAGGTGCTTTTTTGATATTTAATGGATCGGATTACATTTTTTATTTCTCGCCGATATCCGATCCAGTAATTTGGGTCAGTATCGGACCGATACCGATACGTAATATCGGATCGGTCCATCTCTAATAAAGACATGCTGTGGAAGAGAGACAGAGGTTAATAACAGATATGATTCAATGCAGAGAGGTCTGTTAATACATAGTGAGTGAGAAAGGTGACTGGAAAGGAAAAACTCAATGCATCATGGGAATCCCCCGGCAGCCTACATCTATTGCAGCATAACTAAGGGAGGATTCAGGGTCACCTGGTCCAGCCCTAACTATATGCTTTAGCAAAAAGGAAAGTTTGAAGCCTAATCTTGAAAGTAGAGATAGTGTCTGTCTCCTGAATCCAAACTGGAAGCTGGTTCCACAGAAGAGGGGCCTGAAAACTGAAGGCTCTGCAGCTGTTCATCAGCTGGTAGAAAGAGTGGATTTGTGAGTTTCACCTGTTGGCCGGTGGATAGCATAACCACAGCAGTGGTTACAGACATGTCTGCAAATATGGGAGGAGTTTCCCCATCATATGGAAACACGCTGCCCGTCTTGAGGGGGAAACATTGACTTGTGAACATTCTAACTTTATATTCAATCATGTGTTTTAAGATTTACTGTAAGCTTCTATATCCATTACTTTAAAAGTAGGAAATCAAGATCAGGCTTCAAACTTTCCTTTTTGCTAAAGCATATAGTTAGGGCTGGGCCAGGTGACCCTGAATCCTCCCTTAGTTATGCTGCAGTAGACGTAGGCTGCCGGGGGATTCCCATGATGCACTGGGTGTTTCTTCTTCACTCACTTCACTACACCTGTCTGTATTTAACTATTAGTTATTATTCATCTCTGGATCTCTTCCACAGCATGTCTTTATCCTGTCTTCCTCCCATCATCCTGAACCAATCACAGCAGATGGCCCCGCCCCTCCCTGAGCCTGGTTCTGCTGGAGGTTTCTTCCTGTTAAAAGGGAGTTTTTCCTTCCCACTGTCGCCAAAGTGCTGCTCATAGAGTTTATCTCATTGTTAGGAGTTTGATGTATTATTGTTGGGTGTTTACCTCACAGTATAAAGCGCCTTGAGGTGACTGCTCTTATGATTTGGTGCTATATAAATAAAACTTGACCCTGTACTGTGCAGACAAATAGAAAAATGACTATGTTGGAAATTCTTTCTGTCAGATGAATATTACACTGTGCAAGTTAAACTAACTGTGGCAGCTGAAATGAGTGCTGTGTGGGGTGACTGGACATAAAAGTACAGTTAAAACTTTATTTATGTAAATTAGCTACCACATCTCTGCTGCTTCCTCATTCACACATTTTTTAGAGAACACAACTGGCCCACACAGCTTCTGCAGGGTCACAGGATTTCTTTCTGCATGAGCCACACAAATGTTTAAAAGTTTGCAAAAAGAGTCGTTTCAGGGAAACGAGCGGCCTTGTTTTCTGCTTCCAGTGATGAAGCATCGCAGCCAGTAACATGTCACAAGTGCAGACGGGATTATCAGATAAGATCAGATACAGATTTCAGGATTAGAGCCACTTCAATGCAAGCTAGCCCACAAACACACGACTGCTTATGTTACACCCACTTACAGATCACCCACAGCCAGTGAGTCAGCACCACCGTCATCTCCCAGCAAGCGTGCAGGCTCGTGTCAGGCAGCAACATCTCACAGCAGTTTGTCAAATGCTCTAATACCTCTGTGATTTTTTTTCATCTATGTATTGATTTGTGTTCATGTGTGTTACCATTTTTCCCTTTTAACAGAAAGTCATTTAAATAAAAATAATAATCTAGAAAAATTGGGTTTAATTTTCAGTGCAGTTTGATTATTTCTCCATTGCTATGCTGACAGACGGACACATGGTCCTGTCAAAGTGCAAAATGAAGAGAAACCGTGCTGTTCACTGTTTATTGAACACTTTTATTAGTGTAATAAATTTAGCCTCGAATCTTTGAGTTTTGACGATCATGAATCGAGCACAGCTGCATGTCACAAACTAAACATGAAATCACATCCAGCACTGCTGGAAGGAGAAGAAATGTATTCCTTGGTATTATTTATGAAACTATTGTGTCACAGATTATCGTCCTAAAAAAACAGCTGCAGTTCTGTTTGAACCTGTGCTGCTGGGATGAAGACATTTCTCTGAGAAGAAGACATTTCTCTGAGAATTACTGACATGGAAAAGACCTGCAGAATTCCCAACCATCAGTTGTTTCCCCATGAATTTCGTTTCGTTCTGAGCACTCAGTAGTTCCAGCGAATGATGCATCACAGCAGGCTGTGCAGCCATTCAAAGAAATGGTCTTTTTGTTTTTCCCAGGATTTTTGAACAAGCTGGTTCACCTGTGAGGAGATGCACAAACTCTGTTGGTGGTCCAAGCACATCCTGACTGGACGACACCACCGCAGTGCTTTTTCTCTTGGTTTATTGGACACAGGTGATCCTTCAGTTCTTTATTAGAAAGTTAATGGCAGCACGTCTTCAAGATTATTGTGTTTTTTAAACCCACAGCGTGACTACATCCAAGTGCTCACGGTGACCCAAGCACTGAAAAATGTTTGATTACGGTTTCAGTTACAGGCCTGGTCGACAGCCCTCCTGTTCTGCTGTGTGCAGCTGTGTGCAGATGTGTACAGATGTGTGCAGCATCTTATTCTTAGTTATATCCTATTCCAGTGTTTTTCTCATTTTTGATCTGTAACTCTGTACTGTCCACTTTTTGGTGTAACAAAACAAATTTTCTACATGTGGGACTAATAAAGGTTAGCTTAGCTTATCTACAACCGGTGTTGGGGTCATTACTCAAAAAAAGTAATCTATTATGCATTACTTGTTACTTTTCTTTAAAATATTCCAGTTCATTACTTAATTACTCATCAGAGGAAGTAATTAGTTATTCTACTTGTAACATTTCTGAAACACTGTCACATAATCGCCATTTAACAATATAAATCTGAGGCTGGCACCAATCCGTATTCTAATGAGGACAAACATATGTGTGTTTACATATGAACACAAAGCAAATATGAAAAGCAGCCCAAAGACAATTTAAAGTGGTCGTCACGGTGATTCTCCTGTAGAAAAAAGCAGAAATGGAGGCTACAGCGCTGCAAGCCTGATTGCAACGAACTAAACTAACAACTTAAACTAGATGTGGGAAAAAATTGTTAAAATAATGAATAACATTAATAACTTTGTTGATCCCCATGGGGAAATTCATCTGTGCATTTAACCCATTGACTCAGTGAAGCAGAATATTCAGCATATTCGAACCCTCGACCTTATGGTCATGGGGCCACCATGACCATAAGTTGGTTTACGATGGACTCATTTATTGAGATCTTGGATGTCTACGACTGTGAGTCAACTGCACGTTCAGTACCTGCACTGATTTTCCTAAATCCTGCTTCTGACATATCCTTTCCATACAATAATAATTAATAAAAGCTAAAAAATAATAGAAACCAAACATTTTTCAACAGTGGTCCTTCATGTTCACAGTGATGTAGACACGAGCCCAGATCACAGCGTTCCTTATGTTGTGTCCAGCCCATCTAACCTGTGAATTAATCCACATGTGGTGATCTGATTGTTGCAGTCGGATGGTGTGTGTGGATCTGTGTCAGATACAGTGTGTGGGTTATAATGGAACATGTCCCACAGATGGGTTTGTGAAGGTTTTTGGACACCAGTGGGGCTCTAAGGCTCACGGGAATCAACCAGGCTCTGAGATCCACACAGCACATTGTTTCTCCACATGCTGAGATTTTATTGCAAGGAAATCAAACTTGATTATGACCAGACTTTTATTTATAGGCACCACATTGTTCTCTGAACTCCTTGAGAATCTGTGTCTAAAGGCCTTTAGAAATTTCCCAAATATGGAAATCTTTTCCTTTTCTTTTCCTGAATTACTCTTAAGTGTTTCTCTTAATCATAAGCATGGACATCTTCCAGAGAAACAAACCTGTTTATAATTTTCTCAGAATAAAAACTGATGTGTTTGTGCATCGGCGGAAAGATTGTGGTGATAGTTGATACGATTTTTGAGAACATTATTTTCTCTGTAAGCTGTTTCTGAGCTTTGGCTGGGCTGTAAAAATGCAGCTCTTTGTATGAAAGGTCATCTTCACTCTAATGTGGCTGCTGGGCTGAATCGTTCCAGATTCAGCCCGCCTGTCTCAAACTGGGAACTGCTGCTGTGTGGCTTTCATGGGAAATTACTTTGCAAAGTCATGAACTTAAAAAACGTTCCTTACCTCTGTGTAAACTTTTTGTTTTGGTCTAAATTAGACGCCCCACTGTTCCTGCCTTTGTTCTGCTTTCAGCTCCGCGTGTGTTCATTTCTTTGTTTCTGATGCAACCACAAAGGGATCTGTGTCTGCAGATGGAAGCAAACAGCAACCTTTGTTTATTCTTTTGTAGGAAAAAGACTCACATTTTAGATTTTTATTGATACATTGTTGCTTAAATTCATTTCACGCTGCTTGATTTTGATGCTCGAGTTAAAACAGTACACTCTGTAAATTCATCACACTGGAAACTGGTGGAGGTGCTTCTCACATGTGAGGAACATTTGAAGTGTCTGGTATTAAATAATGCTATATTTTAATAACCGAACAAAATAGCTACCTAAACCTTATCAAATAGCTGTAAATACACACGAGATAGCTTGGCCAAGGTGGGTGAAGCAGGCAGGAGACGATGCTGTCCAGTGCAGCAGGTGATTTATTTAGAATCACTGTGACCAAAAATATTCACATAAATGAAAAAACTCAATAACTCCAAAGTTAACTCGGCACAAATAAACAGAACTGAACCAAAGTTAATGTCAAGTGCACTCAGCTGCACCGACCTGGTCCTCTACGCACGTGCACGCACGTGCACGCACGTACACGCACGTACACGCACGTACACAGGTATTTTTATATCAACTGAGATTTTCCGCTTTTGTTTAAAATAAATAAAAATAAAAAATCTGCCCACGTGTAAACACAAGAAAGTCAAACTGTAACTGTGTGTACATGTGTGTTAAAACTGCAGATAGTCAGATTAACAGCAACAGCATTTTGTTTGTATCATTGTAGAAATTCATCTCATGTAAACAATAACGTAGCGCACAGCGTGACGCCAAGAAACAGCTCACACCTTTGCGAGACTAAATCTTAGTTTGAGTTTTAAAAAATCTCAGTTTTCAGTGATTCAAACTCAGTTTGTGTGGACAAAGGCCAGAATGCAGAGAAAAATCTGCCTGTGCAAAAATAGAGATTGAAAATGTGACGTCATTCAAGGGTAAAACCACAAAGAATTCTGGGAACTCGTGGCAAGAGGTACTAGCTCACGCAGGCTTTCAATTGAAATCAGTCACACAGCGATAAAAAGAAACACAAAGAATGTCAAGAAGCTGTTGTATTATTAACTGTAATAGCCGGTCGCATGACAGCCATGAAGCCGACGGGTAAAGAGATCATTTTTTTATCGGATTACGTCGTTGAAGAGAAATTATTCGAGCCATGTTTCCGAAGTAACAAAGAGGCGACGGATGGCCTGGATTACAGCCATTCAAAGACCAAATATAACGTCCCAGAACATCCAGCTCACAGGTTAGTCTGCTCCAAGCATTTCCACAAAGGTCAGTCTTCTGTTGTAGTTAATACGTCATTGTTCATAACATAATTGGTGATTATAGGTTACAAGCAGGTCTGGCGCTGAACAGAAATCGTCGCTATGCTCCTTTGTTTATTGTGCATAAACAGTGAATTGTCCTGACACAATATTGTGTTTCTCTTCTGTTACCATGGTACATTGACAAAAACATACACTTTTATTCACAGGGTAAAACAGTTGTTTTGTATCACTAATTGCCCAGTACGATTACAGCATACAACATTATTGTCACTGCTACATTTCTGTAATGAACCAGAAATTATTTCCACTACTAATTAATTACCGTTGAGCTCAACGGTCCTATTAATAAACGGTTAACGAATGTGTATTTATGAAGACGATTTGTGAGACTGGTAAACTTATGATACATATGATGGTCTTTCGTTCTACACGGTGCATTTCATGGTCCTGCACCCATCCGTCGGTAAACTGTACCTGGGCTTGTTGCAGTGACCTGAAGTTACTAAACTTCATGAGTGTATGCACTCACTCCAAGAACCGCATGATTATAAATATGTGGTGGTGAAAGTTGGGCAGCACGCTAACGTATTTTGTCCACTCTGTGTGCTCGTAAGGGTCTGACCCTTTCACTCCTTTGATTTTTTCCTCGTATCTTTTCTTTGCCTTTTCATCAAGTCTGTCTTTGTACGGTCCGGCATTGTTCTCCTTCGTTTTGTACAGAACTTTTTTGGGGGGGCAAAGAAAAAGCAAGAAGGTATTGGAACCGGAGAATGAACGTTTTGCGGTGCTGCAAATGCTTGCGTTTGATGCGGTACTTGGATTGTTTTGCCACGAGTTCCCGGCATGCAATGCGCGAAAGTCACGTGGTCTGTCAATCTCTATACCCGAGTGCGTGTGGGCGTTCTTCTGTTTAAATACTCAAGCAATCCAAACAACGTGTAAGACTAAACATTATGATGCTTCTTTTTACCAGCAACAAAACGCAAACCTCTAAAGTGTAGCCATTACATATTACAATAATACATATAACACTAAAACAAAAAAAACCCTAAATTACAACAATTTTCTTCCCCCGCTTCACCTGCTCCCTTCCTGTGACATCAGCACTAAACAGGAAGCTACAAATACCAATACAGGACGGGACCTCCTCCTTTTCTCCTGGAACACAGGAAAGTAATAATGGATTGCATTTATATAGCGCTTTTCAAGCACCCAAAGTGCTTTACAATGCCACTATTCATTCACTCTCACATTCACACACTGGTGGAGGCAGCTACAGTTGTAGCCACAGCTGCCCTGGGGCAGACTGACAGAGGTGAGGCTGCCATATCGCGCCGTCGGCCCCTCTGGCCAACACCAGTAGGCGGCAGGGTAAAGAAAGAAAGTAGGGGGAGTTCTCAAACAGTAAACTGGAAAAACTAACAGTTTAAATAATAAATAAAATGTTAACAAAACCAAGATGTTATATTAAGGCAGTGGTTCCCAAACCTTTTTGTTAGGCCCCCCTTTGTTTTACAAAAAATATATTTCACACCTCAAACATTTAATAAACAATTAAGCAAATACAAGTAAACAGCAATAAATGACAGGTAGGAAGAAAATAAACTACTAACTCTTTAAGTTACGTCCGCACCTACACGGGTATTTTTGAACACGCAGCTGTTTCGTCCACGTAAACGACATTTCAAATCACCGAAAACTGAGATTTTTTTAAAACTCCTTTTTTGCGTTTACATGTGGACGAGGAATACAGAGTTCATCACAACGTCAAAGGTATGTGTCTTTATTCACGTCACGCTGTGCGCCACGTTATTGTTTACATGAATTGCAGAATGACAGTCAGCTGTGAGGCTCCTGAATGGGAGGAGCTAAAAGATTTAAGGTGGAGAACTTGCAGCAGCGATGTCGTAGCAAACTGGAATAAATCCAGCCACAGCCTGACCTCGCTCCTCAACAACACGCGTAAACCTGCATGTCTCTGTCGTTCACGACAACGTGAACCTGTTTTTTTCTTCATCGGTAATGTTGGACCAGTTCTCTTTCAAGGCGAGTCCTTCAGAGAAAAGCAAAGGTGCAGAACACCTGGAGGCCTGGAGTTCGACGCTCTGACTAATCTGACTAATAGCTCTGTTGTTTATTTTTTAAAAGTGAATTATCTACAGATACAGAAATAATATTAATAAGGTTAATGGTTGTGATAATTGTGCAGACAGAATCTGGCATTGAAATGATCTTTGCAGGAGTCTGCATGAACACAGCCTGGGACAGTGTCAGCTCGCTGGCCTGCTCTGTGCAAAGTTGTTGGTTAAGTTGAACCACTGTTGAGCTGATTGTTGGGATATAAACTGTTTTTCTTAACATCTAAAAAATGATCTGTCAGATTAACAAAGGGAGATGGAAGAGCCCCACTTCATTTGTCTCTTTTATACTTGTCTTTTAATGACGGGGGATTTAAATGTGCCAGTTTATCGTTGCTGGGCTGCACAGCTGAGGTCCATTATATTTGTTTTTCAGCAGATAATATTTCTCTTGCACACAAATGAAATCTTTGAACAACAACAAAAACTCAGGCTAATCTCACGGCCTTCATATGATTAAAATTTGGAATAATGTGAGAAAGTGCATAAAAGAAACAAATTTGCTACGTGGACTGGAGAACATATGCATTAAAACTGGGTTTGAAAAGAAGTCAAGATCTTTATCTTCAAAGCTCTGAATTTATCGTGACCCTTGAAGAACTGAGGCATAAATTCAAACAATATTTGCAGCTGAGAGGTTTTGCATGAACTCGTTTCATCTAAACACTTAAATAGAAACTGTGCAAAATTTCGGGTCCCTGCTGTCCACAGAGATAGAAGTAGACGTGTCGTTTAGTGACGTGTGATACCATGGATTTCCTGTCTGATCCGATCTATCAACGGAACTGATCCGATACTTGTTTGGAACATCGGAGGTATTTCAAATGATATCTTCAGAATGAATACAAGGCATCAAACTATGTGTTCATATTGTTTAACTATGAAGAAAATCATACAAGAAATAAAAAACCTGAAAATCAGCAGCTCCATATTTTCTCCCGCTGTACCTGGATAGTACCTGCCTGCAGCAAAGGGCTCCGCTCTAGCAGCACCTGCCCCTCTCACCTCATCATGAAGTCATCGTCATGGTTGTGTTCGACAAAGTTTGTCACAAACCACGTTGTAGCTGTTTGTGAAGCTGAAATAGCTCCACAAACAGCCGTGACAAGTGGAAGAAGTAATTCCTGCAGATCCTGTAGACAGTCCCAATTATTACTTAGTTACTTTCCACTGTATTCCTGTAACTTATGGAAACCCGTTTTCCCCAAACTGCTAAAATATCAATATTTTAATGAGAATCTGTTGTGGAACATAGACATCTGGTGTTGGAGGAATCGACCCCCACACCACAACCTTCAGTATCTGGTGCTGTGCCTCTGTGAATATGAACTCTCAGGATTGGAGCTCAGGTTGTTGTTTGGCTGTCCGATCTCTGACAGCAGATTTGGAGTCCTGCAGAAACCAAAGTTGGCAGGTATCAGAGAACAGACTCTGGACCTGGGATGCAATAGTGCACTGTTTTTCACTGAGTTTATTTTTACACAGGGAGTTTTTACTTAGCTGGGCACTGGGAAGAGTGTGGTGTCTCTGGGAACAACAGGAGATGGGTGCTGTGCCCAGTCCACAGTATCAGTGAGAGTAAATATACTCAATCGCTTACTGTTGAGTAGTTGGACCTGAGGTGGAACAAACTGCAGGTGAAAGGCACTGTTCAGGTCTTGAGCATGAATCCACTCTGCTGGAAAAGGAGCAGGCAGGTGGATCTGGAGAGTATTTAGATGGGTTTTTTTGGGGAAAGTAGAGCAGCTCAAGTGAATCTGAGTTTATTTCAGGAAGGAGAAATAACACAAGGAAGTAGGGCTGTTCGATATAACGATATATATCGGATGACGATATAAAAACGTCTATCGTTTCATTTTACGCTATCGTTTGTTTCGTGGTGTAAAATAAACTGTTTATGGCAATATTTTTTTCATGGTTTTGATGGTCACTGTAGAGGCTATATTAATTTATTAAAGTTCTCTTTCTCTTATATTTAATATAACCACACTAAGGACGGACAAGCACCTGTTTTTATGCGTTGTCGTTAGCAACAACGACGGTAAAACCATCGCGTGTCCGCTTGTTTATGTTCCACATAAACCTTTCGCAATAAAGCTCAAGATCTTGTTGAGACTTTTCAAAATAAACTGAATCACGTGAAAGAGCAGATTATTTACGGATGAGAAGTAAAAAAGACGTCAGGTGCTAAAAAATAAACCTTAGACTCAAATGTTAGAACAGGCTTTTCCCCGCAGCACGCCGTGTAATAAATACTCAAAGAAAACGGCGGCCATTACAACTTATGTCTAAAAATGCATCGTTTCATGCATCGGTTAAAACACTCGACTCCAGCTACATGATGCGCAGCTGGAAACACTTCACGCAAGTCGAGCTGCCCGAGATTCACAGAATTTACAGAAAATGTTACATTTTTGTGATTTATATCGTTATCGGGACGATAGATGTTTTATATCGGGATATGAGATTTTGGTCATATTGCACAGCCCTACAAGGAAGTCATATTAGGGACCACACAAAGAAATAATCGTCATTGAGGAGGCAGATTACAACTCTGGGTTCGATGACAATCTGGTGAAGACTGAACGTGGAGCCAGTTGATAAAATGACAGGTGATGAGGTGATCGTGAGCAGGTGTAAAGGCTGCAGAGTGGGAGGCTGAGAGGGCTAAAGTCAGCCTCCTTGGAACAGGATTAGGATCCTCTGTATTTTATTTCTAGCTCCTCATACACATAATACTGGCACATAGTGCTCTCACGTGTGCATATAAATATACTCAGGCCGGGCCAAAGGAATGCTGCTTCGCTGTGTTTGACAGTAGTTCCACTACTACAGTATCACAGTAGTAAAGTAGTTCCACTCAACCGAAGCTGTTTCTCCTCGGTTTATATCCAGAAGGACAAGATTAACGAGCTTCACTCACCAAAAAGCTACAGTATCATTTAGTCTAAAACCATCTATTAGACAAACTGATGTCAAACTTTGCATAGTAGGAATATATTTGTGTAAACTGAAGGTTTGAGTTTTACTGGGTTGTGTAAAACACGAAGGCTTTTTAATGGTTTACTGGTGGACCTTTTGTTTTTTGTTCCACTGGTTTTCTTCTTGGTTGGTTTCATTTGCTCTGTCATTATTTTTTAAATGGAATGTAATAAAAAAATAAAATAAAAATATAAAGCAACACTTTGGAAACACATCAAGTCTCAATGGAAAAAACAATCCTGCAGGATATCTGTACTGATGTGGACTGGTGTTAGAATGAAAGGATGACACGTCATTTGATGGAAATGCAAATCATGAATCACCCAAAACCAAAGTGAAAAAGTGATGCTGTTGGTGAGTCTGTTTTGCTGTAATTTGAATTGCAAATTCAAAGTGGTGCTCTGTAGTTTGATGAGGAGGGAACCCATTGTTGCTCCATTGTGCACCTGTTGTTAATTTCATGAACACCAAAGCAGCTGAACCTGATTAGCAGCCGCTCTGCTGCTCCACGGACCTGAACAGTAGTTTAGTTTACTTGATGCTGTGCTCACCGCTGTTCTGCTTTTGAGAAGTTGATATGTTTTTAATAACAGGACATTTATTGAAATAACTCAGTTGTCTTTTTAATTGGATTAAATTGTTGCTACAAGGTTAAAAGCCGGTGTGGTGTTTACCAGTCTGTCCGCTGCTCCTAAAAATATGAATTTTTTTTAAAACTCTGGGGAAAATGCTTGAGGCTGATGGAAGAAACGCTTATCTACAAAACCACTACATGCCCTGATTGTTTTAGGATGTCTGCACTTTCCTCTCCGTGCTGTTGTCTCCACTGTTTATCTCTTCAAGGTCTCTCACGTTGACTGTGAGTGTTACTGAAAAGAATTATTACATATCCTCACCCCCTCTTTAATTCAGCGACTGCTGACCCTTACATCCTGTTTGTGTCCATTTATTTTGAAACAGCAGCAGAACATCTGACAGGAGGAATGAAGGGAAGGCAGAGGCGATTTAACTGAAGACCTTTCAGTTTGAGAGCCAAACACAGACGCACTGTAAAAACAACAGTGTCACTTTAAAAAGGCAAAAAAAAATCCAACGATTGTCTGGATAACATACGTGCGACTCAGTGTCTCGACAAAACTGACACTTTGTGAACACAACAAACTTTGTCGTTGCTGTTTTTTGCTAAACAGACTTCATTGAATTCGTCTCTGCTTTCTCTGTGATGGGGGGCTGTTGTTTGTGCGGCAGGATGCCTGAGGCTGGCATCATTTGTGGCAAGCAGCACACCTGTCGTGTGACAGCACGGGAGCCGTGAGGCATTTTCCTCCATGTGTGAACAATAATCGCTCTCTCTCTGTGGTTACTGAGGAGACCCTGATACGCTCTTATTTTTATTTGCTCCCTGCTGGCCATTAAAAAGCAGTCCTGGCTGCACAGCTTCATTTTTCAGATGCTGAGCTTGAGAGCAACCAGCTGCAGAAGGTCCATGAAGGGTTGAATGATCAATATCATCAGGTATCTGTAAAGTTCACACATTTAGCTGCTCAAAGGCGTAATCATTTTTTAACTGCCCAGAAAGTTGTGGTTTTTATAGTGCACTCCCCTCCTCCGCTGACTCTAACACAAACAATCTAAATCTGTTTCTTTGGCAACACTCTGAAGAGCATATCAGCTAACATCTGCTGTGTGGGTGTGAGTAATTGATAACACACTAATTGTGGTTAACCAATGCAGAGTTGGAAATGTGGTGCAACTAGATTATTACCTAAGTATTGATGTAGTAATCACCCTGGAAACCTTTAAGGCCCCCCTCTGATTTTCAGTTAGAGCTTACGGCACATTAATGTTTGCAATCAGTTGTTTTGCTGCTGGTTAGAGAGCGAAGAGAAAGCGGAAACACAGCTGTGGAAAATCAGAAAACACCTCGACAAAATTAGCCCGACAGCAAGTTTATGACGAAGATACAGGAGAGAGAAGTGTGCAATCTCTGCTTTCAGTCAGTTATTTCATCTCTCACATACCTTAGTTTTACTCGGATGTGACCTAAAACCATGTCCTGTAATAGGGGTTTATGGAATCCTGGTTTTCCCCTGTGCGAGAAGGTTTGTGACTCACAAAAGGCTGAAGGCGTGGAACATTTGTGTTCACTTTGGATGTTTGTCCCAAATTTATCTGATGGGAGCACAACAAAGACAGTCACCCAGCCAGACTCGTAGAGAACAGAAAGAGAGGCCTAAACCCACAGAAATCTTCAACGTGCTCCAAAACGAATTTCAAAAAGGAGCTGAACCACATCCAGAAACATGCAGTGCCCCGATGTGTCGTGATGTCACACAGTCTGGGATTACATAAGAAACAGTGGGACATAACTAGAACCATAATCTCACTGTCACGGAGTCAGTCTAACAGTGGGCGACCAAACGACGCACAGATGAACCCAGGTCAGTTCGCAAATGTAAAATACAGAAAATGTGCCGATCTGAAACAGCAAAGCAGCTCAGATCGAGGAGAGGCAGCTGACAGAGCAGAGCCCTCCAACAGATGCTGCTGGGGAACAGATCTGACAGCTTAGAGCACAAAATTCATCCAGTGCTGTTTAATTAAAAACAAGGCCTAACAGATCTCCCAGCTCACTTCCATGTCACAAAACAGCTGTTTCACTTTAGAATGAACCACTGAATTATGTTCAGTGAATCCAGTGCTGATTTATTACTGTGCACTTCAATGAAATCATGTATTTGATGCACAAGGACTCCTTTACCCATGGCTCTCTCATGCTGTGGCACCATCCTTACTTTAACAGGCTAACAGAGAGAGCTGCTGCAAAGCTTCTGACCAAGTCCTCCAAGTGCTGATTCAGCTGCACCTATTAACTTCAGAATCCACTTTAAGGTTTTGACTTTGACATTCAGGGCTCTGCATGGACAAGCACCAACATATGTGGACTTTTACATCCATACATTCCCAGCAGGTCCCTGAGGTCATGTGATCAGGTTTGCTGGTTGTCCAGCACAGCGGAGACCGAGCATTTGTAACTGTGGCCCCCAGACTGTGAGATCTGTGGCCTCAGTGACCTTTGAAAACAGCTAAAAACTCATCTTTTTAAACTTGCTTTTGATTGATTTTGTCTTCATGTTTTAGCTTCTGTGAAGCACTTTGTGATTTTTATCTTGAAAGACGCTATATAAATAAAATGTTACTTTACTTATTACCATCACCGCTTGAACAATGGCAAAAAAATCATATTTTGCATAGTTGGATCTGAACAAGGTTCCAAGTAGAGCTTCAACATTCAACATGTAGAAATGGGAGTGAAGCAAACGACGCTTAAACTGAAACAGGCTGTTTGCAGCTCGTCAGAAGTTTAGGACCAAACATGAGCTCAGTAATGAGCAGCTCCATTCTTATTGTTGATCACTTTAAAAATTTGGTGCGGCATGCTTGACGCAAGTGTTTCCATGAGGTGAGGGGGAACATTTGTCCAAGTTCTCAATTGGATTTAGATCCCTGGAACACGCAGGATGTGCTTATATCCAACCAAAATATGTTTTCTTGCCATTTTTCCATTTGATCAGGACGGTATTTGGGGAGCTGTGGGTCCGAAGGTAGCGCAGGTCATCCTCCTATCATCAGTCTGCAGCCCTGCATGTAGAAGATACTAAACTGTGATGCATTTGAGTGCAGATGTGTATGAATATTAGGGAAAACTGCTTAAAGGCGTAGAAATAAAATGGCTTGTTGTTGAAAACTTGGCCAGAGTACAAATGTACGTAAAATGTAAGTAGCAGCCACTAATGTTCAAACTCCTCTGCTGCCCTGCTGTTTGTTACGTTAGCCAATCATCAGGTTGGTTGGTCAGCTAGTTATTCTGTTTTTGGGGATAAAGGTGAGATAATCAGTGAGGAGTGTGAGGGCTCCAACCAGGAAAGGTGCTGAGACCGAGTATCACTTACTCCACTGCTGTTAGCAGGTTATTCATATATGTGCATGTAAGGCAGCACACGTCTTCATGGTTGCATGTGACCTCGTATAAAAAGACACATCTGATTCGAAGCAGAATCCATTTCTATTCATTTGTTATTTTGAAGTGTTTTATCAAAAAACTCATCTTAAAGAGTAAATGATGGTGCACGTGTCCACCTATGTCCACCTTTTCAGCTCATTTAAACACAGAGAATAAAAAGTCATTATGAATGAGTCCAAAGCCATTTTAATTTGGACTTTATTTCCATTTCTAGCTGCAGAAACATACGTACAACAATAATCAAGCAGTGACGCTGTGAAAAGATTCTTCTTTCAACTTCGTATGCTCTGCCTAAAAATAGAAATGTCTAAATGTTGTCTTTTTATAGTGGACAGAAGAAATCTACTCATTTTCTGCATGTTTTGTTAAATTGATATCTGTTAACATCCAGGTCGGTGCAGGGAGGACAATAGGAAGAGAAAGTCCCGGCTGACATGGCAAAAAGCTCGCAGTGATAAGTTGGGAGCAGATGAGGGCAGAGATAACGAAGGATGTTGTGACTCAGGTCTGTTTCATGTAGATGGGCACCTCGAAGGTTTATGGACTGCTGATGACTTTACCATGTGTTCTTCCTGTTATGTCTACACACACACACACACACACACTTTCTTACATTTCCACTCAGTTCTGACTCTGAAGCAGTGCCACACACACAACCTGGATCTAACGTACGTGTAGCTAAATCGAAGCCTACGATGAACGTCGTGAGATCCTTTCATGATATAAACTTGCTGGTGTTTCGAATTGTTGTCTGCTTCAGTTTCACAAACTGGCGCTCAGACATAGAGCAGAATTCTCCCAGCAGGCCTCAGATGCTGGGAGATTCCCGTGATGCACTGGGTGTTTCTTCTTCCCTCACGATGTGATCATCACCGTAACACCACGAGGTCTGACTGTTGCTGTGATCTCCTTTTTATGAAATGCTGTGTTAGTTTGATGCCAGATGAAGCTTCGGCTTTTGTCTCGTCATACTTTTCCCGAAAGTTTGAACAAGTAACTTCTGGGAATTCTGCCGCTCGTCCAGATGTTTTCTGGCAAATATGAGACATGCCTTTGTGTTCTTCAGTGGTTTTGTGCAGGTGTTGTCCTGGGTTCTTTTGTGATTTCCTGGATGGTTTTAGACGTGTCCTTGATCCAACACAGCTGATTTAAATGGATAAACGACCTCCTCAACATGTCCTGAAGTTCTCCAGAGGCCTGGTAATGAACTAATCATGTGATTCAGGTGCGCTGACCCAGGGTGAGATCTAAAACCTGCAGGACACCGGCCCTCGAGGCCTGGAGTTCCCCGACCCTCCTTTAGAGGAAGAGTGACGTGTTGTGTCCCACCTGCTTCACATGTCCATCATAAACCGTTGCTGAGAACAGTACTGTAACAAGCATGAGGAATCTCTGTGATCCACACGCTGTCAGTCTCTGCAGTGAGGTCAGAGGTCACAGTTAACTCAAGTTGTTGCTGTGCTCATGAAAAGCTGAACCTCACACAAAAAACGACACCTGTAACTGCCCCTGAAACCCGTCTGCAGAGGTCAGAGACAGAGTTGGAGATGATGCTGGGAGTCCTACTGACTGACGCCAGGTATGGTTGTCTGATAAACTCCTGCAGCTCCTGCACATGTGACTGTCGAGCCAAACGTGCAGTTCCTCTATTGACTATGTGCACGTTAGCATATGCTACTTCCGGTGCGGAAACTCCTGTGGGGAGCTTTGTTTCCAGTGTCCTATTCGCGCCCTGTTTACGGTCCAAAACAAGTTAAGCAAATGAATGAATCAAGCCGGCGATTTACATTTCTATAGATGTCTCGGGCATTTACCCAATATATCTGTAAATGATGTTCATCGACTTGTCGATATTTTTCCCCCACGCCTCAGAGCAAAAGAGAAAATGGATTCAAATGTTATATTTCTCAGCGGTCCCTCGTTTATCGCGGGTGTTATGTTCTAAAAATAACCAGCGATAGGTGAAATCAAGTAGCCAATTTTGTTTTTTGATGGTGCAAAACGTTTCGTGGACATTGTGGACATACAGCACTGCACTTCAGAGTCACACTGCTAGCATCGATGCAGCGATTCTGTACTGTACAGGAGAGACGTCACGGAGGAGATCGTCTGCAGCGATCAGGACGCAATGTGATGTAAAAACAAAAAAAAGCATGCAAACTTGCACTAAAAAATCTGCGAAACAGCGAGGTGAAAGGTGTACCGTGTTATAGCGAGGGACCGCTGTAATTTTGAAGGTAAGTCACAACATACCCTTCTTAAATACTAATGTATAGAAACCGTTACCAGCAATCATTAACTTTTTGTGGCTTTTTTCACGGTTTGTTGACATGCTGTGTAGGTGTGTACTTGACTAGCTGATCTCGACATAACGGGGAAACATCTGGTTTGACTATTCTTCACCTGTAGTTTGAATGCTGAACATTTGCCTGTTTAAATCATGAGACCAGTCACTATACAGAGATGTGCTTCTGACTGTGGACGATGTGTCTTCTGCTGCAGTTCTGCTTGTGTTGAGTGATGTAAACAACTGATCGATCTAAACTCTTTAAACGTCAAAATTGATCATTAGATTTTTATGACACAACAGTGGTGAGTGTTCCCACCTTCTCTTTGTAACTTAACGCCATCTTTCCGTTTTTGAGTTTTGGACATGATTTTGGAGGATATCTTCGCAGTAGCGATTGACCGCAAAGTAAAGCTACCGGAAATGTACAACCCCACATCCGGTCTCAAACCAGGAAGTTAGCATTTTCTCGTGCACAGGGTCTATCGTCCATTCGAGGCTCTAACAGTGAGTCAGTCGACTCCATGTTAAACATCAGCAGAAATAAAGATGTTTACAAGGGGGCGTGGCCTCTGACACCTGTCTGTCTCCCCGTCTGTCCTGATATAACCCACAAAGTACTAACCAGTTTACTGTGATATCCACACATAAGCACGTGTATTCCTTCACAATTTAGTCTTACGAATATTTCAAAATAAAAGCCTCAATAAGAAATGAGAAACTGTTGCTGTCTACTGAAGTGATGTAGGGCTTTTAATGTGAAACACGTGCAGGAAATTTTAGCTTCATATAAACAACCTAATGCAGGAACTTTAACACGGCAGGAAAGAAAGAAACGCTGAAGTCTGATTATTAACAAATATGTAAATCCTGTATTAAAATAGTCAAAGCTTTACTGTGGTGGGGTTATAGAACAGCTCCCACCTCTGAGCCCGCTCTGAAAATGTTTGTTTGTGTCTTTCACTCAGGCAGGAAGAGCCGGCCTAAAAATACGTACAGGGATGAAGACCGGAGGCACATATACATTTCCTCTGTGCGCCTAATCAAGGCCGACTGACCAATCACAGGTCGGTAAACAAAGGCGCAGAGAGTGGAGGGAAATGAGGGGAGCTTAATGAGCTGACAAAACAAAGATAAATACAGTATTTCTGTATTTCTTCACCCCCTCTGTCTGCCTTCCTGTTGTTCTGTCTCCTTTATTTAGTCAGTGCCTTTACGAAGGCTCTTAATGTTTCTACGAAAAACCTTTTCCTTTCAGCTTATATCCTTTTTCCTGTTGGTGAAAGGTCACGTCCTGTTGACTCAGAGGGCAGCCGATCTGTAGCTGCCACACTGCTGCTGTATCTCAGGGAGTATTTGCACAGCTTCTGTCTGATTGGCCTCATTTTAGATCCTTGGGTGATACCTGCAACCGTGGATTCATGCTGCTAAAACTCGCTTTAATTTCTGTCCTCACGAGGGTAAAAACAGAACGCGTTGTGTATCATGACTTATAAACTTTGCGTTTGGCAGCTGCGTCTGCACGTCAGCGCTGCTGCTTCTGTGTCTCTGAGGCTGGCCGTGACCCAGAAAAGCGTGCAGAGTGTTCTGGTGCTGCATGTCTCATCACGCCTCAGCTCCTCTCAGCTATGCAGCACTACCGGCTTCCACCTGAGCTCCGCTGCAGTCACAGTCCTGCGTATCAAACGCGCAGGGATCGCTGTAGGCCTGCAGCTTTCAATCTGTGCCCGAAGGAGCTCAAAGAGTTTAAAATGCACGGTAACGGTGCGTACTCTGCAAAACCCTCGTCCCTTTTTTCCTTCTGCATGTAGCCGTACTAAACGCTGGAATTGCTGCACGTGCAGTTGATGTTCAGGTGAGTTTGAAATGGAAACACTCAGCTGGTTCCCCCTCGCGTCGTTCCAGCCTCCCCTGGAGAACGATCCACTCCTCATCTGTTTATCTGGATGCGTGGTGTGCACCAGGCACGTTTATGTCCCACTGTTAGCTGTTTACATGCGGCAGACCAGGCTGCTCACTTATGTTTATTCAAAAATGTGATTTGTGAAAATCTAAGAAGCAGGTTTGTGTTTTGATCTGAAAGCAGCATGTGCAGAAACATCGGGTTGTTGTGGAGCTGCAGCGAGGAGTTCATCCACTCTGGCATGTGTTTGACCTCCGTCTGCTCACCTCCTGCTGGGGTGACCGTGCAGCTCTGAGCGCACATTCCTCCGTGTTAGTCAGTGTCTTTATTGTCACGCTGTGATCCAAAGTGACAACGCCATCACTGTCGATGATTTTCTCCGAACGCTGAGCCCAGAGGACAACTTCTCCAGACGTAAGCAGAGGGGCAGCAGGGAGGTGAATGCTTCTGTCTCCTCAGATTTCCCTCTGGGATCAGACTGTTGTGTTACATCGGAGTAACGATGATCAGAAACTAAAATAAATCAAGCGGCAACCACCAGTGACGTGCCAAACCTGCACCGCTGTACCTCCAACGTCCACCAGAGGCTCCCACACAGTCTGTGGATGCAGCTCGACCTCCAGGCTCGCCACCATTAGCTCTCATCCAAATATTGTCACTTCTGGCTCCAAAGGTTCAAAAATGTGCAGTCGAGAAAAACACTGGATGACGTTGCTATTGCTGCTTATTATGTACAGTCAGTCTTTCTGAACAGTGAGGAATGTGAAGCGGGGGCCTGAGAGTTTTGATAACATTTATAGTTCTCTGTTGTGACTAATGAAGATATATGTGCAGATAAAATGCTTTCACTTTCATTTTGAGCTTCTGCATTCTTTCTGGTTAAATGTGCTCACCAAATGACTTATAAAGGACTTCGAGGGCCACCGTTCGAGCTGAGGTTTACTCGAATAGTGAAAGTAGCAGTTGTTGATTCAGTTGCAACTCGTGGATGATGCGCCGCTGGTATAACGCTGGCACGGAGTGATAACCGCAGCATGTCAGGCACGACGCCAGCCAGGTGAGAGGGGAGGGAGCTGCTGACTAACCAGTTTGTGTTACTTGCATAAACAGAGGAGCTGCGATTACAACACTCAGGCTGAGGTCAGCTGTTCTCTGCAGGCTTGAGAAGTGTTCCTATTAAAACATCACAGATGGCGTTCTTCCAGCTGTGTTATTTTACAGTAAACTCAGCGTTTACACCAGACTGGCGTCATTTGTCATGTTATCAGATCCCCAAACACAAACAGCACTGAATGCACAGAAACAAACTCTGATTCATCCTCTTCATCCTCCAACAGCTCTTCACCGTTCGCATCCCCAGAGTCTGGTCCTGATATCCTAGTTGGTTCACTCTGAGTTGGGAAACTCTGGTTTTTTCCACAACAGTTGATCAGAATGGGTTCAGCGTGTCTGTTGGCGCTCTGACATGAGCCCTGAGGCGTTTTCTATCACTTCCTGTTGTCTGTCAATGAGCTGCTTCTCACTTAACCAACACCTTTCTACATAGCAGCAAGTTTCACCCTTTTAAAGCTTTATCTCGGTTAATTCGCTGCCTATGCGGCCTTCAGGAGTGATGAAGGTTGCCGGTCTGAGCCCCAGTTCGGATGCTGATATCGCTGAGATCAGATGGTGACTTCACTTACAGGTGTAAGGCGTCGCAAGCAGGAAGGGGAAAAAACACATCGGACTTTCACGTAATTGTGCAAATTACGCAAATCTGAGGGACCGGCTGGGAGCGCTCAGCTCTCCTTGAACTCTGCCTTACGTAAATAAAAACCTCAGCTTGTTGTTTCTAGCCTGTCAATCACGCCGTGTCATTAAAATCTCTGATATAAAACCTGGAATTACCCGGCGTTCCTACAGAGGAGCGCATCCACTCAGGAAGCAGAGTGATTAAACATAATGACAGAAAACTACATGAGTTTATTTCTTGGGTTTGTTTACCACACTGAGCATGACTGGAAACAACCTGATCTGAATACCAAAGCCTTTTGGGAAATGAAAACATGAAACATACAAGTCCACAAAAAAGCGCCCATAAAACCAAATATAAAACTTCCTCTTAAACCTGTGACTGTGACTGGTTTAAGAGGTTTAAACCAACTGTTTTCTGATTGGCTGTCCCTCACTAACAGCTTTCCTTTTGGTCTCTTAACAGGACGAAACCTCTCTTGTTGGAGGTTTCGTCCTGTTAAAAGGGAGTTTTTCTTTCCTACCATTGCCAAGTGCTGCTCATAGGTTGTTAACGGGTTGTTGGGCTTTTCCCCGGAGGACTGCAGGGTCTTCACCTGACAGCGTAAAGCACCTTTAGCTGACCTTTGTTGTGATTTGGTGCTATAAGGAAAGAAAAACTGAATTGAGCTGAATAAACAGATGGTTTCAGCAGAAGATGGGCGGTGCTTCGGCACCTGAGATAACCATATTAGATCCCCTGTAAATGACAGGAGCAGGGAAACCAACCAAGCACCCCCCACTCTTTATTCCCAGTTTCTTCTGATTGGCCCGTTTCTGGAAGCATGAGGCAGAGATTAATGTTGCCCCATCTTCACTTTCCCTCACTGACAGCTTACAATGAAGGTCAGCTGGGCCATCAGGCTGTAAAAGCGAGCCCAGATGAACTTCCTTCCACTCCACCGTGACGTACTTTAGTCTTGGTTCTCAGTTTGGGTCATAATTGCCTCAGATAAACTGAGTCTTTCAGGAACACTTCAGATGGTTTTGGTATTCAGCACTGTAGCCAAGATTTTTTGGGAGTGTCGAGTAGGCTGACAGAAATTTCAGTCTCACTTTTTTCAAATTAAAGACTCCAGTTATTTAATGGATGTTATTACACTCTGTTCATTCTGTGAGACTTAGAAAATAAAAGCCCCTACTTACTTTAAAAAATGATCAAGATGCTCACGAAAATGTCACTGACTGCCTCTTTGCTCATCGTCAAACCTTCATCACCATTGTCTAAGAAGCTTGGAAAGAAAAGCTTCTGGACTTCTTTAAGTTTGAGTTTCACCTCACATCTCAGAAGCTTCAGTTCTAAGAGTAACAGATTTCTTTAAGCCCTATTGGGAGTGTCCCCATTAGGGTCCTGGACAGGACAAGACTCGTCCATCTGCATCTAAGGGACAAAGGTCACTCTTTCAAGGATGCATGTTTCAAGCATGTTCACATTTTGGACAGAGAAGACAGATGGATTGAAAGAGTGAAAGAAGCATCTATGTCCACTGTGAATGGCCATCTTTGATCAGAGGGCGGGGCTTATGACACCAACTCTCTGCCATCTATAATCCAGTTTTGAGTTCCCTCCCCAGACGCCTTAACGCCCACTCACATCCTGGGCCATCTGACCTCAGGAAATCACATGATAAGGTGGGGCCAGGTTTCATAGTGAGCTCACCTGAAACCCTGGCTGATTGTCTCCAAACGTTGATTCTGTTCATCTGGACGTAGCTTTCCCTTTTCACGTAAATGGCCTCCTTGACTCCGCCCTCAAACCAGCGTTCCTCCCTGTCCAGGATGTGTACATCCTCATCACCTGGATGATTGAGCATGCATCAAGACCTTGGCTGATTGTGACACCCGTTTTCACACCAGTTTCACGCTGGTGTGATTAGGTCGAGGATCAATAGGGGGTCCATGACCCTCTTGGGGACACTCCCAGTTGGATTTAAAATCTCCACCAGTTACTCTTAGAACTGAAGAAGCTTCCAATGGTTTCCTCTCCGAGCTCCTTAGACTACGATGACCTGGATGACCGAGAGCTGTCACAGTCATGTCACCGCCCTAAGTCTTACCTCTGAAACAACCATCTGATGTGGAGGTAACAGGAGTTCTTCTATAGGTGCTGATTTAGCTCAGCAGGCAAACACAAGTGACTAATCACCACAGACAGCAGCCCGGGTTGATTTGACTCCGCCCCTTTGCTGTGTGTCTTCTCCCATGTTCCCTTCTTCACTGACTTATTTAGTAAAGACAAGAAAAGAAAAAATAAAATTATGAATGAAAGTTCATAAAATATGATCACTTCAATTGTCTGAAACTGAAACTAGTGTCCACAAAACCACCTGAGAAGATCATTGGAGCCTCTCTTCCCTCCATCACAGACACCCATCGCACCTGCTGCATCCAGAAAGCCACTCCACACAACCCTCACAGCAGCCACCAGCATCGTGGAGGACCCCACGCAACCCTCACAGCAGCCACCAGCATCGTGGAGGACCCCACGCAACCCTCACAGCACCCACCGGCAAAGTGGAGGACCCCACGCAACCCTCACAGCAGCCACCAGCATCGTGGAGGACCCCACGCAACCCTCACAGCACCCACCGGCAAAGTGGAGGACCCCACACAACCCTCACAGCAGCCACCAGCATCGTGGAGGACCCCACACAACCCTCACAGCAGCCACCAGCATCGTGGAGGACCCCACGCAACCCTCACAGCAGCCACCAGCATCGTGGAGGACCCCACGCAACCCTCACAGCAGCCACCAGCATCGTGGAGGACGCCACGCAACCCTCACAGCAGCCACCAGCATCGTGGAGGACGCCACGCAACCCTCACAGCAGCCACCAGCATCGTGGAGGACGCCACGCAACCCTCACAGCAGCCACCAGCATCGTGGAGGACGCCACGCAACCCTCACAGCAGCCACCAGCATCGTGGAGGACCCCACGCAACCCTCACAGCAGCCGCCAGCATCGTGGAGGACGCCACGCAACCCTCACAGCAGCCGCCAGCATCGTGGAGGACGCCACGCAACCCTCACAGCAGCCGCCAGCATCGTGGAGGACGCCACGCAACCCTCACAGCAGCCACCAGCATCGTGGAGGACGCCACGCAACCCTCACAGCAGCCACCAGCATCGTGGAGGACGCCACGCAACCCTCACAGCAGCCGCCAGCATCGTGGAGGACGCCACGCAACCCTCACAGCAGCCACCAGCATCGTGGAGGACGCCACGCAACCCTCACAGCAGCCACCAGCATCGTGGAGGACCCCACGCAACCCTCACAGCAGCCACCAGCATCGTGGAGGACGCCACGCAACCCTCACAGCAGCCACCAGCATCGTGGAGGACGCCACGCAACCCTCACAGCAGCCACCAGCATCGTGGAGGACGCCACGCAACCCTCACAGCAGCCACCAGCATCGTGGAGGACCCCACGCAACCCTCACAGCAGCCACCAGCATCGTGGAGGACGCCACGCAACCCTCACAGCAGCCACCAGCATCGTGGAGGACCCCACGCAACCCTCACAGCAGCCACCAGCATCGTGGAGGACGCCACGCAACCCTCACAGCAGCCACCAGCATCGTGGAGGACCCCACGCAACCCTCACAGCAGCCACCAGCATCGTGGAGGACCCCACGCAACCCTCACAGCAGCCACCAGCATCGTGGAGGACCCCACGCAACCCTCACAGCAGCCACCAGCATCGTGGAGGACCCCACGCAACCCTCACAGCAGCCACCAGCATCGTGGAGGACCCCACGCAACCCTCACAGCAGCCACCAGCATCGTGGAGGACCCCACGCAACCCTCAATCTTCATACACCAAGTTACTTGGTGCTCCGTCTTTTGCACTGTCATATCGTTTTGTTCAGTCTTTGCTTTGTTTTTTTGCAATTTCTGTAACTTTTGCACGCTTGCACTGTAGTCCTGAGTTTGTCATCTGTAGCACCATGGTCTTGGAGGAACGTTGTCTCTTTTCAGTGTACTGTACCGCTGCACGTGGTTGAAATGACAACTTGACTTGACCTGAACATTTTATTTTGTTTGATGTGCACGCTGACTTCAAATATCATCAGATGCCTCACAGTGGGACACAAAGATGCTGCAGGTGGGTATTACAATAGAAACGTTTTAATATTTCTTATAATGTATTTAAATCATTTTCAGAGTGGTGCATTCTGAACTTCAGGTTTTGTAATTTAGTCTCATGAACTATATTATAAAAATAAGTTGAACTAATTGTTTCCTATCGCCTCGTTAGTTGTAGAAATGTAATCTGGGAAGCAAGCTGTTGATGGAGATTTGCTTTCAGTGGATCATCAGAGGATGTTAGTGGAGGGCTGAAAGCACGAAGCAAAAACTGAACCATGTTCTTGTGTGATGATCAGAGCTGTGATTAAAGCTTTTCTGAGCAGGCTTCAGAAAATTCAAACTGAGCCAGGAGGCCTGCAGTTTCCTTTAAACAATCACACGAGAAAACACACTCAGTCACAAATCTGTGACATCTGAGAAGTA
Source organism: Neolamprologus multifasciatus (assembly GCF_963576455.1). Lineage (NCBI taxonomy): Eukaryota > Metazoa > Chordata > Actinopteri > Cichliformes > Cichlidae > Neolamprologus > Neolamprologus multifasciatus. Next base: position 1,377,712 of record NC_140452.1, read on the forward strand.
TTACAGGCGTTATAAATAACTGACCACAGAGAGAAGTATACAGGACGGCCAAGCACAACAAAAGGCAGGAGGGAAATGAGGGGGTGTGGCTGCACGGCTGTTGCGTTTAAACCGTTCGCCCTGCAGAGGTGAGCGATGCTGCTGGTGCACCTGCTCCTCCCTCGTCACCTTGTTCTCTCGCAGGTGTGTAATGCCCTCTCGCCACACGCTCTGAGCCAGTTTTCCTTTCACGCTGCGACTGCTGCTGACAGGCCAACGTGCTGGGAACGCACACACCTCCTCTTCTTCTTTAGTTGTTTATGTTCATGTTTCCAGCTTATGCCGCCGCACCTGCCGGTCTGCAGGTCGACACGAAGATGGAAGAAAAAAACTCGCCGGCTCTGATCAAACGACTCTCTATTTATTTCTCTGCTGTCCTCACATCTGGGAACAAAGCACTAATGTGGAACGTTTGGGTTTTCGATATTCCCAGTGCCATGGGTGTTTTTTTAAGAACTTAATGTACTGGGTCCCGTTTGTGTTTCAGAACACGTGCACATAAAACAAAGCCGCCTGGCTGAGACTCTGTAAGCACGAGTCTGTGCAGCTTTTCACGGTTTGTCTACTCGAGGTTAAGGACGTTCAGATGTCACATCTATGGGTGACAGGTGTATGCACAGAAACACAGTCTGGGTTGGCTGTTACCTGCTCAGTAACATTTAATATTTACTGTTAAGCGTATGTTGTTGTTGCTATGGTTTCTCTGCTGTGTTGTTTTCTTGTTGCTTGTTTTTTTTCAGCAGGTGTTGAAGCAGATTTCTCTCTGTCCTCTGTTAACTCTCCTGTTTCCTTCTATTAACCTCTGTCTCTCTTCCACAGCATGTCTTTTATCCTGTCTTCCTTCTCTCACCCCAACCAATCACAGCAGATGGCCCCGCCCCTCCCTGAGCCTGGTTCTGCTGGAGGTTTCTTCCTGTTAAAAGGGAGTTTTTCCTTCCCACTGTCGCCAAAGTGCTGCTCATAGGGGGTCATATGATTGTGGGGTCGACCTTACTATATAAAGCTCCTTGAGGCGACTGCTGTTGTGATTTGGTGCTGTATAAATAAAACTGAATTGAATTGGACTGAGCCTGCGTTTGAATCTATTCTTATTCTTTCCTGTCAGGTTGTTTCACTCCACCGAACCTGCAGCTGAAATTATAAAAACGAAACCATCACATTATCCTGATGATCCGTCTTAACTCAGTCTGTGGGTTTACCAGCTTTTCTCCTCCAGTCTCACTGACCAAATCATTTCAAGCACTCACACTCAACAGCAATAACACTTTTATCCTTCATTCGGTCATTCATATCAGCATCAGTATCCACCACTCTGATTGGTCAGATGCTCCCCAGGAGAAACCCTGAGTTAACGAATCATTAACAAGCTTTGTGTGACATCATATCCTGCTCACTGACATTGTTGTGAGTGAATCCAGGTAATGCAGAGAGATGCTGAACTTGCATGGTCCTTGTTTCTGCCCTCAGCAGTATCCCGCCTCTCCGTTTGTCAGATGGTACTCCGGATCATTTCCTGCTGTCTGTAAGTTTTCCATCACCTGCTCTGTCACTTCAATGCTTGTCAGAAGTGTTAAAGGACGTTTTTTCATTACAGGGGTGTCTGTAGCTCAGGTGGCAGAGCAGGTCAGCCACTAATCAGAAGGTCGGTGGTTCGATCCCAGGCTGCCTCCTGCATGCCAAATGTCCTTGGGCAAGACACTAACCCCATGTTTGCCTACTGGTGGTGGTCAGAGGGCCCGGTGGCGCCTGTGTCCGGCAGCCTCGCCTCTGTCAGTGCGCCCCAGGGTGGCTGTGGCTACAATGTAGCTGCCATCACCAGTGTGTGAATGTGTGGATGACTGGATGTGTAAAGCGCTTTGGGGTCCTTAGGGACTGAGTAAAGGCTATACAAATGCAGGCCATTTACCTTTTTTTTTTTTCACCTCGTACGCTTTACTTCGCCATGTCCTGAATTTCCCTCCCACGGCTTTTTCATTCAGGATGTTTCCTCCTCAGATCGAAAAAGAAAACATTCGTGGTCTACGTGCTGCCAACCATCTGCTTCCTGAGCTCGCTTCTCTGCGTAATCAGTGCAGAAATCACGTTAAATCCCGAGGGGACACAAACTTTTCTTTCTTTCTTTTTCTTGTTCATGAACACTTTCATCTTAAAACACTTTGATTAAATCAAACGTTTTCACAGTTAATAACGAACACATCGGTACAGTTCTCAGTATTTGTAACGTTAAAAGGCAGCTGAGATTTATTTGTTGCTTTGATGACGGACAGTTTATCTGATATCTCAGTGATGTTTTGACTTGTGACAGCAGTACATTTTGTTGCTCTCTTGAAAGAAACTCCCTTCAAAACAACAAACCCGGTGGTGTTTGTAATTATTTACAGGCAAACATGAGAATAATTGTTTAATTCTGACTCATGGTACGTCATCGTTGTCGGTACGATTTGTGCTTGTGATTCAGTCTCGCTCAGCTCTCTGTTTACTTTGGCAGCTGATCCAGTAAAGCATCAGAGACGTGTTTGGGTTTTACCAAACTTTCTGTCACACGTTACTCAGTGAAGGATGACTCTGCTGTTTCACATCGGTGGCATTCACCTGGACTCAAACAGGGCCTTTGTGTTCTTTGGTCGCAGGTTTGAGGTCACACGTCTGTCCTTCTTGTTGGATTTCCCCAGCTCGCAGAGTGATACAACCTCAGGAAGTGACTGCACTCGAATCTAAACACACATACTCGCTGTTACTCAACTTATCAGTGTGTAATCCATGATCGGATAAACACCCTGAATCCCAGAGGAGCGTGCAGCATGCCTGACAGGAAGTAAACGGTCGGTTTATCCCCCGATTGGTTCACCCACGACCCGACCAATCGAGCCGAGGGGAAAAGCGTAGTCAGTACAATGTGATGTTGGATAAAGGCAGCGGGACGCTACAGGCGCACTTTGCGTCGGCACATTTTTGCCTTTTACGGCCTTAAAATGACTGTTGACGGGTGATGACTGTGTTTGACAGGGAAAACAGGCTTTACCGAAAATTATAAATGCCTTTCTGTGTGTGTGTGTGTGTGTGTGTGTGTTGGACAGAAGGTGTGTAAATTTACTGCTCTAAGCTGTAGTTGGACTTTTGACAAGTGACCTTTTAAAATGAAGTCAACATTGGACTCTTGTTTTATTGGTTTATGTTCATGTTCCTGTAAACCAGCGGTTCCCAAACTTTTTTTGTTAGGCCCCCAGTTTTATAAGAAAAATCTCCCCCACCACCTAAACACACACACCCATTTTGTTTTCAAACTCCACTGCGGTTTATTTCACACCTCAAACATTTAGTAAACAATTGAGCAAATACGCTACGTCCACACCTACACGGGTATTTTTGAACACGCAGCTGTTTCGACTTTTCAAATCACCGAAAACTGAGATTTTTTAAACTCCTTTTTTGCATTTTCGTGTGGACGAGGAACACAGAGTTCATCACACAACCTCACACTGTGCACCACGTTATTGTTTACATGAGATGAATTGCAGAATGAGACGAAATACTGTTAATCTGACTGTCTGCAGGTTTTACAGCAGTTACTGTCCCTCTGTTTACAAAGGCAGAGGCATCACGCTGTGATTATTTTACGTGTAGTTGTTTTTTCCTGTGTAATAATATTCAACATTGCTGTCAATACATTTTTCAAAAATGTCTCTCTGTGCAAAATGGGTTTAAAAACATAAACAGCTGTGGGATCCTGTTTGTCCGTGATTTGAACAGCCCAGCGCTGCTCCCGACGAAGGGAAAACCAATCCTGCAGGGAGACCTACCTCGGCACTTGTGCAGGTGAAACCAAAGAGCAGATATACTTCATCATATTTTCTAGTCTTTGGCTTAGAATGAAGTTGGTTTGGAAACATATTCAGCGATGCTTCATCTCCTGCTTTGCGTTTGAGTGGGAGCCTCGACAACAACCTGTCCATGATGCTAGCAGTGTCCAAGCGCTTTTTTTCATACCGCGCCCCTGCAACGGCTCTGCGCCCCACCTAAGGGGCGGGCCCCACACTTTGGGAACCTCTGCTCTAAACCAATCACAGCTTCATCCACATCACCTACATCCACAGGGACTTCGGTGTTTTTATGGGTGACGCTGGAGAGTCCGTGTGTGCTGGAGTAGTACGCCCCAGTCTTAACTGTAACCACAAATCCACGAACGCTTCAACCTTCAAACATTTAACTACAAAACTGTGTTACACTGAATTTCAAACTGTTCCAGTTTAAGACGTTTTTCTTCAACTTTCAGCGGTTTTCTTGTAACTGGAACATTTTTCCTGACGATGACGTCTGTTAATATCATAAAACTGTGTAAGGAAAAAGAAATATTTTGAAATCTCTTTTTTTAAGTATCATCAAAAGAAATAGAATGAAATGCTTGTAATAATATTCTGTATTATTTCATAAGCTCAAGTTATTCGTGTCCAGTTATCTCCAAATCAATAAGAGAAGATCACCTTCATTAGTCCCACACGTGGTAAATTTGTTGGGTCACAGCAGAAAGTGGACAGTACGAAGTTAAGAGCAGCAAAAATGAAGAAAAACACTGGAATAGAATAAGATAAACTAGAATAACAAACTGTGTACAGTAAAATAAAATACTATGTTGCACATAAGGGAGAATAGGCGAAGGCTACCGTGGTAGTCACAGTCTCCTGCATGGGGTGGGAGATGTTGTCCAACGGGGATGACAGCTTAGCCACCGTTCTCCTGTCACTCACCACCTCCACAGGGTCCAGAGGGCAGAACAGAGCTGGCCCTGATCAGCCTGTTCAGTCTCTTCCTGTCCCCGGCAGAGACGCTGCTGCCCCAGCAGACCACACCTTAAAAGATGGCTGAGGCCACCACAGAGTCATAGAAGGTCAAAAGACCTGAGTCTCTGCAGCAGGTTGTACCTGCTGCAGAGACTCAGGTCTTTTGGAGTGGAGGGCCCACTCCTGAAGACCTGAGTCTCTGCAGCAGGTACAACCTGCTCTGCCCTTTCCTGTCGAGGGCGTCTGAGTTATGAGTCCAGTTTGTTGTTCAGATGAACACCAAGCTACCTGTAGGTCCTGTTATCATAGACATTACATCATGTGTGCGTGATCAAAGTGATGGACCAGAATCGAATAGCACAGAGACTGAGTATAGAGCGGGTGAGGGTGATGGCGTTTACTCAAGCCATGGCTCAGACTGGTGAGGTGGGTGGGGAGGGGTGGGGGTGTGTTTGCCTTTATCTGATTTTTATTGCACTAAAAACTGAAGGTACAAAATGAATTTATCCTAAAGTGAATCAAGCCCAGAGAGCCAGCTGCTTGTTGAGTGCAAATTCTTATGATTATAACACTACTTAGTTACATTAATCCTGCTCAGATTTAGCTTTACTGTCACAAACTGAGAAGAAGTGGGTAAAAACGTTTTGTTGCAGAGCTCCAGAGTAGCTGATCATAGTAAAAAAATAAACATATTTTAGACATGTGCAAGCTAAAAACACAAAGGACTGCTACTAATTATTAGTATTGTTGGTGGTGTTATTGTTAGTATTAAAGTATTAATACATGGTATTGGATATTGACCACTTCTCTGTAGAAAACCACAGAAGAGGATCCAGCTCTACAAACTCATCACTTCTACAGAGACTGACCTTCAGCCGACGACTCCGTTTATTTCTGTCATTATTCTCAGAGCCGTCTTTCATGCACGCGTCACCGATTTCTCTTGTCTAATAGATTTTTTGTTTCTCATCAGCAGATGTCAGAGCTCGCCACAACAGACGAGTTATTCTCCCTGTGTTCATGTTTGCTGTGAGAGCCGAAACCCACAGGAAAACTCCAGAGACCCTCTGCAGTCGACTTAAACAGCGCCGCTGCACTCGGTCCCCGTGGGCTCGAGGGGATTCCCTCAATTCACTGTTTCTTTAAACACTGATTACGCCGACGTCCAGCAGGCACATGGCTCACGAGCACCGTCAAACCTCAGCAGAGACTGTTTACAGCCCAGAGGAAGGAAGAAGAAACAACCAGGAAGTTGCAGGTAGCTGCTGAATCGCAGCAGCAGGGTTTATTTTGAAGGAACCGTTTTCTAGTCGATGAAAACTTAGAGCACAAGCTTCATCAGAAAAACAGTGAAAAGCACCGTTTCTGTTAACAGCCAAAGAGGAAATACGGAGCCAAGAGTCCACAGCAGTAGATTATTACACTGATACTGACTTCCTTCTTCCTGACAGCAACCTTGATAGTTCCCTGAAGTTCTGTTCACACATAAATTTAGCCATCAGATAAGGATGGTTGGTGTTTGTTTTAAGGAAGTTTTTTGCTTCTGCTGATGGGAAACAACCTGGTGCTGTTGTAGAGGCCAGCGTGCAGCCGAGCCACTGATTCACGCAGCCTAATTTGATATGGGTAGCGCCACCGTGTGGTGAGAAACTAGCAAAGAAACAATGCAAAATATTATACGTATCATTAGTTAGTGACCCTGAACATTGCTGACATGTTTGATCGGAGATGCCTGTGTGTGTGCAGATCTGTGCAAACCGCTTTAACTCGTGGACGTTTCATTTTTGCGCCATCTTTATCGTCAAACGTGAATGGTGTTCAGGCAGCTGTGCCACCATGAGCTGCGAAGTCTTTTTTCCAGCCCACCCCAGCTGTCAGGGCCAACACGGCGAGACCACAGAGTCACCAGCCCAGGACCTCGGTGTGGTGAGGCAGCAGTGCTAACCATCGCTCCATCATACAGCGCTCCAGGCTGCGAGGCCCTGAGAGCTGGACCGAGTTGATCCTGCAGAAGAAGATCTGGAGCTTCAACTTTAGCATCATGTCCAACTGCTGGAAGGTTATCTGCTTTTCCATGTTTTCTGTAATGTGTTAGGCTTCAGGCTGAGACTGTTCTCATAACTTTCTTCATTACAAAGACAAACAGACTCAGGCTACGTCCACACGTACCCGGGTATTTTTGAAAACGCAGATTTTTCTATGCGTTTGCACCTTTCGTCCACACGTAAACGGCGTTTTCGGTCACTGAAAACTGAGATTTTTCTAAAACTCCAGCCAGGGTGGATATTTTCTAAAACTCTGTTTTTGCGTTTACGTGTGGACGAGAAAAACGGAGAAAACGCAGCGTCAAAGATGTGCGCCTTTTTTGACGTCACACTGTGCGCCACGTTATTGTTTCAGTGAAATGAATTTCTACAATACTGTTACTGTTACTTGTTCTCTCTGCAGTGTTTAAATGCTTACATATACACACACAGTTACTGTCCCTCCACACATACGACTCGGTTCTGCTTCTATGCCCCAGCTTTGTTTACTTTTTCCCACCGAGGCTTCTAGACTTCTGATTGGCCAACATTTCTACACGGTTAGGAATATATCGCCACCTGCTGCTTTGGCGTGTTCCTAGCAGCGTTTTCCTTCATTTCTGCCTTTACGTGTGGGATTATTTTTTAAAACGGAAAATCTCAGTTTTCAAAAATACCCGTGTACGTGTGGACGTAGCCTCAATAGAAATTTCTACCCACAGGCTGTCAAACACTCCCTACATCACACTTTATTTATAAACTGTATTTTTATTTATACTATAATGCAACCAACAGTCCCACCTCTTTAAGCTGCATTTATTATAGTAGCAACAACCCCCCCCCCCCACACACACACACACACTCAATGTGCAATATCACTGATCATACTGCACCTCACAATGCACCTGCTCCTCAGATGGCATGTATGTGTATGTGTATATATATGTAAGTGTTTACGTGGAAGTGTGTGTGTGTGTGTATGCAGGTGTATGTATAACTTGTACATATGTCTGTGAAGGTTCTCAGTCATCCAGGTCATTGTAGTCAAAGGAGCTTGCAAAGAAAAGCGTCTGGACTTCTTTAAGTTACTTGAAGACGTTTCACCTTCATCCGAGAAGCTTCTTCAGTTCTAAGGTCAAATGGTGGAGAGTCCCAGATATAAACCTAGTGGGAGTTTCCCCCCACAGAGGGACAAAAGGACCCCCTGATGATCCTCTAATCGCCTGAGCCAAGGTGTGGAACTGGGTGTGGGTCCCAATCAGCCAGAGTTTCAGGTGAGTTCATTGTGAAACCTGGCCCCACCTTATCATGTGATTTCCTGAGGTCAGATGTCCCAGGATGTGAGTGGGCGTTAAGGCGTCTGGGGAGGGAACTCAAAACTGGATTATAGATGGCAGAGAGTTGGTGTCGTAAACCACCGCCTCTGTTCAAAGATGGTCGCTCACAGTGGACATAGATGCTTCTTTCACTCCTCTTTCAAACCATCTGTCCTCTCTGTCCAAAATGTGAACATTGGCATCCTCGAAAGAGTGTCCTTTATCCTTAAGATGCAGATGGACGGCTGAATCTTGTCCTGTGGAGGTGGCTCTTCTGTGTTGTGCCATGCGCTTGTGAAGTGGCTGTTTGGTCTCTCGATGTAGAGGTCTGGGCATTCCTCGCTGCTGTACGGCAAACACCACATTGTTAAGTCTGTGTTTTGGCGTTTTGTCTTTCGGGTGAACCAGTTTTTGTCTGAGTGTGTTGCTGGGTCTGAAGTACACCGGGATGTCATGCTTGGAGAAAACCCTCCTGAGTTTCTCTGATACACCGGCTACATAGGGGATGACAATGTTGTTGCGTCTGTCCTTCTTATCCTCCCTCGCTGGTGTCTGATCTTCTTTTCTGTGCCTCTTTGCTGACTTTAAGAACGCCCATTTAGGATAGCCGCACGTTTTGAGTGCTTCCTTTACATGTGTGTGTTCCTTCTTTTTCCCTTCAGGCTTAGAGGGAACATGTTCTGCCCGGTGGGGGCACCGGGCAGAACGTGTTTAAAGAAGGCCCCTCTTATCTGACTGTGCAAAAAGTGTTGGCTGTGCCGACAGAACAGGAATGTTGTTCCTGGTTTAATCCAGTTTATCTGAAGTGAGGCTCTGAAAACAGTTTGAAGGCGTGCAGCGACTCTTATGTCGTAAACGTAACGTAATGAACCTGTTTTGAAAATGGGACAAATGAAAATGTAGGGAGCAAAAGTACAAAGTGGTCAGAAAACTACAGATACATGAAGATTTTACTGAAGAACACCTTTCCAGCTCTTCATCTCCGAGATTCAAAAGCCGTATTTAGTCGGGGTTATTTTGAATTGAAGATCAGTAAGCAACAAAAACTGAAAACTGTTCTAAAATAGAAAGTAAACGAGCTGCGAGTGTTTAACTGAAACATTTCTGAATGACAGGAGCTGGCACTCGCCCTCCTCTCTAACTGCTTTTATGCATTCTTAGCATTTTGTTGTGGGTGAAATCTTCAAACTCTGATCGCTTCACTGAAAACAAAACATCGATCGAGCATGAAAGCAAACAAACTTTCGTTTTGATGCCGATCTTTGCCATCTCCAGCTCCTCGGGGAGCAGTTCACAGTTTTATCTGAAGCGGGGCTGAGTGCTTTGAAAATGCGTCACGTTTTCGTGGAAACGCAGAGATATACAGAAAGCTGGGACGGGAGACTTCCTGAACGTTTCCTAATAAGCATCATTGTGTCTGCTGTTGAACTTCCGGCACATTCACTTGATTTAATGCCAGAGGGGCTTTTTCGCTGTCAGCTCAAGGCTAGCAGGAAGTTTTCAGAAACAGAGCGTGTACGTAAAAATCACTCCAACAAAAACATTTCATGAAATGTTTCAGATTTATAGCCTGACTGAATTGAAACACAGACATTACCTGTCTGGAAAGTCCATGTTGCCGACTGGGACAGGATAGATCTAATTCCTGGCACACATAATCATGCACCAACATCTTTTTGAGCCATTCTTTCCGGGACACAACCGCCACGTTCACGAAGAAAAGGCTTGTCTGAGATGAACAGGAAGCTAAAATTCTTTTAGTTATTTTTGTCCAAAACCTTGAAAACACAAATCCACATATTCTGTTGTTGTGGATCAGAAAGACGACGAGGTCGACGTGGGTGAAATTGTGCTTTAGAGTTACTGTCGATGTTTGAGAAAGTTTAAAGTGCGCAGAAAATACGGTTTTAAATAACGCAGTGAAAATGAAAACACGGGAATCAAGTAAAACAACACAAACCAGTGTTGGTCAAGTTACTTGAAAAAAGTAATTAGTTACTAATTACTGAAAGTAATCCTGTTATTTTACTGATTACTTATTTTCAAAAGTAATTAGTTACTAATTACTGAGAGTAATCCTGTTATTTTACTGATTACTTATTTTCAATAGTAATTAGTTACTAATTACTGAAAGTAATCCTGTTATTTTACTGATTACTTATTTTCAAAAGTAATTAGTTACTTAGTTACTTTTTAAAAACATGAACCTGAATACGTAACGAAGCAACAGACCTTTCAGCCCAATTCTATTTTTCTGCATGAAACATCATGTAAAACTGAATCAAATGAAAAACTTCTGTTTTTAGTTTTAATCTTTTAATTTATGCACATTGAATCAAGCAAAAATTAAATTATATGCAACTACTCTGACTTGAAGAAATTTGTTTAACATGTAAACCTATTTCCTTTATATTCCAGCACATAAAATAAAATAATGTTTTGTGTTTACAGTGTTTCAAATAGATGCAAGTAAAACACAGCAGAAATAAATACAATCAAAGACTCAGCAGCTCTGAGTCCTGTTGCTCTTAAATCTATAGTTCATTCACTTACTGAAAATCATCTGCTGTGGCAAACGGCTGCAAGCCTTTGACCACAAACTGAGTCACTGCTCGGTGACATTCGTCTATCCTGCCTGAAAGGAGACGCTAACGGTAGACTGCAGCGAGAACTGCCAGCATCTGAGCCAGACTCTGTCTCTCTCATCATGGTCACCTAAATGCACAGTAATGGCAGGTTTGTAATAAGGCAGATCGCGCTAACATAATCTGCACTGTTAGGTGATTATTTACCTGCCGCATTAACGGGAGAGGACGTGCAAACGTTACCGCTGCTGCTGGGCTGAGATTCACGAGTCCGGAATTAAAAACACGACGTTCATTTAAGGTCATCGTGTGTTTGTGAACAAATGCTTTTGCATATTCGTAGTGTTTCCTCCCTTAAATGAAATATCTACTTTGCAAGTATTGCAAGTTGTCCTGTTGTCATCCGTTCTCGTGAAGTGTAACCAAACTTAAATGCTGCATGGTCGTGCTCTCTCCATCACTCCATGTTAGCCATTGTTGATCTGCACAGTCCGCAGTAACGCAGTAACGCAGCTTATGGGAAAGTAACAGTGAAGTAAGGGATTACTTTTTGCAATAGTAATCCCTTACTTCACTGTTACTTGAAAAAAGTAATTGGATTAGTGTAGTTAGTCTACAACAGAGTATTAGGGACACATTAAAAAAATATAAATATATCATTTTGATCATTTTGAGAATAAAGTAGAAAATTTCAAGATTAGAAGCAAAAAAGTGTTTTGAGAAATAAGTTCAGTGAGTTTGGAGACGAGCTGCCTCGTTCGCTTTGCCCTCCGAGTGAAACTAAAACCAGCAGTTTGTCTTGAACCTGTAACCTGTTTATTTCTTAAAATACTGTCTCAACTTGTGACTTTAATCTCAAAATGTCAACTTCATTCATAAAACGATTGTTTTTTTCTTAATGTGGCCCTAATAAGCTGCTTTTTAAAGAGGGTGGTAAGCTCTTCCACAGGTTTGAAATTCCCAATCCGCCTTTGTTCTCAGACGGGAAGATGGAATCTGTCAGCACACCTAAGGATCCGGTTTGGAGAACAGGAAGGGGGGATGAATTCAGCCTCGAGACACTTTGTATTTCTTCTTTACAAGTTTTAAAAACTAATTTCACCTGCATTCATTTAGAAAACAACCAAAAATCTGTTTTTACATTTATAATTTATTTACAATAAAATGTCATCAGAAAATTTGACGTCAAACTGAAATGTGAAATGTGTTGATTGTCTTTTGTCGCCGAAACAGAAATATAACAGCTGAGTTCATTTGTTTGTGATTGTCGGGGGTTCTCGCCCCTCCGGTGGGCCAGCTTCATGAACACTCAGGTTCAAAGGCCGGTGAGTCATCGCCAGCCCAGCGTTTTTAAGAGAAAGGGAGGAAATCTGATTAGCTGGCAAGAAACCCAAATTCTTTATCGGGGCTTTTACTCTGTATGTTCTTACAGTAAATCAAACAAACCTGTTTTAGGGATCGGTGACACTGGAAACTCCCGGGTAAGGGAGTGGTATACGAGATGTTGGCGGAGTCTTTGGGGTTTTCAGCTAAGAAAGTAGATCACAAGTACGATAGTCTAAGAGATGATTATCTGGTTTGGATGGACAGTATGTGCACTGGATGACTGGGAAACTCATGCAGGAAGTAGGCTTGTGTTGCAGGAAACAGGACTAAAATAACACAGCTGTGTCAAAGGTATCTCTGATGTATCTCGAGATTTCTCTCTCTGCAGCGTTACACATCTCTTTATCGTCTTTGTGTCAGTTCAGTGGTGCGACGTCACAGCGTTGTTGTAGTGGCTCCACGTCTTTTCAGGCCCTTTGATAACCGTTCTTCTCGTCGTGCAGCAGCTGGTCTCACGTATGCAGACGATACCATCGTGTTTCTGAAGGAGTGTTTTTACCTTGTTGTTACATCATTTACGAGACGAGGCGGCAGGAGGATGGCAGCAGGATTAAAAGGGTTTAAAAGATGGTAGTGAAACTGCTGTGATGTGTGGTTAGGAGACGTGGCGCTGACACAAAGACAGATTTAAGGATTTTCATTGGGAGCAGCTCAGTTTGGAGTGAGTCAGGATGAGACGTGCAGAGGTCAAAGGATGCTGAATATGGACCTGATCCAGCATCCTTTTTTCATGGATCCATAAACATTGTGTGGACATAGAGATATTCATGAAAACTTGATGTTTGTAAGTTTTTATTATTAATCCTTTATTTATCAAGATTAAAAATCGAATTTCCAACCTGGCATCATGGCAGCAAAAGTCAAAAACACAGACACCACCTTTTTTCTTTCATCTTGTGATTTTAGTTCTAGTTTTCCAAACTATTCTGTCTATGCAGAGGGTTGGTGTGATGAGAGCGTGATGGGGAGAGCAGATGATCTGCTCTACAAAACCTCCAAAGATAGCAGCCAGAAGAAGAAGCGGCGAAAGACAAAACTGGTTTTAAGTGCTTAAATTTAAGTCAAAAACGTGTTCAGAATTCAAACTAAAAGGAAAATGCAAAACACAAAAGTTCAAAGAGCATGTGAGCCACTTTGTACCTGCAGCGTATTGTCTAAATGCTCCATCATGAGCACCTTCTGCAGCAATCAAAACTCTTATCAGGATATAATATCAATGAGACTGATAGGGTGACTACAGGAAGCTGTTCTTTAAACGGCGTATAACCAGGTCTGTCTGATGCTCTGACCTGGTGCTTCCTCTCTGAACTTCAGTGTTCGTGAGGTGACTTTACCTTGTTTGTTTCCTTCTGGTGTGAGTCACTGAGAGCTGTTTACCTACAAACCTGCAGCTGAATCTGGACTCGGATCAGTCTGAACTGAAACAGAAACGATGCACAGCAATCAGTCATGTCGTGGTGAATGATCCGCCTTCTCTTTGTTCACGATCCTGTCATCGCTTTGTTGTTTTACATGAATTGTGATTAATGGACGACAATCAAGAAGAAGTAGAAAACACTTTAATTACTCGATGTTCAGCTTTTCTGTTTATAACTCAGGCCTGCAAACTAATAGAACAGACACACTTTCCACATCATCTTCACCATGTTTTTCCTGACCCTGCGCTTCATCCAGAGGAAAGTCAGCAGGTTGGGTTGCTAAACAAAATCATAAGGTGCTTTCAGACTCCAGGAACTTTTTCATAATTCTTTGAACTACTGGAGGAAGTACCGTGTCCACCCTGCAGGAACTAGGAACTTGTGTTTTTTCTTTTCAAGCGATGTTTGAGGGTAGATACTCCACATTAAGGTGAGATGAGGCAAACCTTTGAGTAAAGATAAACTTTGCTGTTTGAGTAAAGTACGACTGTTATGAAACGGCTGTGTGCAGCCAGGAATAGGACCCAAAGTGCAGACAGTCGGAGACAAAAGGTGACCTTAAACACAGCTTTATTGCTGAACTCAAAGAAGGTAACAAACCTGAGGCTCAAATAAACTCAGGCAAGCAGACAGAACACACAGCAAGATGAGGGTAGATCACAACACCGACAAACTGAAACACAGAGGGAGCAATCAGGGAGTAACAGGAGGGAAACACAGCTGGGACAAATCAGGCCTAACGAGACAAAGGAAGCAAAAGCAGATACATTAACATCAGACATGGACTTTCAAAATAAAACAGGAAACAACACTGAACTAAAGACACAGACTCACACACAGCCACTGCAGCAGAGGGAACGAGATGTGAACCATAAGACACAACACCGACAAAGAAACCAAAGACTAGAAATGATAAATAATATAATCAACTCAAACCTCTGGGTCAACGACACAGGCACCCTAACAACAACAAAGCAACCACAAGTGCACCACTGCTGGGATTAGCAGGGTATTCCAGACTTCCGTTTTCCCCAGGGCCTCAGTTCCTCTTGGGCTATTCTGGGATGCTCCCCGTCCTGATGATCAGATACAGGAACCACGTCACCTCCCTCCAGATGTCGAGCTCCTCGCTCTACCTCTTAGCTGGAGCCCAGACATCCTGCAGAGGTCAGTAAGGTCAGACTGCGTGTCTGCAGTCTGATTCTGTCCAGGCCTCCTGAGCATAGGTGAGGGTTAGTCCTGTGAATATGCAACAGGTGACTCTAAGAATTCACCAAAATGTGAAAAAATCAGTCTGTATGCAAAACATACACTCGTGCAACTGCAGCACCCCTGAAACTCTGCAGCACCCCAAAAAACGTCTGTACATACGTAGGAATGTGCTGTAGTTCCTGTAGGAGGATGAAGGCCGTGACACGGAGATCTACTTTCCCCCTCAGCGGTACCTGCCGTCAGAGCTGCAGGTAAACAGCAAACGTCAGACACACTCCAGCCTGACAGCTGAAAGCACGACACTCAGGCTGTGGCTCTGCTGGTGTTTTGGGACTCTCGTCCTTCCTGCCTCACTTCACGGGACTGTGTTCCCTCTGCAGGTTATACCTGCAAAACCTAAGCGCTGTACCTGCCACATACCACCTCGTGAAAATCTGCCCTTTCACTCCAGAAACATCAAACAGCGGGGAAATCCTTAATCCTGGGATTAGTAACCCGTGATACTGCCTCACTGGTTCTTCTGCTTCTTAAAGATCGTGGCGGTTAGTCACAGGCAGAAATGTCCGTTCAATGAGGAGAGATTATTAGAAGGAAGTGAACACGACTTATTGATATACTGGATTCAGTTACGATGTTCGGCGATCGGAATGTCAGCCGGGAGAGGGATTAGGCAGGACCCCCTGGTGGTGGAGGCGGAGATGAAGATGGATGCTTGGATGGAGCCTCAGTGACACTGGGAGGAGGTGATGTAAACAAATCTGAAAGGGAAAATGATGGAGAGCACTGATTTAAACCACATAAAGTGGAGGCTGATTGGCCTGAAGAGCAGTGATGCTGCAATGAGAGCGCGGGAAAGTGAAAGTGATGTAGGTCTTAGATTAACCACCGAACACCTGGAAAGCAGACAGATGTGAGACTGCAGATCTTCGTTGTTCAACTTGCACATGAGCTTGAATAAAGCGCCAGCATCACTGGCGAAGCCTGAAAGATGTCCACAGCACGGTCTGCAGACACCAGGGCAAAGAAAAGCATGACTTCAGAGATCCACCATCAGCGCCCCGACACTGCCGGCGTTCCTGGTTTCCATTTGCCCTGCGAGGCCAAAGGTCACACACCTCCAATACGTCTGTTGCCCACAGATTTCTGAATATTTCGATGCTTTTATGTGCTGCAGATGATCACATATTCAGAGTCCTCACAATTTTATGTTGAGCAACATAAAACTCACGAGAAACTCATCTCACTGATCTGCTGTTAATTAAACTCATCAGTTACAAATGTTCCTCCAGATCTTTATTTTTCCAGCGTTTTGTTGTTTCAATCCCATCTTTTATGAGATGTGTTGCTGTCATCAAATTCTCATTGGATACATTTATGTGCTATTGGGAATAAAAGATAGTTTATGAGACTGGGAAATCACCGCCTTCCCTTATTTTTCACATTTATAATTTTACACAGCATCGCAAACAACACGCGAGTGTCAAATCAAAAATGTATTTAGATATTAAGATGTTCAATTCAACAGAAGTCAGATCGGCGTCTCTTCTTTAGCTCCGCCTCGCAGACCAGAGGCTGAGGTCACGACGTTTACAGGATTTCAGTGAGTTCAGATCAGACGCTCCAAATGTGAAACTGAACGTTCATCAGTTGAATATCAGGTTAAATCACTGCTGATATGTCGAACACAGCGAAGGGCTTTACCAGAAACAGCTCTTACATAACTGGCAGGTGTGTATGAGTACACAGGTGACACGGGGAAGGCCTGATGCCAGCCGCTGTACAGGAAGTGAATGGGCGGAGCTCCGTGTGAGTCACAAATCTGATTGTTTTCTTGTGTAAACATGAAGTCAGTTCAGTGCAGCGGCTTCCTGTGCAGAGACGGAAACAGGCGGCGGGGAAATACCGCACTCGCTCTGATTGTGATACCACCGTTACACACACACACACACACACACACACACACACCAACCCTCATGTGTCCTGCTGCTGATGTACGAGCAGAGTCTCATCCCAAACCTCGTCGTCACGGAGACCACCAGCTTCAGCTGCGTCACTGTTCGGTCCCACCAAACGAGCAAACACAGCTTATTGGATCAGACTGCAGGACTGGTTGTACTGGTCAGCTCCCAGTGTGACTGCTGGAGCTGAAAATATTCTCCTTAAAGCGTTCATTTCTTCTCCTCGGAGAAAAGTATGCGAGGAATGTAATTATATAACTGTGCCCTCGTTTCTGCAGACAAATGAGAGGATACGCTCAGCGGTCCAGCTTCTACCAGGAGACAGACCGACGGAGAGGAGGAGGAGGAAGATCCCACTGAGCCCACGCCGGCCTGTAATGAGACCCAACATCCTGCCTGTTGCACTGATTGCTTTACAAACCTGCACGAGCACATCAGCGCTCCTGAAAACAGCTCGCTGAGAACAAGACGACCATCAGTGCAAAATATTCATGCATTTGTAAAGCAGGAAATCACATTCCTGCTCCCCAGAGGATCGAACATTTAGACTTTAATGACCCCGTGAGACTCCACGAATACTTTTTATGCTCGTTTCATTTGTTCGGTGAGGACATGGATGGTTTTAGGCCTCGGGTTGGTGTTTTGACCCTACCATGCTGGTCTTTGGAGCTTGAACATGGAGGTCTGTGGGGGCTGACTCGCTGGAGCCTCCAACAGTGTGGCTCCTGCTGCTGTGCGAGGTTACACCTGTTTAACACCTGAGGCTAAACCTCAGGTGTGTGAGGTGATGAGGAACGTCTGCACAGTGTCATTAAATCTGCTTCTCTTTTAATATTCACTGGATTTTTACCTCTTTTGGCTTCTCAGCAGCTTCTGTGCACTAACTGGCGTTGGGCAGTCGAGGGAGTTAAACAGGGTCAAAGTTCACTCAACCAGGAAAACTTCATTCATTTCCTGCTGGAATTCTGCCAACACACACGCACGCTGACATGCTTTCGGTTTCATTGTTTGTGACAGTCGGGACAAAAGCCCAGCGAGGCGGAGCAGCCTGTTCCTCTCACATCCATCCACACCTGTCAGTCAGTGCACCTGTCAGTCAGCCAGAGTGGGCGGAGTCAGACTGCATATGAGCTGTAGTTTGTCTACCTTTGAACCCCTGCTCCTGTTATAATCAAAAGTCGAGGTCTCCGATTGGCCCGTCGTACACTCACAAACCCTCGCTGTGATTTTGCTCAAAGAGCCACAGACGGCGTGTTTGATCAGGAGCAGCTAGAGCGTGCAGCCTCTCACAGCGCACATCCTGCACGACGGGGGGGGAAAGCCAGCGTCGTGCTGGTGGTGCATGCTGACAGCATTGGCGGTTGATGCAAACGTTAAAAAAATCCTAATCAAACTTCACCTGCAGAGACAAACCTTAGTTACTGTTTCTGAAAGCTCCAGGCAGCTTTCATCTCAAACCACCGTTATGTCAGACGGATCATCAATCACACTCTGCAGGTTTTCCAGGTCGGGTCAAATATTTTCCACCGTTGGTTGTGTTGCAACCACATAGACTGTATATAAAAGATGGACGTAGCCACCTGTTGGCATGAGGATGTTTCAAAGCTCGCTGCTGGACCGCCGTGTTGGTTTTTTGAAGTGACCGTATTTGACCAGCAGGACGATCAAACTTCCTGCATCCGTGAACTTTACAGGTAACGACATGCACCTGTCAAAGCAGCCACGCCCCTTAACTAAAATCCAGATAGAGCTGACACGAAGGATTAAACATTTAAACTTTAACATGGGAGTCTACGGGGCCTCTGCTGGACATCAGAGGAACTGCAGTCTTCACACTTACCTAAACTATCACCTCGATTTCATAAGCACAAAGGTTTGTGTGGTTTTGAGTGATTTTCTGCTGGTTTTGCTTTGTTTTGGGGAATTTAGTCTCCTTTTGTGTCTTTGTAGCTTTGTGTGATTGTGTGACTCGTGACAGAGTTTATTGACTTGTTGTTTTAGGCTTTTTCGTGCCTCTTGGTCTTTGTGCATCACTTTTTAGTGTTTTCATGTCTCTTTTTGTTCATTTTGTGTCCCTGAGATATTAATTTGTGGCTTTTTTAAACCCTTTTTGTGGTTTTGAATCCATGTTAGTGGTTTTATGTCATCTTGAGTCATTCAGTTTTGTGTGGTTTTAGTAACTGTTTGTGATTTTGAGTCATTTTGTGGAGGTTTTCTGCTTCTTTGTGATTTTTTTAGTCGTTGTTTTGTTGCTTTTCCTGTAACTGTGTTGAAATGACACCTGCGAGTTCCCTGTGACTGCTGCGGCATGCGGCCTATTGTTTAGTCTGTCATCCAAGTACTCGCCCACGTGTCGCTTGTCACCGCATACCCAACATACCTGTGCTTTCATTTCCCAGCTTGGAAAAACCAAATCTCAGAGAGCAACCGACGAAGAAAGGGCGAGGATTATGGGAAATGGAGACCGTTGGCTGGCTCGATGCCCCGATGAAACCATTTGTATTTCACTGGCACACGTCTCAGAAAGCACATCCTGTAAATAACAGAGTGAACATTTGCTAGCTTTTTGTTCTTGTAAGGTAATGCTGGAGTTTCCCACAAACTTCTATCCTCCCGAGAACCGAGGAAAAAAACTGTATTAGAGGTGAACTGTTGTTGTGGTTTCCTTCCTATTTGGAGCTAACAGAGGCCCAAACACATGAGATATCGCTGAAAGCCCAGGATGTTAGCAGCTCAAATAAGTCAACAGATATACCAAAAACAACCATCACAGAGGACATGGATGAACAGGCTGGGTCTCAGGAGGCTGTGCAACCAGGAGTGTTTTTGCACCCAGACGAGTCGCCCCCTGCTGGCCATTTAATTGCATCATTATTCTACAAGTGGAGGAAATGGTCTGAGCTAAATACACAGTGCAGTTGTGCCGCAGGTGCAATAAACCCAGCTGTAGAGCTGAGTGCACCAGTGCAGGACCGATGTGCTTTCTGAATTTGCTGGGAGCCGAGGAAGGCTTTGACACATCGCTCCGACGATGGAGGAAGCACTGAAGCAGAAGTGTGATTACTGAGTCTGTTGGGCGAGTACGTCACTGGTTACCTTACTGACGGATAAAGCCTTGGACTGTGTTTGAGAGTCATCATTAATATCATCACGTCGGGGTTTTATTCCCTGGCTGCAGTGCTTCTGAGTGACACCGGGCGGTTTTAGTGGGAACGTCTTTGCCAGGACAAGTTTAACCAAACCGACGCATCGGGCATGTGACGGGACAGGATTTATGGTTCGTGCGTATCCTGCAGTGCTTTTCTTTTGACAGACAGAAAGCAACAACTGATAAACAGAACTGATAAGTCAATTTAAGTGTTGGCAGGAAAGACTGAAAACTCTCTGATAACCGGCCAAAAAAGGCTTGACTGTGTCCAAGTCCGGAGGGAGAAGCTGAATTACTTCTGATAAACCATCAGAGCGCTGCTGGTAATAGCATCTAAATGTGCCACAATCAAACACACTTAAAGCTGCTTTGGGGCCACTAGGGGCAGCAGGACCGTCTGTGGAGCTCCACGTGTTATTGATTTATCTTTGATAAGCTTTTTACCGACGTGCTCAGATGCTCGTGTGCACTCCTTCAGGTCTGTCTGCTGTTCAGAGGGAAACCCCACACCTTCACACGTCTGATTGCTGTACTTTCCCTCAATCGCTTCAGCTGACAGTTGAAACTCGGCTCTCTTTCATTCTGAACGCGACTGATTCGGTCACTGTGAGTGCTCCGTGAGGTCTTCTAAGAATATTGCTGCCCGTGTCTCTCTGATGAGCCTTTCACTTCTCCTTCACGACGTGAAAAGCTCAACAAACAGGAGAAAAATCTGTCTGAAAGTCAGAACTCGCTCAGAGTTTAAACTCAAAGATCACCTGTGGCAGCAGTAACGTATCAGCACCATCTTCACTCCTCTAATCATCAAGCTCAAAATCAAGTTAGAGTTTTCACTCAGATGCACAGGGCCAGGTGAGGTCATGATGGGGCGTTTTTTTTTTTTTTTTAAATTCTGTTTCGACTTTCAGACACTTTTCTTTGAGTTTTGTGTCATTTTGGAAAATAAACAGTGAAAAAATTTCTAAATACAGTTTACAAATATTACATGAAAATCAAATCTGATTACAGTTACATTACAGTCATAAAATGTATGTAATACTCCTCACACAGTCTCAGCATGCACTCTAAAGACACCTCAATCTGCAGACTCATGAGCAGAAAGTCCACTGTGAGCGCGCTTGCTGTGCACATATATGTGCAAACTGCTCCATCTAGTGTTCATTAATGGACCGACGTGTTTATTCGGTTTGAAGATCAGAGCCCGTTTCCCTCAAAGCTCTGAAGCAGCTTTCACAGTTAGGTTGGATCGGTGTGCAGGGCCGGACCAGACCGACTCAGCCTCACAGAGTCTTTCTGCTTCTATTTGATTTCATGACACAAAAATGACACCAACATTATTATTATGCCTCTCTAAGCACATCTGAGCAGCAGCTGTTACTCGTCAGTGACGATTGGATAATGAACAATGGGTATGGAAAGTGTTTCTGGCCTTATGGCTCAAAAAACAATGGAAAAAACAACAACTAAAACACATAAATGACAAGTTTGGACACAGATTATAGGTTTCCATTCAGAGATATTGAAGAGGAAGAATTTGATTATGAAAAGGACTGTCAAGGTGGTTATTTTGCCACACACGCTGAGAAAACGAACTTCAAAACGTTAACTATGCAGAGCACAACATGCATGACCCTGAAAGTAACATTGACCCAGATACCCACTTCTACAATAACACCAATAATACTTGTGAGTACTATACAGATGACCAATTCAATATGAATATTAAAATGGCAAATGCATTGTCAGTCATACATTTCAATAGTAGAAGCCTGCATAAAATTTTTTCTAAAATTACAGAATGTTTAAGTAAGTTAAAAAAGTTTAATATAATTGCAATATCAGAAACATGGCTCGATAATGAGAAAATTAGTGAAATGGGACTGGAAGGATACGAATTATTTACAATGAACAGGGTGAATAAAAAAGGAGGCGGTGTTGCCTTATATGTAGATAAAGTTTTGAAATGTAGTCTGATTGAATGTATGTCAAGCACCATAGATAACGTATTGGAATGTGTCACTATTGAAATCCATGTTGAAAAAGCTAACAATATAATAGAGAGTGATATCATACCCCTTATGTCAAACCGAGTGATTTATGACCCCCTAGAGTGATTTATGGCCCTATGAAGTAATACAATAATAAAGGAAGTAATAAAATTATGATATACATAAAAATATGATATACATAAAAATATGATATTCATAAAAATATGCTAGTTCATAGCTCATTGCTTTTTCCCCTTAACCCTAACTAATTGATTATTTAAGTTTCTTATATATCAAATATCATTCTTTTATTTTTTAATCCATTAAAAAAAAAAAAAAAGGTTTTATTTTTTATGCTTAAAAAACGCCATCTGGTGGTGGCTCAGCGTGTGTGCGAGGGCGCGTGCCCAAGGCTGTGTGTCTTGCTATAGAAACAGCGTTAGCTAGGTTAAATGAAAATACATACCATTCTCAGAATACACATTCACAAGAGAGTGAGCAACCTGAGGTGATCAATAATAATGACCCTTTAGAATTGCTTAATTTAGCTCTTGCCCGATTAGCGCCTAGTGAAAGTGCCTTTCAAAATAATTCCCTCAGTTTGGGAGTGGATCAAGATGAAATTCAAACAGAGTCAGACACGGCTCATTCTCAAATGAGTCTGACACAAAACATCTCCTCTTCTGATCCATTTTTAGCCATTAATAGAGCTTTAGAAGCTTTGGCCCAAACACACGATGAGGTTCAAATACCGCCAGAGTTATTGAGCCAAATAAACAGGTTAAATCAAAATCGTTTCGCTGATGATCAAAGCCAGCATTCGCTAGTCTCTTCCCCAGACATCTCTGCGAATGACCCGCTCAACCCAGTAAACAATGATCAGCCCTTTCAGCAAGGGGGTAATCCTGAGAATACTTGCTCTGGTAATTCACCAGAACCCTCTTTAATTGTTAGAAATAAATTTAATAACGTTGAAATTAGACAAATTTTGAATTTCCCTCCTCCAAACGATATCCCTGATTATGCATATTATTATCAAGGCGTAATGGCAAGTGCACATGAAATATCAAACAGTGTCTCCGCCGACGCATGCCCAGGTGATCTTTTACAGTTAGAATTAATAGGGCACCAGTTACAAAATAATGTTTCAGTGATTTTACGGGACAATCGTGATTTGAGTGAATTTGAAAACTTATTCTTGAGAGCAGTACAGTCCAACTGGGCAGTAATGTGTGATGGTTCACTTGAGCTCGTAGCTCAGATTGTTAGACCACCAGCCGGTAGTGGTAAGAGAATGCTTAAACACATACTCAACAGCGAAATTGTGAAAAAGAAAAGACGTTTTTTATACGTGGTGCATAACCCAGCGAATAAGTTATGTTTTGCAATAAGTCTAGCCCACCTTCTGTACCCAGATTTTAATGACCGGCAGGCAGAAGCCTTCACTAGAGAAATTCAAGAAAAAGCTGGGCTAAACGATCAAACGCCTGTGGACTTTCATCAAATCATTACATTTGAAATCCTACTTAATTGTAAGATTGTAGTATTTTATCGTAACGAGTATGATCGTAGCCTTTGTAAATTTCAAACTAGTACACCAAATACAGAAAAAACCCTGTGCTTATTTTTATTTGACAATCATTACTACGCTATTAAAAATTTAAAAGGCTTTTTGGGCACAAACTTTCTGTGTAATAACTGTTACATAGGGTTTAACCATGTGTTATCCCATTTCTGCCCTGCTCGCTGCTCAGTATGTATGCAGCCTAACTGCAATGAGTATTTACTCTCTCCTATCGTATGTACCGATTGTAATCGCACCTGTAGATGTCCTTATTGTTTTGAGAGCCATAAAAAAATCGTTGAGAGGCGTGAAAGGTCCGCCAGCAACTGCGACCTCTATAAAAAATGTGTCAAGTGTTCGAGGCTGTATTGTTTAGCATCACATGAAAAAGCTCACAAATGCCAAAAGCGCAAATGCCCAATCTGTCGCCAGGAAATCTCTAGTGATCATCAAACACATGAGTGCTACATGCAGGTTATAGAACGCGAAACAGAACATAACAACAAGTTGATTTTTTATGATTTTGAAACGTTTGTAAACAATCACGGCGAACACGCTCCTTTTCTGGTGTGTACAAAAACATCAGATGGTAAATCTTGGAGCTGTCAGGGTGAGGATTTTGCTGAAAAGTTTCTCGCTCATTTTAGACGCCCCCTCTTTAAGGGTTCTATCTTTATCGCTCATAATGCTAAGGGGTTTGACGCATACATTATTCTCAGGGTTATGGTTAATCAGGGTTTAAAACCAAACTTGATCATGCAAGGCTCCAAAGTGATAAGTTTTACAGACCCAGACTTTAATCATCGTTATATTGACTCCTCCTGCTTCCTCCCCATGCCACTCTCAGCTATACCTAACGCGATGGGGTTTCCAGACAGCATTAAAGGCTTTTTCCCCCATTGTTTCAGTTCGAAACAAAACCTTGCTTATTCAGGCCCTTACCCTCCCCCCTCCGCTTACAGCCTGGAACGTATGACAAGCAATGGCAGGCAGCAATTTTACGAATGGTATGATTCAGTCAGCTCCGGTACCTTCAATTTCATGAAAGAGGCACTTTTATACTATGAAAACGATGTTGAAATTCTAGCTCGGGGTTGCGCATTGTTTAGGAACGGGTTTATTGAAGAGACAGGAGTAGACCCTTTCAGCCGCAACACTCTTGCAAGCGCTTGTCTTAAAACTTATTTAACAAACTTCATGCCAGCAAATTCTTTAGCATTACCGTGCCCTCTAAATTACAGTAATCAGGTCAAATCATTTTCCTCATCCTCAATTCAATGGCTCGAATATCTCTCATACACGCAAGGTGTTTTTATCAGACATGCGCTCAATCAAGGAGAAAAACAGCTCGGTAGCTATTATCTAGATGGATATTCCGAAAATAATGGCAAAACATACGCATGGGAATTTTTAGGCTGCTACTTCCATGGATGTGTTAAGTGTTTTTCGAATCAAACCGATATTAATCCCCTGCTAGGTTCCTCCTTTGCAGACATAAACAGCGCCACTCAAGACAGGCTCGCTAGATTGAGAGCTGAGCATAATGTGTGTCTTGTGACAATTTGGGAGCATGAGTGGACCGAGTTAAAACGTAGTGATGAGAGTGTAATCAGCTTTCTGAAACGTTATGATCCACCTGAGCCTCTGAACCCTCGCCACGCCCTCTTTGGAGGCCGTACAAGCCCAGCACAGCTCCATTGTACCGCTGTGTCCGGTGAAAAAATTAATTATGTTGACGTCACATCTCTTTACCCATTTGTAAACAGCACCTGTAGTTACCCCTTAGCTCATCCTCAAATAATCTTTCGAGATTTTCAGGACCCTAAAAACTATTTTGGGTTTATCAAAGCGGTTGTTTACCACCCAGAGGGCTCTATTTTCCCGTTTTACCTTATAAAACAAACTCAGGAAAGCTTCTCTTTACTCTCTGTCGCACTTGTGCCGAAATAAACAACCAAGAGGGTTCTTGTAACCATAGCAACGATGAGAGAGCACTCAGAGGGGTTTGGACCACTCCCAAATTTAACCTCGCATTAGAAAAGGGCTATAAAATAAGTCGAATCACTGAGGTATGGCACTTTGAGAAAGAGAGTAACACAATATTCACAGAGTATGTACATCATTTTCTTCGCAAAAAACAAGAAGCTTCAGGCTACCCATCAGATGCTGTAACTGAGGAGGCTAAACAGGTTTACATTAAAGAGTACCAGGCTAAGCAAGGCATCACTTTAGACCCTGAAAACATAAAACTAAACCCTGCTAAAAGACAAATGGCCAAACTGTGTTTAAACTCTTTTTGGGGAAAATTTGGCCAGAGAAATAATCTCACACAAAGCAAACTGGTGAGTGACCCCGAGGAATTCTTTAACCTCATGTTCTCTCCAAAATACAAAGTGAGCTATTTCTCTTTTGTCAGCGATGATGTGGCTCTTATTCAATGGTGTTATGGTGATCTCTGCACTCCACTCCCAAACTCCACAGATAACATCTTCATTGCGGCCTTCACTACTTCATATGGGCGTATCAAACTCTATAGTTACTTGGATCAGCTACAAGAAAGAGCTATTTACTACGACACTGATAGTGTTGTTTATCTCACCAAAGAAAACCAATCTGAACTAGAATTAGGCAGGTATTTAGGTGATCTAACAAATGAGTTAGACCAGGATGATTTCATTACAGAGTTTGTTGCAGCTGGACCAAAAAGTTATGGTTACATGACCAGAAAAGGCAAAGTAGTTTTGAAAGCAAAAGGAATCACACAAACACATGATGTCTGCGAGAAGGTCAACTTTGAATCTGTAAAGATTCTTGTTGACAATTACATTGATAACTGTGAAGGGGGGTCTACACTTGAGGCCCCTCAGCACAGTATTGTCCGTAATAAAGCAGCATTTTCACTACAAAATTCATCATTTCCTAAAAAATTCCGAGTTGTTTATGACAAGCGCAGATTGCTGCCAGGAGGTCTGACTTTACCCTTTGGTTATTGATTATTTTTCTTTTTTGTTTTTGTTTGTTTTGTTAAAATGTTTCAGCCTGCTTTAATTGAGTTTGATCCCAGACTTCATGTGCCATTTTCCTGTATGGTTGTCGGGCCAAGTGGCTCTGGAAAGACCTTTTTTGTGAAATCTGTATTGGAAAACTGTGTACATGTTTTGAACAAGCATATTGACAATGTTGTGTGGGTTTATACATCTTTTCAACCTCTGTATTCTGAGCTTCAGGAGAAAAATAAAAACATTAAATTCATTGAAGGTCTCCCTGAATCTTTTGAAGATGAGAGCCTGTTTCCCTCACAACAAAGTCATCTCATTGTACTGGACGATGTTATTTTTCAAGCAGCTAATCATCCAGAAGTGGTCCGGATTTTCACTCAATACAGACACCATAAAAATATGAGTGTGATGATGTTGAGCCAGAACGTGTTTTTACAAGGTAAACACAGCAGGACGATCAGTCTGAACAGTACTTATATGGTGTTATTTAAAAACCCTCGTGATAAATTACAAGTTAATACACTAGCTAGACAAATATGCCCAGGACGTGTGCAATACTTTTTGGAAAGTTTTGAAGAAGCAACGAGAGAGCCACACGGATATTTATTGTTAGATTTAACCCCCACCTGTCCAGAGCAACTAAGACTGAGAACAGGGATACTACCCTCAGAACAGCTGTGTGTTTTCCTACCCAGGAAAAAATAAGAGAAACAATGTCTGCAAGATTGAGAAGAAACTTTGCTTTGCTGAAAACACTAACCACAAGCTCCCCTAAAATTCGTAAGGTTATTTTGGAAGAATGCTCACCCGATTTTATTCAGTCTGTTTGTGAGATCTGTATGAACCTTTTAAAAGGAAATATTTCAGTCACACA
Organism: Neolamprologus multifasciatus; assembly: GCF_963576455.1. NCBI lineage: Eukaryota > Metazoa > Chordata > Actinopteri > Cichliformes > Cichlidae > Neolamprologus > Neolamprologus multifasciatus. Next base: position 1,405,001 of record NC_140452.1, read on the forward strand.
ATGCCAACATAAGAAGTTGAAACGGCACAGAGAGAAAATCAGACAGATGGCCAACAGAAGGGAGGGTGTTAGGAAGAAAAGGAAGCTAATGACTCAAAAAGGTGGTTTCCTCCTGCCTCTCCTCACAACGGTGTTACCCATGGTCGCAGATTTAGCTATAGGAGCCATTCGCAAATAAAAATGCAGAAAATGTATCTGATCTCGCCTGAGCAGATCAAACGCTTAAATGAGACACATTCAAATGCTTCTCGAGTAAGCATCAGAGACAAGGCCGAGGATGATCTGGACAGTCAAATGAGACGTGTATTGGAGACTCAAGGTCTAACCCCCGATGAGAAAATTAAAAAGTATAACATGCTTTTACAAAAATACCTAGTACTTGAGAGACAGAAATCAGATGAAAGCAGAGAGATTACCCTAAGACTCCCCGCAGAGCGTCAAGGGAGCCAGAGTGAGACATCTGATGATTATCAGCAGGGAGAAAGCGAGGAGGAGGGGAAGATGGGAAGTGTGAATAAGGTTTTACACGATGTTTTAACCCACATAAATCCACGTTCAAAGAGAAACACTGAATATCTAATGCGTAGAATATTAGCATCAAAAGGTCACATCGGATGGAGTGACGACGGCGAATTGATGCATAGACAAAACCCCATACCAGGAAGTCATATGTTGGACTTGATGAAATTTTTAGCAAGTTCCCGTGCAAGTGTGAAACCAACAGGCTGGAGCTTGCTCGCGCGAACCTTGGCGGATCTAAAAATACCTCTATCCACTATTACAAACTTGTCGGCCAGAAGGGAAATAGCAGCGTTAAAAGATTCAAGACAAACAGGAGAATACCAGATATCATCTGAGGATGATGTTATTGTTAAGAAAAAAAACAAGAAAAGCAAGAAATTTGTATTGTCACCCAAATGGGTGAATTTCTGATGGAATTGAAATAAACCATTATTATTTTTTAAAAGTTAATTCTCACTCATGTTAACTCTTTCCACGCGATTTGTTAGCGAGGAAAAATATACAGTGTTGGCCACATACCGTGGAAAGCGTGGCTTGTAGCTGTCTTTGATGAAAAGATACTCGTTTAGCATGCTTTTTCAAAAATGTTACAATGCTTTTGGGGTAAAAAGGATAATCCGGTGGGAATCCAAACGAATCATAAAAACTAGCACCTCCATCTTCATCTAAAGAAATAGCCAGCCAGTGAGTTCCAGGTTTGTTCCTAGGATCTGTATTTATAATCATATATGTAGGGCGTTTAAACGAGCGTTTGAGTAATGTTAATAATTCATCTTCTGCATATACTCCAAAAAAACTATCGCCCACCAGGAGTCTCATAATACTGTCCAATTGGTGATTGTTCATGATTCAAAAAGTGAAAACCTCAGTAATAATCAACCAAAACTTGTCTTTTGGAATTGATCTCGAGAATGGAATCATAACAGGCGTAAACGATCAGTGTAGTGGTGTGAGGCAGTGGCACTCTGAAGCGCATTTCAAGTCTCAAGTTGCCATTTATCACAGGTGACAATGCTTGGGTATCATCGGAAGGATTCAGATTGAAAACAAACAATGTATATCCCTGTTCAAACTCCTGTCTGTCAATGCACAAGGACAGATCTTTCAGGTTTCTCCCGGTAGCAGTGTACAGGCTGTAAAACTCTCTTACGGACTGATTCTCAGCAAAATTAGGTTGAAACGCTTTGGCTGGTATTTGCTTACTCTCATGACACAAAGCCAAAAACTCTAGATTGTTGTGTTGGAAATTGAAAGGGCATAAATCATATCGACCTGTAAAAGCCTCATGGTTAACCATGCCTATCACTAGGTAACGGGGAAGTGACCCCAGAAACAGATTCTCATGATGTGATATCCGCGAGTTCTCGGGTATTGAAAATGTCTTTACATTAATCCGGGAGATTGGGTAAAGCGCATTTGCGCGCATCAGAGCGGAGGCATGGCCAAGGCGCACAGCGGGGGAGACAGTGACTTTTCTTACGAACAATGAGGCCCCCACAATATTGAGATGGTAATTGGCATTTTGAGGCGCCATTAGGGTGAAAGCATCGTTAGCTCTTGTGAGTTTAATCCGTAGATCCACATTATTTAATAAGAGTCTTTCGCAGAAAAATATGTCTGAATGTAGCGGGCCCATCACATGGAACTCTCGCGAGCGTGCACTGTAAACTGCCCTGCGGACTAAGCCCCTATTCGGGCCGTTATTCACAACATGGGAGTCGTGTGAACCAGCAGTATCTTTGTAAAAAAGACCTGCACTCAATTGAGTTTTCAGACTTTTAATTTAAATATGTTTCAATTATCGCTCTATACGCATGTGTCGAACTCGCTTGTGAAATCAGTCTGTCGCCCAATGTGACGTCACATTGGGAGAAAATGGTGTTTAAAGGGTAATTTATAATTCCAACATTATCGTCTGCTTCAATATCGCTACCATCAGGGTTTGTTATTTTCAGCCTTAAACTCAGCAGTGTATCATTCAGATCTAAGTAATGCAAGCCATTTCCAGGCACATAAAATTCCAGGGGTCCCCGATCTGTGAGCGCTTTTACTGGTAGAATTTCTGAATAACATTTGTCCTCAATTGACATTTGGGTCTGTGGAGCTGTAAACAGATCCAACTCACTCAAGGTGCATTCGCTTGATCTCTCATGAAGTAAAGACATTGCTGTTTGCTTCTTAGTTGTTCTTGTTTTTAGAATATATCAGTCTTAGGCTTGCGTCCTGTCCGTCTGATGGTTTTCCCACTCTGTCTCTTTTTCACAGTTTTCCTCTGCTTTTTAAACTCTCCCAACCTCTGACCAGGGGGCCGCTTCAAGGGTCTGCGTGAAATTAGGGTCAATCCCGAACCCTCTTGCTGTTCTTGTGTGTTTGAACGAGTCAAATTTGAGAGTGAGGATGTGACAATATCTGAAGCAAAGCCTTTGACAGCAGATTTGAGGTGAGGTTTTGCAATGCTCACACCCCTCTTTATGAACGGGGTTACAAATCTAAATAATTTAGAAAAAATAGATGCTATTCCGCGGCCGTAAATAACAGGTGCACCTGAAAAGCCGGGGAGACCGTTACCAGCCTGGGTTTCATAATACCGTATAAATCTATTATTATCCATTTCTTTTTTGTTATGAGTTATGCGAGATCCTTGACAGGTCGGAAGTGTAGCTTTACTATCGTTTTACCGTAGGTAAAGTTTACAGGCTCGTTCTGATCGGTTTTGATTTCAATATGGATATTTTCAATGTGTTTGCGCGCTACAGAAATATAGTCAGGTTTGTTAAAGCACAGGGTCACTCTCGCCGATAACGTGACCCAGCTAAACACTGAAAATAAAAAAATAAAAGAGTCCGTTATCGATCTACAAGCCCGTAGCATGAGAGACAATCTTGTTTTTTCTGGTATTCCAGAATCTACCGGAGAGGACGCGGAGGCAACGGTGAAAAGCTTCATTAAAATCCACCTGAAGCTGCCGGAGGACACCGTAAAGAACATCGCTTTCGATAGAGTGCATCGCTTGGGGGGCGTGAGGTCGCGGACCGGAGACCACGTCCTATTGTGGCCAAATTTGGTCAATTCAAACAAAAGGAACAGGTGAAGAGTCGCGGCAGGGAACTGAAAGGAACGGACTTCAGCGTGAACGACCAGTTCCCCAAAGAGATCCTGGAACGACGCAAGGTCCTGTTCCCAGTCCGACGTAGCTTCATCCTGAAAGGCTCCCGCGCTGTCATCGCCGTGGACCGGCTCTACGTGGACGGACAGCTCTACCGCGACCCCGGCACCACACCGTGGTTATATTGACTGCACTCCAGATAAGAACCCGCTACACTCTTTTCTTATTCATTCACACTTTCTCCTTTAACATGGGTTTAACCTAGTAATATCAGTATGATGTCATAGCAGATATAACACCGTCACCCTCCGTCATTACTTTAATTGGAATGTTTCCGTTTCTTTTCTTTTTTTTGTTGTCGCTCACAGTTTATGTGGTTTCTTTCTTTCTCTTGTCTTTCACTGCTGTGATCACCTACTTCCCCACTCACCTACAAACAACACCCTCTATTTCTCCATATATTCGCACCACGATCACGCAAACACACACGCTCAACGGCAGCACATTTACAACAGCCTCACAGCAAGCACAGACTTACAGGACACATACGCAAGCCACGCTTGTTCATATTAGTGAATAGTCACACACATAGTCAGACTTATGGAGCCTATCACCACACTTTTTTCTCTTTCTATTTACAAACAAGTGATGTTTCCACATTCTCTCCACCCGTCTAAACGAAACACCCAGCTTACATCATTAGACATACACACACAATTATGGGCATGCTGAGGTTTGTCACATGGAATGTAAATGGGGCTGGCACCAGAGGAAAGAGGTTAAAGATATTTAACCAGCTTAAAAAACTACAGGCAGATGTTGTTTTATTACAAGAAACTCACAGACCTGTTACAGGTTTAAGCGAACTTAAAACACCTGAGTTTCCTAATGTGTTTGCAGCTTGTTATAATTCTAGACAAAGAGGAGTAGCAATCTTAATACATAACAATGTTAATTTTACAGTACTCGATACAGTTATAGATCCAGAGGGTAGATTTCTAATTATTAAACTATCAATATTGAACAAAAAACTATGTATTGTAAGTATATATGGTCCAAATGTTGATGAACCCTCATTCTTCCACGGATTTTTTAGTGCACTCTCTGAACACCTTGATTGCACACTCATTCTTGGAGGCGACCTCAACCTTGGACTAAATGAAGAAATGGATAGGCTCAACACAACAGGAACTCAGCGCAATTGGCAATCCACAAATATAATCAAACAGTATATGAGCGACTATGGCCTTTGCGATGCATGGCGCTCCCTTCACCCCAACAGTAAGGAATATACTTTCTTCTCACATGTTCATCACTCCTACTCTCGTCTGGATTATTTTTTGGTCAGCAGCTCACTGCTGAGTGACATTTCAGACACTGAGATTCACCCTATAGCTGTCAGCGATCATGCTCCTGTATCTTTAACACTAATACACAAGAATAATACTACGCCAAGTAAAAACTGGAGATTTAACACATCACTACTTAAAGATGAAGACTTTATTAAATATTTTAAAAAGGAATGGATTTCATATTTAGACTTTAATGACACTCCCGGAACATCTGCTTCTGTTCTATGGGAAGCAGGAAAAGCTGTGATGAGAGGTAAAATAATTTCTTTCTCATCACACAAAAAGAAAGAAGAAAACAAAAATATTCAGGAATTAGAAAAAACCATCAAATCCTTAGAAGAAGCCTACGCGTTCCACCAAGATCAAGAAATAATGAACAAAATATGCAAAACAAAACTAGAATTAAATGAAATTATTAATAGAAAAACACAATTCCTTGTACAAAGACTTCGCTTGCAGAATTTTGAACACAGTAACAAACCAGGTCGATTTCTAGCAAACCAGTTAAAAATAAATAAAGAAAAAACAACTATATGTGCTACTAAAGATTTATCAGGGAACACAATATATGACCCTGGAAGAATAAACAAGATTTTTAGGGATTTCTATGAAACTTTATATTCACCACAAATAAACCCGTCTAAAAATGAAATTGATTTGTTTCTTGACAACGTAACTCTTCCAAAATTACTAGACAGTCAAGCAATGGCACTGGATTCGCCACTGATGCCAGGTGAACTCCAGGAAGCCCTGATAAGTATGCCCATTAATAAAGCTCCAGGTCCAGACGGCTTTCCTGCAGAATTCTACAAAGAATTCTGGACAATTTTGGCACCAGTATTCCATGGAATGTTGCAGGAAATCAAGAAAAATGGCAGACTACCACCAAATATGAATTCTGCTAACATTAGTCTCCTGCTAAAACCAGGAAAAGACCCTTTATTTCCCTCAAGTTATCGTCCAATATCCCTTATAAATGTAGACCTTAAAATAATCTGCAAAGCTCTCTCAAAGAGATTAGAGAAAATAACCCCCCTCTTAATTCATCCTGACCAAACTGGTTTCATAAAAGGTCGGCACTCCTCAACAAACACTCGTAGATTACTTAATTTAATAGACTACTCATACAATAAAAACATTGAAACCATAATATTATCTCTAGATGCAGAAAAAGCATTTGACAGAGTTAACTGGAAATTTTTATTTGCAACTTTACACAAATTTGGTTTTGGAAACTCTTTCATAAATTGGATAAGAATATTATACAATTCCCCAACAGCTCGTATCAGAACAAATGACCAGACATCCTCCAGCTTTTGTCTCCTGAGAGGCACCAGACAGGGATGCCCACTCTCCCCTTCACTTTTTGCAATTTTTATCGAACCTCTAGCAGCAGCACTTAGACAGGCTACAACAATTAAGGGCATAAAATGTAATAACGTAGAACATAAAATCAGTCTCTATGCGGATGATGTGTTGCTTTTTCTGCAAAACTCACAATTCAACCTCTCTGAGGTAATTACTCTAATAAACTGGTTTTCAAGAGTTTCAGATTATTCAATTAACTGGCCAAAATCTACAGTTCTTCCCATTAACTGCTCCTTCCATAATTCATCTTCTGCCCCACTACAATCTGGAAATATTAAATATTTAGGTATTAATGTTTCTCCTAAGCTTTCAGACTTAACTAAATTAAACCACATCCCACTTCTAAAGAAAGTAGAAGGCGATCTGACTAGATGGAAATCTCTACCCATATCACTCATGGGAAGGGTCGCCACTATAAAAATGATGATCTTGCCAAAAATAAATTACTTATTTTTAATGATCCCTAACAAACCATCACAAGATTGGTTCAGATCTCTGGATTCACATATTTCTAAATTCCTTTGGAAAGATAAACCCCCGCGCATCAGCTTAAAAACGCTACAAAGAACCAAGGATAGAGGAGGATTAGATCTGCCTAATTTTCACCAATACTTCTTAGCCAACAGGCTTCAGTTCATCTCAGAATGGTTAAAATGTACCCTCTTAGATGAGCCCTGGCTAGATGTTGAACAGGCATTATGCAATGATCTAGAGATTTCAGACCTACCATTTATTAGCTCAAACATCAAAAGACATGAATGCTTTAAAAGCATCAACATCAGCTTTTCTCTGTCAGCATGGTGGGAGTTTCTAAAAATAACGGAGTCTTCATTAATCCCATGCAAACGTACACCTATCTGGAATAACCCTGACATATTACAAAACAAAAATATGATTAATTTCCCAGAATGGAGTTGTAAAGGAATTAAATACTTAGAACATATATTAGAGGGAACAGAATTTATTCCATTTGACAGACTAGTTACACAATATGGGATCAACAAGAAAAGATTTTTAGAATATCAACAAATTAAATCCATAGTAAAAAAGAAATTTAACCTCAGTCAAGTTGAATTACAAACACCACCAAGTGTGGTTCAATTTCTTACTCTTAAATCCCCCAAACTATTATCTAAAATATACAGAACACTTTCTAAAATAGATGAATCAATATCCCTTCCTATTGCAAAGTGGGAAGCAGATTTATCAGTCAGCTTAGACCAAAACGTCTGGTCTCAGATTTGCTTAAAAACCTTTAAATTGATTAAAAATCCCAATCTGCAATTAATACAATACAAAATACTGCATAGAGTGCACTATACAGGTCATCGAATGTTTAAGATGGGCTTTACATCCGCCAACAACTGCTCACACTGTCAAGGCAATACACCAGACAGTTACATCCACGCTCTTTGGTTCTGTCCACCAGTGCAGAAGTTTTGGCACGAGATATGTGAGGACTTATCAAAGTGTCTGAAATGTAAAATTCCAACCTCCCCTTTAGTATGCTTGTTGGGAAATTTGGATGATGTCACTACAGAAATTAATACAGTCCACATGGTTTTTATTGCCCTATGCATCGCCAAGAAAACGGTCCTCATGAACTGGAAAAATAAAAATAATCTTAATTCTAGCCAATATAGAAACTATCTAATAGATCACATTAGTCCCGATATAGCCTCTGCCACCACATTAGATCAATCCCTCTGGGCTCCTTTGATCGGCTCCATCACCTAGCGGGGGTAGGGGGTCGTGGTTTGGTCCCGCCTTGGCTATTGTGGTTGATGTGGAGGTTGGGATGGGCTTAGGGCACCTGGAGGACCCCTAGAGACGTTATCCCTGGAGGGCTTAACCCGGGGGTTGTATTCATAACCTGGTTAGTGGCTCTGGTCGCTCTCAGAGGTTGTTCTCCTCGTGGCCGCGTGCAGCGGGGCTGGAGGATGGTCTGTGCTGGCGGACGTAGGTTACTGGCCTGGTGGCCTGGCTGCCCCTGAGTGGATCCGGGGCGGGCGTGGGGGTTTGGGGTTCGGGGGTGCTTCGCCTCCGTGCTGGGGCTCTGGCTGGGCCTTGGGGGCTTCGGTCCTCGTCGGTGTGTCGCCGAGGTTGTGGGCGGGTGGGTGCACGGGGGCTCAGCCCTGGCGCAGGGGGCCTCTTGTGCATCGGCCTAACCGGGGGGCTCTTGAACCGGCAGGGAGGTTGTTCCATCTTTGCAGGAGTCCACTCTGCAGGTGGGGGAGAGACATAGGAGAGGTGGAGAATAAACTTAACCTGGGTGTCTGTATCTTGTGTAGTCTGGGAGATGATTGAATGTTGGGGTGGGTACAGTTTCCTCTGCGGTGGGGTGGGGTGGGCTGCCCCGGGTCCTGTGGGGCTTGGCGGTGCTGCTGCCGTAGGCCCCGGTCTGGATGGGCCTGGGCTCCCTTGCCTTGGTGGATACCGGAGGACGGGGGTGCATATTGGGGTCAGCGGGGGAGCTGGCCCTAGGGAGGGACACCCTCCCCTCCCTTCTTTTCCTCCCCATCCCCGGCTGCCTCCCTCTTCCCGCTCCACCACACCCACCCACACAGGTAGGGCTTTGGGGTGCAGGTGTGTCACCAGGGTGCAGGGGAGACATTCCCCCCCCCTCTGTCCTCTTCTGGCCACCTGTGCCTCAATTTTATCTCACAACTTAGACATCCACATTACTTACACTCTCATAACACACACACATATATATATATATATATATATAGGGCCTTGAGGGTGGGTACGTTAACGGCGTCCAGTAGACGGTCTGTGTATTCAAACCTACCTCTGGCGCCGGTGCCCACCTCTCAATTTTAAATCCATGTAGACATTGAGGGTTCTCGGGAGGGGCCGTGCTAACACCTGCTTCTCTCTGGCAGCAGCACCATGCTCTCCCTTGTTTTAAATACACTTTAGAGCAACACGCAGCAACACTACACTTGAGCAGGAGGAGGGAGGTATGGGGTCTTAACACACCCCCGTTCTCTGCTAGCCATCGGGGCGGGGGGGCTGGGAAGAGATGCTGGCTGTCCGATTGGCCTCCCTGCTGCTGCGGAGCCTGGGGCGGTCTGCTTGCCTCCACCCCGGAGGGAAGGGTAATATCTCTTGGGTCTGGGTGCCGTTTCCATCTCTGGGGGTGAGGATACCTGGACCCGGGGTATAGAGTATGTTTGGGGAGTGTGATTGTGTGTACATGTCCATTTACGTTTATTCCTACGTTGGGCGAGTGCTGAGTGTTTGTATATGTGTGCATGAGGGTGGGAATGCATGTCTGTGTCTGTGTGTGCCTGTTTGTCTGTGTCTATATGTCAGGTCGGGTCTTAGACTCCACCTCTCTGGGAACTCCAAGGCCCTCCAAAGTGTGGAGGCCTATCTCCCCTCACCACACTCCCTGCCGGTGACTGATGCCCTCAGGGGTCGGTGCATTGTTGGTTCTTGGTGTCCGGGGCTGGGCGCTCGGGTATGTACCGGCTCACTCCCGGTGGCTACTTGGCGGGGCCTGGCGCCTGCTGCTCGGTCAGGCCTCTTCCGGGGCGCGGGGGGCCCTCGGGCCTCCGGCCTCTGTGCCTGCGGCTCGGTTCACTCTGGCACAGCTGGCTGCCGGCGGAGCCGGCGGGCACGCCGGTGCAGCCCCCTCTAGCTCCTGCCCGGTGGCTACTGGGTGACCCCTCGTCTGGGGATCCTCAGCCCTTCCCATGAAGGTGGCACGGATGCCCTTCCGGTGGTCCTCCTTGGGCTCTTGCACTCTGGGGCCTCTGGATGTCTGGGGCCTGGATCTCCTCTATGCCTGCTTCATGCCCTGGGGGACGGGGCTATGGCTCTCTACATCCTCTAGCAGACCATTACATGGGGAAACCATTTGAATACAAGCGCGCCGATCCACACAGGTGTGCACATGGGTGTTCACTGTTCGTAGACTTAAATCACACCTTTCTTGGCTGCTACTTCAAAGCACATTGTGCGCTGTCTGTCCTGCGTGCTGCACAACAACATTCAATATTTAGTATTTACTGCTGTTTACACTTAGCTAGATTAATGCGATGGTGTTGTGTATAGTATGTTGCTTTGTTTTGTTTTTTTTTGCTTGTTTTCTATTCTTTTTCTCTCAACAGGTGATCCCGGAGATATTTTTTCCTCCCCCCTTTCTCACTGTCCCTCTCCCCTTCTGTTTTTCTTTTCCTTCCTCTTTCTTTCTCCCTTTCCTATCCCTCACTCATGTCTGTCCCGTCTGTAACAACTGAAAATAAAATAAATAATAAAAACAAAGGTCGATCAAATGGACCAATACGGCAATGCCATGATGATCCATTTGGCAAAATAAATCCATTGGGTATCCTTGTTGGTCTTCAGACAACAATTCTGATGGCTAAAGAACCAAATGGGACAGGCGAAAAAAAAAAAAAAAAAAAAAAAAAAAAAAAAAGCACAGGGTCACGATATCTCCGTAATTACCCTCTATTTTCACAGTGCGCAGCAGGGGGGAGTAGCTATCACCCACGAGCTGCAAGGCGGCTATATCAGAATAACAGAATAAATGGTAACACCCGCCTTTATATCTGCAGGATAAGGGGCAAATTTACGCTCAAATCGTTGCCAGACACCTGCTGGGACACCAAGCATATATGCGAGAGGCGGAAAAAACCTGAGCTGATATATGCCCCCAGCTGTGAATTCAAACTTTTTAACAATGGGATGATATTTTAGATAAATATCAGAGTCGATACGCCTGAGGCAGGCTTCAATCTCTGTTCTCAACGTGTTAGCATCCTCATAAAAGCCAGAGCGTATTTTCGTTTTAACAACGTCATCAGAGCTCTGGTCAGCATCACCCTTTTTCCTCCATTCAAAATAAGCCTTATCATTCGGGAGATTAAGCCATGTATAGGGATATGAAATTTCAGTGAGAGCCACCTCCCATGCCCCATCGAGATCGAGATGCTTGGCAAGATCAACACGAAAGCAGCTGCTGGTGTTATTTTTAAATACATTCAAACTTGCGTTTGATGGAAGCGTGACGTAAAAACCCTGCGACCTGACAGTCATTGTTGACCCGTTACCAAGGTTACCAAGATGCGTGTGTGGTCCCACGTTTGTTAAGCAATGTTTTTAAGCTCACTGGCTTCAACCCAGCTATTAAATTTTTCAGGCCAATTTCGCCATTTGACCAGTAAATAAAGTTTTCCCCTCTCTTTACGTTTTGTGAGAATTTTGTCTATGTGATAGAGCATATCCTTGACAAGAGCGATTTTCTGTAGCTCATGCTCGTAAAAACTACCGATAATTTCTTCCCCATCATAATCTTTTATTTTATAAACAGGAGGATCTCTAGGTATGCATTGGTCAATAGTAAACACCTCGCTTGTGAATGTTTGCTCATACCGCTTATCAAACACACCTCTGACTTTGGACAGCCTAACATGATCTCCCTTTTTAAATTTCATGGGCTTTTTTCTAGAGCGAGAAGAAGTGCCATATAGGTTTTGAAATACTAACTCTGTGTTGTCTGGATTTACTTGATTCGGGGCCATTTTAATGGACCGATGATAGCTAGTGTTATAGCTGTGTAATAAATCTTGTAACACATCGATATATCTACGTGTATTTTGAGCAGTGAAGGTTCTATACATTTTACTTTTAAGAGTTCTATTAAACCTTTCACAGACTAAGGCTTTTAGATCGCTCCCTGTAGCAAAATGATTTATACCATGCTTTTTCATTAAAGATTGAAAACTAGAATTAAAAAATTCCTTACCGCTATCTGTTTGTAGCTTTTGAGGGATTTGGCTATCTTTTAAGACAGAGTCAAAAACCTTACTGACTTGAACGCCTGTTTTGTTTTTCAACACTCTTGCATAGGCTTTTTTAGAGAAAACATCTATAACTGTAAGTAAATATTGATAGCCATCATTATGCTCGGCTAACGCCCTCATATCACAAAGGTCTGCTTGGTATTGATTAAGAGGTCTGGGGACAAACACACGGTTTCTCGGAAAGCGCAGGCGTGCAGCCCTATGTAAGGTGTAAGCGTCTTGTCCAGAGAGGAATTTTTGGGCTGTTTGCGCGTTAATCCTTGTACCAGTTTCATCCTGTATGCTTTTAATCAATTTTTCCACACCGCAAAAACTACCAGGGTGAGATGGGTCATAATATGCACGTTTCAATAGAATCTGCTCTGCCATGTGTGATCTTTGAGGTTATGTTTAACTATGGTTTTATTTCATGATGAGCGGCTAGTTTTATTTGATGTAACATTACACTTTTGATTCAAGTAAGACAAATAATTACATTTGATTCTTGTAAAGTTTTTCCAAGAAAGTTTTATTTGATGTAAAGGTTTTCCACAAAACTATTTAATGAACAAACAATACACATGAACAAGAAAACTGGAAGTAAGGAAAACTAACAGAGAAAAACATTAAAGCTGAAAACAAGAAAAATAAAACATGTTATGAAGAAAAAAAAATAAAAAAATAAAAAGGTAATGGGGGGAGAGCACAAAAAAACGAATACTAGGGGAACCAAAGGGCGTAATTCTCGTCTAGAACCTTATCAATCATTGTGCGGGTAATTTCGGCAATGCTTGAGTCAATTTGTTGCAGCGCACTCTCTAAATCGCTGGCATCTCGGAGTTCAAAGAGATACGCTTGGGCCACGCCTCTGACTTGAGCTGCTGGCGGTGAAAAACCCTCTAACCGCAAAATTTGTAACAATGTGTTAGTGAAATGTCCATTCCATAATCTTCTACAGAGTTCATCATAGTACTTGAAAAAGTAATATTTTTCCAGCGGGAAAATACAGGAATGACGTTTTTGCGATGGGTGTGAGATCTGGCAGCCATGACAGACATCCTCCCTGTGTTTGTTTACCAAAGAGTTAATGAGGTACTTCACAGTTAATTTTATAAGTTCAAACACAGCAGTAGGGAGTAGAGTCCCGGACTCATCGTTCTCCGCATGATCTCCGTGGCATTCGCCGAGGTCGGGGTCATTGTCTTCAGAGTCTCGGAAAAGAGCCCGGCACACAGGGTCGCCCAAGGCCCACAGCGATGCACCGGAGACTGCGGTGGTTGAGGGGGTCTGATCGGGTGATTCCCAACCGAGTTGCGGGTGGCTTGGCGAGTTCCATCCTTGAGGTGAGGAGGGCGGAGGTGGAGACATAGCGGCCGGAGACGCTGAGGCCTGATGCGGGCTCTCCATCAACGGACTCGCTGGTGGAGTAGCCAGGTCCATTGGAGGGCTGGGCAGTGGTGTAGCCAGGTCCATTGGAGGGCTGGGTGGTGGCGTAGAAGCAGCTGATGGTCGGAGGGATGATGGAGATAGACCGCTGAGGGTCCCAAAGCTGTGGTGAGGCATGCTTGTTTTGCTCCACGATGTGGAGGAGAGAGCGGTTGCAGTTTTTAAAAGGACAGGGTGAGGAGGAGGCGGGGTAAGGGGGGGACCGGATGAGGGGCGGGGGCTATGTAGAGCGTGGCTGGTTCTTTCCAACAAGGACCACCTGAGTTGTAGTTTTACTCAGCTTAAACAGCTCTAATATTCTGGTATTCTTCTCAGCCACCATCTTCAGCCAGTCCTGAGTCGGAATTCTCAGCAATGTGCTGAAAACACCGGAGTTGGTGTTTGTGAGGTCCAGCACAAAATCATCTTTGTAAGCTCGATCGCATGTTTGGCGACTGGCTCTACATATCCACCTGCAAAATGGAGTGCTCTTGGTCTCCCACTGGGTAAATGTCTCCGTTTTGGTCACCATGTTCGCAGTCCGATGCCTGCTGGGCTCCTGGGTGAATGGCGGGAATGAGCAGGCCTCTCTGAAAACCCGATGGGTCTGTGTTTGCTGGTCTCTGGTTCGCGGTTGCTGCGAGCTTGTTTCCCGCACGCTTCTCTGTATTTCGGGGGTCGTGATGAGAGTGAGAACAGCCCAGTCAGAACAAGTAAAAGCGATCCGCGGTGTGAGTGGACCAAAACTTTCACCCGCTTTGAGTTGATAGAAAAATATTTCACCCTCTGGAAGGCTGAAGGCATAGCCCCAAAACCCGCCATTGTTGAGCCCGAATCTCTCCTCCAAACGGCTGGCATCTGCTGTTGGCTGCACTCTGCAAAGGTGCATTCGGGTGAGTTCTGGCGTGGCAGAGGATCTGTAGCTGGTCACAGGAGTTTGAGAGACCACATTGAGGTTGGTAGGTCTGGCGGCCATGATTCTTTGTGAAAAAGAGAGAAAACTTGGTTGTTTTTTGTGAGAGAAAAGCTTGTTTGTTTTTTCTGAGAAAAAAAAACAGTTAAATTTAAGGTGAAATGTTAGATTATTTATCCTGAATGCCAGTAAGAGAATAAACCTATCGCTGAGACGGTAAATCAGACCTGCAGCCGATTGGCTAACCGGGGTGCGAAGGGAGCCGCCCAATTGTTATGTGATTGGCAGCGGGGCTAAGTTAGCGGAGTTGGTCTCTGGCGGAAAATTTCAAACTAGGAAGCAGTATTCGGGAGTTGAGCCAGGAGCGAACAGGCAGGAAAAAATTGTGCTCTGGTAGCGGATCGATTAAGAGCAAAGGGAGAACTTAGACTCTGTGTTAGAGGTAGCTGGTAAGAGGGGTCGTTTTGAAGAAAACAGACTAAGGATTTTTTCAGGATTTTTCCCCTGTTTTCGAATATAAGGTTTTTGGGAATAGAGGGGTACCTATCGGGGTTTTTTGGAGAAAAAGAGTTTTTTTATGTTGGGAGCGGCGGAGCGGGAGTTTTTGCTTTTACTGCGCGGAGGATCGGGGTGGGAACCGCGGGGGGAGAAAAGACTAAGGATTTTTTCAGGATTTTTCCCCTGTTTCCGAAATATAAGGTTTTTGGAATAGAGGGGTACCTATCGGGGTTTTTTGGAGAAAAAGAGTTTTTTTATGTTGGGAGCCGCGGTGCGTTTTTCGGTGGAGTTTTTTTTTTTCACGATTCTGAGTTTTATTCTAAATCTCCTTGTTCGGATTAAACAAATGCATATAAATTGAAATAAAGTTTTCCCCGAAGGCATGCAGCCTGTATTTCTGGCCATACTGAACATTACAAAGCACAAGTTTAACTAAACAGTTTCACTATTTTACTATGTATTAACACGTTTTCACACATAAGCACGGAGCCCGAGAAACACAAAGTCCGGAGACGTGCGCGCCCTGACACACAGCCTCGGGCACGCGCCCTCGCACACACGCTGAGCCACCACCAGATGGCGTTTTTTAAGCATAAAAAAATAAAACCTTTTTTTTTTTTTTTTTAATGGATTAAAAAATAAAAGAATGATATTTGATATATAAGAAACTTAAATAATCAATTAGTTAGGGTTAAGGGGAAAAAGCAATGAGCTATGAACTAGCATATTTTTATGAATATCATATTTTTCTGAATATCATATTTTCTGAATATCATATTTTTATTAATATCATATTTTTATGAATATCATATTTTTATTACCTCCTTTATTACTTCCTAGGGCCATAAATCACTCTAGGGGTCATAAATCACTCGGTTTGACATAAGGGGTATAATATCACTCTCTTATAATTATAAGTTGCATCTATAGGACAACAGGTTCATGCCTTGAGACATTCAATGAAAAACTTGCTGCTGTATTTAGCAATCTAAATGAAAAAAAAGTGCAAATAATTTGTGGTGATTTTAATATAGATTTGCTAAACCCAAATGGACATCAGAAAACAACAGATTTCATCAATACAATGTATAGTAACTCCCTTTTCCCTATAATTATAAAACCAAGTAGAATAACAATTGATACAGCTACATTGATAGATAATATATTCACAAATAAAATTGACCATGAAATAGTAGGTGGACTTCTTATAACTGATATAAGCGATCATCTTCCTGTTTTTGCAATTTTTCAAAATTATTTTGGGATTAAAACTAAACAAAAGAATCAAATATTTGATATGATATGACATAGAACAACAAGAGCCATTGCTGCCCTCCAGGTGGACTTAAAGGAACACAACTGGAATGAGGTTTTTGCAAATGAAGATTCAAATCGTGCATATGATGCATTCCTATCAACTGTAATATCACTATATGAAAAACATTGTCCTTTAATGGAAATCACTAGAAAGCATCACAGATCAAATAAGCCATGGATCACAAAGGGGATAGAAGATGCATGTAAAAAGAAAAATAATCTATATAAGAGATTCATAAAACAGAGGACAAAAGATGCTGAAAGTACAAGTTATATAAAAATAGATTAGTAAATATTATAAGAACAAGTAAGAAAGAATATTACCACAAATTATTGGAGCAAAGTAGAAGTAACACACAAGAAACATGGAGGATATTAAATAGTATAATCAAAAAGGGCTCAAAAAATAAGAATTATCCAGATTATTTTAAAAAAGATAAAGATATTGTGCTTGATAAAACTAAAGACATTGCAAATGAATTTAATGATTTCTTTGTAAATGTTGGCTTTAATTTAGCAAAAGAAATTCCAGAGTCAAGAAATAATAACGACCTAAATAAACATATTACTCAGAATGTGTCCTCCATGTTTATTGGTGCTGTAACTCATAGAGAAATAATTAACATTGTGAAGACATTTAAAAATAAAAAGTCCACTGACTGTTTTGGTGTTGACATGATATTAGTTAAAAGTATTATAGAATATATAGTGCAACCTTTCGCATACATTTGTAATCTGTCCTTTCAAACTGGTGTATTTCCCTCACAAATGAAAATAGCAAAAGTTATTCCAATCCATAAAAACGGAGAGAGAAGTCAGTTTACCAATTATAGGCCAATATCACTGCTCCCACAGTTCTCAAAAATTTTAGAAAAGTTATTTGTTAATAGACTTGATAAATATATTGAGAAGCATAATCTCCTAAGTGATAACCAATATGGCTTTAGAGTGAAAAGGTCCACTTCGATGGCAGTGATGGAACTTGTAGAAGGGATATCTAATGCTATAGATAATAAGGAATATACTGTTGGTGTTTTTATAGACTTAAAAAAGGCGTTTGATACGATTGATCATTCTATATTAATGAATAAACTAGAGAGATATGGCATAAGAGGGTTAGCATACAAGTGGATGAAAAGTTACCTGGATGACAGATATCAATATGTCGAATTCAATAATGTAAAATCTAAGCAGTTGAAGGTAACTTGTGGTGTTCCTCAGGGCTCTGTGCTGGGCCCTAAAATATTTATATTATACATAAATGACATATGTACCATTTCCAAACTGTTAAAATGTGTATTGTTTGCTGATGATGCCACTCTGTATTGCTCAGGTAAAAACCTAGAACAGCTTCTGACTACAGCGGAAAAGGAGTTAAATATATTTAAAAAACTGGTTTGATGTAAATAAGTTATCATTAAATATAAAGAAAACAAAATTGATTATTTTTGGCACTAGTTAAATGAAAAATGTATCTAAAATCAGGGTTAATGGAATTGAAATTGAAAGAGTGTACGAAAATAATTTTCTTGGAGTGATAATTGATGATAAGCTGAGTTGGAAGTCTCATATAAACCATGTGAAAACAAAAATGTCAAAAAACATTGCTATTCTCTATAAAACAAAGCATGTCCTGAACAAGAAATCATTATACACACTTTATTGTACTCTGTTGCTTCCATATATGACTTATTGTCTATAGATATGGGCTAATGCATACAACTTTTGTTTTTAAGTTACGTTGAAACCAAGCACACTATTGTTTTTCTTGTGACATTACCAATAAGTTTGATGTGTCACATGGCCCTCTTCCTATTGAAAAAACAAAAGTTCTATCCAAGATGGCCGACTTCTAAATGGCGACCATGGTCACCACCCATCTTGAGGAGTTTGCCCCCTCACATATACTAATGTGCCACAAACAGGACTTTAATATCACCAACCATTCCCATGTTATTACGCTGTATCCATAGAAATGGCCCACCCTGTAATTACTTATCTAAGGTGGAAAGTTTTTTTGTTTTGTTTGTTTGTTTTTGCTTTGCTTTGTTTTATTCTTTGCTTCGAGCCCTGTGTACAGAAGCTGCATGCAAAAAGATCTTTTGTTAAAAGGGTTGGCATAATAAGCATATGCTTCAGCCAATACCTTTTGATTAGCCTTGTCTTCAATTCAATTCAATTTTATTTATATAGCGCCAAATCACAACAAAAGTCACCTCAAGGCGCTTCATAGATACAGAGAAAAACCCAACAATCATATGACCCCCTATGAGCAGCACTTTGGCGACAGTGGGAAGGAAAAACTCCCTTTTAACAGGAAGAAACCTCCGGCAGAACCAGGCTCAGGGAGGGGCGGCCATCTGCTGCGACTGGTTGGGGTGAGAGAATCTTGTGCTTTCTTGCTTTGTGGTAATCTTTATTCTGTATTCACTGAGATATTTGAATGCTAATCAATCAAATCAAATCAAATCAAATCAAACCATTTTTACTCATTGTTTTCAGGGTCCTGGATGGGACAGAAGTCTTTGTGATGTCTGGAGGTGGTTTCCCAGATTATGCTTTTGTGACAGCCAAACAAAAGCCTATGAGATAACTGCTTCTTCTTGCTGTACATATCAGTGCTTTGTATGCAACCCCCCCCCCCCCCCCCCCCCCTCAGGAAATACTTGTAAAACAAACATCTCCTCTGGGAGACGACTGGCTTACTCAAACAGAGTTCAGGGTTTAAAGCTGAAACACTGTTTGTTGGATAGTGTGAAACAACAGACACGAACAGTGAGAGCCATGAAACTGTTTGTCAGCAGCTTTTGTGCCTCTAACTCTGTATACTCATAAACACTTAATGAGGTACTTTGATTAAACCCCGTGAATTAAAACTAAGAGTCTTCATTTCAATCACATGTTGGCGATTTGATATAAAATCCACTGTGCTGGTGTCCTGTGACATGTCGGTGGGCCCTGTAGTGTTTGAAAAGCACTGCTGTCTTTGTGGAACATGAGTCGGGGGGGGCGTCTGTGCGGATGTGGGAGGGGAGGCGTGGGTCAAGCCATCACATATCTTTGAAATAATCCTCAATCGTTCAAACTAAATTTGCTCTTTATCTCGTGCAGCAGTTATCTCTCAGAGCACAGGCGTACGGTGGACGTGTTTATGGCCCTCCCGTTGATCAGAGTGTGGTTCTTGGCGAGCGGTGATTGGCTGCTCTGTATGTCAGCAGCGGGCGCGAGCGTACACCTCGGTCAGAGCAGAGCGCAGACAGAGATAAAGTCATCGAGCTTGAACTGCAGCAGCTGAAAGTCTGGTTTACGCAGCGACACCAGCAGCAGGATGGGCTCCAGCAGCTCCAGCAGGAACAAAATCCCCAACACCCAGGAGCTCATGGACCAAACTGGATGTGAGTGTTTCCTCCTTTGAAGCACCTGAAGCAAGTTTGAGGAAAACTAGAGAGGAAAGAACAAATGTTGAAACTGTGAAAATGAACCATGGTAATAAAAATATGAGCTCCTTTAAACATGATGGCAGCGACACGTCTGTAAAAGTAGGACAGGTCCATGTTTGCTCTCTAACATCAGTCTGATGGAGGAATCCAGCTGCTCAGCAGTCCTGGCTCTGCTTCGTCCTCTTGTTGCTTTCATGAACCTCCAGATGTTGTCAGCTGGTCAGAGGTCTGGACTGCAGGCGGGCCGTTCAGGGCCGGACTCTGCTCCTCTGAAGCCGTGAGGCTGTTATAGAAGCAGTCTGCAGTTCAGCGTCATCCGGCTCAAATACAAAGGCCTTAATTGTTTGAAATGTCCGATTTATTTTATAAATAAATGCTATCAGACAAACAAAAATAAATAAATATACAAATTTAGTATTTTCAACAGGAATATATGTAAAAACATCAACAAAATAAGGCACAACAATTCTAATTTCCAGATTTCAGTTTTTCACAACATAAAGCTTTTTTCACCAATACCTACAATAAAAATATATAAACAGTGCAAACAATTTCCAGTGACAAGATATGCTGTAAACTTTATATTCATTTTTGCTCCAAATGGCACAGCAGCCTCAGAGAAAACAGAACGAGGCATCTTCAACATATGTTCATACAGGCAGCTCAGTTTACCATAAGCTGTATGGGTGTGCATCGATTTCTGCATATTTAGCAAAAAAAAAAAAATGTGCCATTTCTTCACTCAGTGAGGTGATGGCTCAAGGTTCCTTCTGTGAAGCTGTAACTGTTTAACAGTGAACAGGAGTCCTGCATGACTGAGTCCTTCACAAGCTCCAGATGCAGGAAGAGCTGTATTGACTTTGATCAACAGCTTCTTGATGTGAGGAACGCCATGCAATAGATCCACACCTCCAGTGAATGGACATGAAAGGTACCTCTCCAGCTCCCCTGCTTCTGGCTTTCCTGACCCCATGGATCCATCATCTTCGTCGGTTAGGCTGCTGTTTGTGCTGCCTCATCCAGCTCTGAGTCTAGGTGATGTCTGATGAAGTGGAGACCTGTGGAAAGATGTATGGTTTTCAAAAGAATTAGGTCTGGTCATTATAGTGCTGTATACACTGCCAAGCTGCAGATGTTTGTTTGGCGCTAGCCTCCAAAAGTTGGCCATACACTGTGCGATTTTTGGCCATTTTGAGCCGATTTTTCAGTCGCACTACCGTTTTGGGGATCGGCCCGAGCTTTGCCTTAATCGTGTGTGCATCGTGTAGTATACATAGGGTAACGAAAAGCAGTTAATACCTCACGACCAGCTCCCAATCATCAATCGTATGGTCGCAAGATAATCAAACATGTTTGAAATCCTGTCGTCCCTCAACGCAGCCTCTCACACTGCGCACGCACAAACACAGAAATGAAAGAGAAAAGGTGGAGCAGCACGGCAGTGCAGCGTGTGATCTGGACACAAGAGATGGAGGCACAACTTGTAGGACTTTGGCAAGCTCATCTGAGTACGTAAGTGTAGAGCTGCCACCCATGCAAAAGAAAAATAGAGTTATATCACATTATAACGTTAAAGGTTTATTGTTCTAACAATATACTTTTCATGTTCGTGCAATATAATATTTATATTGTATGAATGTGATAATTATGTATATTGTAATAACGTGATATTATATTGTTCAAAATCATTTATATTGGCCAAAAGAAATGGTTGAGTATCTTATTGTACGTTTTTGTAACTCCCAAATGACCAGACAGGGGGTGCTCACGTGCAAGGGAGACTACATATTGATGATACTCAAGAGGCACAACAATCTGATAAGTAGTGCTCCAGTCACAGTCATCAGGACAGCTTCCCTCTACGTCTGCTGTTAAACTTGGGCGTGCAGTCCACTTGCGCATCAAGACACCATCTTCCAACAAATAAGAAGCCTTTTTATTTCCTGTTTCAGAAAGAGAAGGAAAGCATTTAGACAATGAGGGATCAGACTTCTGAGCAGCAATAAGGCTTTCACGTGTGACTGGCGAGTCCAACAGTGAGAGTTGGAGATCTTTCCACTTTTCAGTAGTATCCTTTGAGCCACTTTTAAGATCAATCAGGGTTTGCAAATCATCTGTAGCCAGAGCCTGAGCCAACGAAAAGTCTGCCAAATCAATCTCTGCAGCTTTACGTCTTGTTTGAGCCCTGGTGAGAACACAAGCAGGAAAAACAGAGGGAAAACATGTTGCTAGGTCATTGCTCTTCAAGTTTGATTTTGGATCATCTGTTACTTCAGAAACAGGTTGCACTTTTCCACCAGCAATGTCATTTCCCAAAATGAACTGCACCCTTTTTATGGGAAGTGAGGGGTGTACTGCCACAGAGAAGATGCCATTAACCAACTTTGACATGATGTGTACATAATGCAAAGGAGCTTCAACATAGCCCATTTCAACTCCTTGAATCAGAATGCTACCATGACAAGAGGAATGGTCACCCAAGGGTAATACAGTGGGGCAAAAAAGTATTTAGTCAGCCACCGATTGTGCAAGTTCCCCCACTTAAAATGATGACAGAGGTCAGTAATTTGCACCAGAGGTACACTTCAACTGTGAGAGACAGAATGTGAAAAAAAAATCCATGAATTCACATGGTAGGATTTGTAAAGAATTTATTCGTAAATCAGGGTGGAAAATAAGTATTTGGTCACCTCAAACAAGGAAAATCCCTGGCTCTCACAGACCTGTAACGTCTTCTGTAAGAAGCTTTTCTGTCCCCCACTCGTTACCTGTATGAATGGCACCTGTTTGACCTCATCATCTGTATAAAAGACACCTGTCCACAGCCTCAACCAGTCAGACTCCAAACTCCGCCATGGCCAAGACCAAAGAGCTTTCGAAGGACACCAGGAAAAGAATTGTAGACCTGCACCAGACTGGGAAGAGTGAATCTACAATAGGCAAGCAGCTTGGTGTGAAAAAATCAACTGTGGGAGCAATCATCAGAAAATGGAAGACATACAAGACCACTGATAATCTCCCTCGATCTGGGGCTCCACGCAAGATCTCATCCCGTGGGGTCAAAATGATCATGAGAACGGTGAGCAAAGATCCCAGAACCACACGGGGGGACCTGGTGAATGACCTGCAGAGAGCTGGGACCAAAGTAACAAAGTCACCATCAGTAACACACTACAACGGCAGGGAATCAAATCCCGCAGTGCCAGACGTGTTCCGCTGCTGAAGCCAGTGCATGTCCAGGCCCGTCTGAAGTTTGCCAGAGAGCACATGGATGATACAGCAGAGGATTGGGAGAATGTCATGTGGTCAGATGAAACCAAAGTAGAACTTTTTGGTATAAACTCAACTCGTCGTGTTTGGAGGAAGAAGAATACTGAGTTGCATCCCAAGAACACCATACCTACTGTGAAGCATGGGGGTGGAAACATCATGCTATGGGGCTGTTTTTCTGCCAAGGGGACAGGACGACTGAGCCGTGTTAAGGACAGAATGAATGGGGCCAAGTATCGTGAGATTTTGAGCCAAAACCTCCTTCCATCAGTGAGAACTTTGAAGAAGAAACGAGGCTGGGTCTTCCAACATGACAATGATCCAAAACACACCGCCCGGGCAACAAAGGAGTGGCTCCGTAAGAAGCATTTGAAAGTCCTGGAGTGGCCTAGCCAGTCTCCAGACCTCAACCCCATAGAAAATCTGTGGCGGGAGTTGAAAGTCCGTGTTGCTCGGCGACAGCCCCAAAACATCACTGCTCTTGAGAAGATCTGCATGGAGGAATGGGCCAAAATACCAGCTACTGTGTGTGCAAACCTGGTAAAGACCTATAGTAAACGTTTGACCTCTGTTATTGCCAACAAAGGTTATGTTACAAAGTATTGAGTTGTATTTTTGTTATTGACCAAATACTTATTTTCCACCCTGATTTACGAATAAATTCTTTACAAATCCTACCATGTGAATTCATGGATTTTTTTTTCACATTCTGTCTCTCACAGTTGAAGTGTACCTCTGGTGCAAATTACTGACCTCTGTCATCATTTTAAGTGGGGGAACTTGCACAATCGGTGGCTGACTAAATACTTTTTTGCCCCACTGTACATCAGATAAACTGACAGATCGGCACCCTCCCATATCTCTGAGTATTTGAATGAGTTTTTCATCCTCAGGCTTCCCAGTCAATGACACAGTGCCATCTAAGAGGAAGGGTTTGAAGCAGGGATCAACTCCTTCACTTTGGTCCCCTCTCTCAGCATGAATGGTTTTCATTAAACCTACTCCTTTTGGTGACTGGTTCTTGCGCTTCAGAGTGGGACATTCAACAACAACATGACCAAGTTTATGACAATAGAAACATTCCGTGTCAGTTTTCAGTTTTCAGTTTTATTTGTCATATGCAAGTTAGCACAGGGTCAACATTGCAATGAAATGTGTTTGACGAGCAGCAGTCACTCAGCAGCATGATACAGTAGGAGAAAATATAATAAAATAAAATAAAATAAAATAATAAAAATAAATAAATAGAAAAATAGTAAGGAGCAAAATATTAGAGAGACATGGTAAAAGAGAAAAGATGACTAAATATATATGTATCTATAAATATAAATATATGTACACTAGTGATTAAATAAGAAAATCTTGAAAAGAAATATGACGGGGGGGGGGGGGGGGCAGATGGGATATTGCACAGGAATGAGCAGGAGAAAATCACAGTATTGCACTTTTTAAATATAAATATCAATAACAATAAAGTGAAGTGACCAGTGCAGATTAAACAGAGTACTTGTGAAGCTGCAGCTTCTGAGTGTGTTGTATGTGTTTAAGTGTTGTGTTTGAGGTGTCGTATGGCTTGGTGGTAAAAACTGTTTTTAAGTCTTGTAGTCCGAGCAGACAGACTCCTGTAACGTCTGCCAGATGGTAACAAGGAGAACAGCTGATGTGCTGGGTGGCTGTGGTCCTTGATGATGCTGTGTGCTTTACGGAGGCATCGCTGGAGGTAAATGTCCTGAATGGCAGGAAGCCTCGTGCCAGTGATGTGCTCTGCTGCCTTCACCACCCTCTGTAGTGCTTTACGGCTGCTGGCAGAGCAGCTTCCGTACCAAACTGTGATGCAGCTCGTCAGCAAGCTCTCAATTGCAATTTGAGGTGATGTTGGCGTTCATGCCAAACTTCCTCAGCCTCCTCAGGAAGTAAAGCCGCTGGCGAGCTTTCCTGATAGCAGCGTCTGTGTGAAGGTCCAGGAGAAGTCCTCGGTGATGTTGACTCCAAGGAACTTGAAGCTGCTGACCCTTTCGACCTTGACACCATTGATGTGAATGGGCTGGTGTTCTCTGACTGGTCGTTTCCGGTAGTCCACTATCATCTCTCTAGTTTTGCTGATGTTGAGAGTCAGGTTATTTTCCAGGCACCACTCGTACAGTGCCATCACCTCCTCTCTATAGGCCGTCTCATCATTGCCTGTGATGAGGCCTATGATGGTTGTGTCATCAGCAAAATTGATGATGATGTTGGACTCGTGTTTAGCAACACAATCGTGTGTGAACAGGGAATATAGGAGGGGGCTAAGCACACAACCCTGTGGCGTACCTGTGTTTAGGATGAGTGGTGAGGTGTGCTTACCAACTCTCACCACCTGGGGCCTGTTTGAATCCATCTGCAGATCGGTGTTCCCAGCCCAAGGTCGACAAGCTTCGTGGCAAGTTTCGAGGGGATGATGGTGTTAAATGCAGAGCTGTAGTCGATGAAGAGCATCCTTGCATATGTATTCCCTTTCTCCAGGTGAGTGAGGGTGGTGTGCGTTGCCAGGGCGATGGCATCCTCTGTGGCTCTGTTTGTCCGATAGGCAAACTGAAGAGGGTCCAGTGTGTCAGGGAGGGAGGAGCAGATGTGACCTTTGACCAGCCGCTCCAGGCACTTCATGATGACGGATGTCAGTGCAACAGGACGGTACTCCTTCGGGCAGGAGACCACTGATTTTTTGGGAACGGGAATGATGGTGGATGCTTTGAGGGCCGTGGGGACCACTGACTGCCTCAGGGAGAGGTTGAAGATGTTGGTGAACACCTCTGCCAGCTCGTCTGCACACACTCTGAGTAGCCGGCCTGGGATGCCGTCCGGTCCTGGAGCTTTGTGAGGATTTACCTTTTTAAAGGTCCATCTCACAGCTTCTGTTTTCAGAGTTAAAGTTGCAGCCTCACTGTCCTCCTGAGGGTAGAGGATCTGCTCTCTGTTGTCTGCATCAAAACGAGCATAGAAGTTGTTAAGCTCATTTGCGAGAGATGCAGTGGGCTGAACACTGACTGTGTTGACCTTCTTGTAGTCAGTGATGCAGCGCAGTCCATCCCACAGTCGCCTGGTGTCAAAGCTGTGGTAGCTGGACTCCATTTTGTCCCTGTAGTCCTTTCTGGCCTTTTTTATGGACTTTCGGAGGTCATACCTGGCTGCTTTATAAGCATCAGCATCCCCGGAGTTAAAAGCAGAGGTCCGCACTTTTAGCTTGGCGCGAACGTCTTTATTTACCCAGGGTTTCTGATTTGGATATATGCGGACAGTGGTTTTTATGATGATATCATCCATGCACTTTCCCATATATCCAATGACAGAGTCTGTTCAATGATGTTGCCATCAGCTGCATCCACAAATATCTGCCAGTCAGTTGTCTCAAAGCAGTCCTGCAGGACCTCCTCAGCCTCACTGTCCCATTTGTAAATAACCCTGGAAGCTGGTTTTTCCTGTTTCAGTCTTTGTCTGTATGCAGGCAGCAGCAGTATGGAACAATGGTCTGCCTTACCAAAAGCTGGGCGGGGAGGGGTTTGTAGCAGTCTTTGAATGGAGTGTAACAGTGGTCCAATGTTTGATCACCTCTTGTGGGGAAGGAGATGTGCTGATAGTATTTGGGGAGAACCTTCTTCATGTTGGCTCTGTTGAAGTCTCCCAGCACAATAAAGGCAGCTTCTGGATTTTTGTTCTCAAGTCCAATAATGATGTCATACAGTTCGTCCATAGCCGTAGCTTTCTCAGCATGTGGGGGAATGTAAACAGCTGAAAGGAGAGCTGAGCTGAACTCCCTCGAGAGGTAAAAAGGCCTGACTTTAATGGTCAGTAGTTCGAGGCTCTGAGAGCAGTACGTTTTTAAGATACACACATCTCTAGCCCACAAGGAGTTAACCATAAAGCACACTCCTCCTCCCCTTTTCTTGCCTAAGTCCTTCGTTCGGTCTCCCCGGTAAACAGTGAATTCATCCGGCGTGATGGCGCAGTCGGGGATGCTGCTCCAGCCATGTCTCTGTGAAGGCCAGAACGCAGCAGTTCCTGATGTCTTGTTGGTGTTTAATCCGTGCACGCAGCTCGTCAAGTTTGTTGTCCAGAGACTGGAGATTTGCGAGCAGGATGCTGGGGAGAGGTGGCTTGCTGTTTCACTGTCACGTTCGGCACAAAACTCAGACGCGTTTCCCCCTCTTTGTTTTTCCTCGATGTCGCGCAAGTAAACAAAGGATCCCAGGCAGCAGAGCGTCCATGGAGTCGAAACCTGCTGTAAAGTCCGAACTGGCTGGCTCCAGAAGCGTTTGTCTGTCATACCGAGTGTATGATCGCGCTGTGCGCACAGATATAGAAAGCAGTACAAAATAAATAATAACATTTTTGCTGAGATGACTGGGAGCTCTCGTCGGTGCAGCTATCTTACGGCGCAACCGGAAGTAGGGTTCCCTTTCAGTCGTTGAAGCAAAAGTCTGTCGTGGGCTTGAAGGATCCTTTCGTGGGAGAGGTTCTCTGATGGTAACTTCACATTTCTGCACAAAAATTGTTTCATGAGTCAACACAAATTCATCAGCTATAACAGCTGCTTCTTTCAAAGTGGAAACCTTCTGTTCATTAAGGTGTACAACAATGCGCTCTGGCAGGCCATTTTTAAACTCTTCCAGCAGTATTAGTTCAAGTAAGGAGTTGAAGTCAGAAAATGTACTTGCTGTTATCCATCTGTCAAAAAGAGTAGCTTTTTCACGAGCAAACTCTACAAAAGTCTGATTTGCTGATCTTTTGTGATTGCGAAAGCGTTGCCTATACGCTTCGGGAAAAAGTTCATAAGCAGCAAGGATAGAGGACTTCACTACATCATATTTCAAACTTTCTTCAAAAGACAAAGCAGAACAGACTTCTTGTGCTTTGCCTACCAGTTTGCACTGAAGAAACAATGGCCAAACTTCTCTCGGCCAGTGCAATGATGCAGCAACACGTTCAAACACATTGAAACATGTATCAACTTCTGATTCACGAAATGGAGGTACCAACACAATGTTTTTACTCACATTAAAACCACCTGGGTTTACATGGGAGGAGGTTGTTTCACCAACAGCAGATGAATTTGCAGAACTAGGTTGAGTAGTAGTGCTTCTTGAAGTCTGTGCCTGTATCTCCAACTGACGCAGTCTGACCTCCCTTTCAGTCTGCAACTCCAGCTCCAACCTTTTCAGCTTTAACACCTTTTCTGTCTCTGCTTCCAACTCCAACCTGCGAAGTTCCAACTCTGCCTGACGAGCTTGGGCTTTATCCTGAGCCTCTAATTGTAATTTAGCCAAACGTACCTTGAGTAATACTGCTGCTATAGCAAACAAATCTTGTTTTCCACACAAATTTAACTCCTCCCAAGAAGGACCTGTCAAAAATGCACTCAAATTGAAAACACCAGTTGCCATACTAACTACCGCTGCCAAATACACCAACAGAAACAGACAACTCCAAACCTTCACAATCTAAAAATGGATTGAACAGGATATTATCCCGGATGAGCGCCCAATTTATGTTACGTCCCCTGGCTAGTCTAGGGGGTTTGAAAGGACGAACATAAAGGTAAATAGTGAAGGAGGAGCCAAAATGATCATTTTAAAAGGTTTATTTCATGCCAGATTTGAAGTTCTGGTGCAGACTGAGAGTTAACTTCAGGGAGAGCCAAGGCCAACATAACAAACAAAACATCCCTGATATGAAAATAAAAGAAACTTACCTAAAATGCACATACATAGTGATGGCTCGCTTGAAGCTGATGCTGATGTGCGTGTGTCAAAAAAATCAACACACTGCTTCAGAAGCACTGTGTCGAAGCTTGATTTGTTTGGCCAG
The DNA here is from genome assembly GCF_963576455.1 of Neolamprologus multifasciatus. Classification (NCBI taxonomy): domain Eukaryota; kingdom Metazoa; phylum Chordata; class Actinopteri; order Cichliformes; family Cichlidae; genus Neolamprologus; species Neolamprologus multifasciatus. The sequence continues at coordinate 1,433,848 of NC_140452.1, forward strand.
AGTCACGTGATCAGTGACGTCCGAAGCTTCATTTAGAGCCTAACTGCTTCGGTGTCTGATTCAATGGTTTATAAGGAAGTGAATCATTCGCGGGATTTGTGGAGTGTTTTGATGGTGACAGATAGCAAACCACTGATATTTCCACTGAGAGATTTGGAGCCAGCGAGGAAGAGAGGAGGTTCTGTTGTGTGGGAGTATTTTGAGTTGATTTTTGTCAATCGGGTGGGTTTTCCAGCTTTGTGTTCTTGTTGTTTGCTTTTGTTTTGTGCGTGTTTATTTTATCTGAAAACGGGAAAAACTTAAAATGTCAAAAATCTGCTTTCATAATATAAATATCATTAAATAGCTTTAGAAAAACTTCCACTTGACTCTTTACATGTAATGTTATAAAAATATATATTTTATTGTTTAATTAATCTAAAAATGTTAGTCTGCCAAATGTGCAGCAATTTAATGTATTTATTCTCTTTAGCGATAGTTTGTGGGGCCCAGATAGACTGTATAACTGCATCTCTACCAGTTTCTCTGCACTCCAGCCTCCTCTGTGCCACGTGAAGGGATTTTTCTTAATGCAGGAGAAATTATCTCCACGAAAAGGAACACTAGAACAAATTCTCTTTTAAAAAAAAAATGAAAAAGGGTTACTTTAAATGCATCATGTTTTTAATTTGCAAGTTCATAAGCATTTTCCCTTTCACAATCAATTCTGCCCCCAGGTCAAAAATATGTCTGGGAAAATTCCCCTAATATAATATTATTTATAAATATACCCATCTAGCACTTGCACAAGTGCATGGAGGCAAGACCTCACAGCAGAAGCATACTCCATAATGTGTTGTACATTATCATATGTATATTATATGTAACGTGGTATTTTACAAATATTGTATTTACCAACATCAAGAAGTCACAAGCAAAGAAAGACCACACCATGGTGCATGTTTAAACAAGGCGAGTTTACTGGTCAAAATTATTTATTAAACAAATAAACCAAATTGTTTTAACCCCCCAAAAATACACATTCAAAGCAACACAACGGCCCAATATCAGACAGAATTCCACTCTGTAGAGTGAGCAGTCATAATGAAGCAGTTGGTTTTATTTTGTGGATTCAAGCTGCTCTTCATATTTTTGGCCACCAGATGTCCCCAGAGAGTGTTGAAAAGCTTCGAGTAATGAACCGTTTTTCAATACAAGCTTCAATGCTTCAGAAAGCTTCATTTGGCCATCACTACACATACAAGTCACAAAGGCATGCAAGCCTGCACAGGTATGGCAACCAAAATGGCCAGAGGGCACAGAAACACAACTCCACAGGCCTTAAGTAGTGCTCTGCTGATTAACAATTAGCTGGACTCTGAGCAGCATCCAGTCAGGACAGAGGAGGTGGAGCCTAGACAAAACATAAGGAGTTAGTTGAGAGAAGAAAACCAACATCCTCCTGTGGGATGTAACAGTAATGAAGTGCGTAAATATTCAATATTATTTATTTGCTTGGTTATTTTTGTTTCTGAGTGAGGGAGAGGAGTCACCATCCAGCTTCAAAGAAAGCATCCAGGTAAAGTGATGTGGATCGGTGGATAAACCTGTCTCCGCTTTCAAAGGAGATACGCTCACAGAGACTATCTGAACCTAACTTCAAGAAAGGACTGAGACAAGCGACAAAAGAATAGAGCAGCATTCAGTGACCACCACACATGAGAATGTTCCTGCAACATTCAGCATCTGATCCTTGTTCGTCTGTGTGCTGCTGCTTTTGGTAAGTAGAGTTACTTAACTACAGTAACTATAACGCAGTTACTCTAAACACATGCCATCCATTTCTAACAGCCTTGTTGCTTCCTGTCAGTTATTTTAGAAACCACGTGGTCACCTGACCTAACACTGTTTGTTCTTGTTCCCCTTAATGTTGAAGTGTCAAATGTCAAACAGCTGGAAAGGATACAACACCAGTGCACTGGGATGTTTCACCAACATGTGCCAGATGTTATTCCTGCCTTTACACCTTTGGACCTCACCAAGTCATACATTGATCATGTGCATATTTCAGAGTGACCTTTTATTGTGGGCAGTCTAAGGCACACCAGTGCAATGTTCATGCTGTTAATCAGCACCTTGACTTGCCACACCTTTGAGGTTGTGTATAAAAGGCTTTGGGATTTTATGTCTATGTTCTGCAATATTGTGTGGGGTGGAGTCGTAGGAAATTACGTACGCAGAAGTTGGGTGTAATGCGATGCTACTCGAGAAGGGGAGATTGTTTTCCGTGTTAGTTCTGTTTACCTCGTAAGCTGTGTTCCTGGTTGCCATCCTTCACGGTGATGCTCCGAGTGTTAAGTTCATGACTGGAAGTAAGTTTCCTTAAATATGTTTATTTTCCGATTCTGATGTTGGCCGCAGCTTTAGTTACATTCTACCGCGTTGTAGCACCGCATTTTTCATCTCGTGACTAGAGGCATGTGCCGCTGGCTGCCGCCATTATGTAGTAATTTTATTCGGCCACACGATGGCACCAAAGTCCCTTTGTTTACAGTTACAGTGGATGTTTCGGCTATGTATGACATTCTCACTGTGTTTATTGTGTCCTTTCTGTGTTTGGAGCAAGAGATGTAAGATTGGCAATAGTTCAAATCATATATGTTGTGTTATGTGTATATTCAGATGGATGTGTTGGTTTATTTCATTTAATTCTTTATGTTTATCTTAGTGAAGCTGTTGCTGTATATATTTATATACTCATGGCAACTTGTTTGTTACTACAGACTGCTGGCAACACTGAGCATCTAGGTGGCAATAAAACAGCTGGCGGTGACAATCCAGCAAAGTGGAAGCCTGTTGTCCTCCTTCCTGTATCCTGACCGATACACCATCTTGTTAGCTGCTGAACCTAAAAGAACTAGCCCTCACCGAGTACTCCTCAACATTGGTCTTTCGAGCCGAATGCAGTTATCAAGATGGAGCCAGATGGAGCGACATGTCCTGATGCAAGGCCTAAACGCCATACGTCAACCAAGCCGGTTTGAGGACTTTGATGTTAACTATACAGGCCACCCCTTTAGGGAAATGCTGCAGTGGGATACCCCACAGCCTCACACAAGAAGCGGGAGAGTTCAGCCTCTGTATAGTCATACGCCACCCCTCTACAGCGACAGGGATGGGGCCTATTACAATACACCCCCTCCACTGGGAAGAAGTGAACAAGATGTGGACCTTAATAGGAGCCTCTCACCTGAATTTGCACCTTCCAATTGGCCAGGGTCTTCAATACACACATTTCATACAGAATTCAGAGCCTTGCAGGCCGAAAGAGAGCAGCTGCTCCAATCACAACATGTCTTACAAGAGAGCCTCAGAGAACTGAAGGAAGCAAAGAGTAACCTCAGAGAGCTGATTGAAGTGGCTCTCCTGCTGAGGAAGGATATGGCTCAGCTGACTGCCTCACAGCATAGCACCAATCAGCCCCCCAAGCGCGGTTCAGGAGAGGTATACACCACCCCTGAGACAATGCCACAGGAGGAGGATGAGGAGGTGTGGCCCGACCCACCACCATGGCCTGAACCGGTGGAAGAGTTGCACACAGGATTCTCCCAAATGAAGGTTGACGAACAATACTGCGATGATGGTGTACAGTACCACCCTCTACCCCGCACAGCATATTTCGCTGGTGAGCCTTCGCTGCCAAGTCATCGCTGCACCCCATATCAGGACCCTGTGGTTAAGGATGGAAACACGTTTCATGCCCTTCCACAACACTCTGTGCCACCCCCCTGCTGGGCACCAAGTAAGACAGGTTTGCTCCCAACCAAGCCTGTTCCAGCCAGTTCCCCCTCTCTTGTCACTGGAGTAACCAGTGGCCAAACATTAGGACTGGAAGGAGAAGTGGAGTTGAACTGTGGGTCCCACGTTGCCCGACTAATAAGTAAGCTTCCTGCCGAACAGAGAGCTGATTTTTGTCGACACCAGTTTAAGCAGCCCGGGAGCACCTACATACCTAACCTAAAGGGGCCATCAGAACACACCTTTCCACCAGTGAAGGAGAGTCGAGCTAGAGGGAAGGCAAAGAGCAAAGCCTACTGTGCCTACTGTGAGAGCACAGAACACTATTTTAGCCAATGTGATGATGTAGCCAAGCTCTCCAAAGAGGAAGTAAAGGACTGGATACAGGTCAACAAACGATGCTGGCGCTGTGCCCGAACTCATTTAGCTGCTCATTGGACGCTAAAGAAACCCTGCAGCCGCTGCCAGGGTAAACATCTGCTGGCTCTTCACGAGGTAAATGCCAGGACAGAAGGAAACAACGCTGGCATGGCTGCAAAGGAGGAAAGCTGCCTAACCAGTTCAGCTTCGGGCTCACTCTACCTTGATCTCCATGGGGCTGGCAATCGTGTCATGCTGAAGATTGTACCTGTGCTTTTGAGCCATGGAGAGCGGACTCTAGACACATTTGCTATACTTGATGACGGTTCAGAGAGGACCATGCTGCTCCCTGCTGCTGCAAAGACTCTTGGTCTGGCAGGCATCCCGGAGGACCTGCCATTACGAACTGTCCGCCAAGATCTTCAGATGCTTCACGGACATACCGTATCCTTCAGCGTCTCTGCTGCTACCAACCCTGGATCCTACTACAAGATTGATGGAGCGTTTACAGCTGATCATCTCAATTTAGCTCACCATACCTATCCTATCGATCAGCTGAGAAGGAAGTACAAATACCTGCATGGGATCCCGGTCCCTGCCCTGAAGGAAGCCAAGCTTCTGCTCCTCATTGGTTCAGACAAGCCACACCTGATCACCCCCATAGAACCAGTCTGCCTCGGCCCACCTGGAGGCCCAGCAGCAGTCCACATCCGGCTTGGCCCAACCCTTCAAGGGCCAAGTCTTTTCATGGGGCAGCAGACCAAGCCTGTCCTATCCCTGTATAATCAGACGAGTTAGTCAAGCATGTGGAGCGGCTCTGGCAGGTGGACGTGGTGCCTTACCGATCCGAGAAAGAGGTCACTCGGTCGAAACAGGATCAGCAGGCTGTGGCCCTGCTCGAGGCAAGAACAACTTGCAGGATGGTCGATGGAGTCTTCAGGTATGCTACACCTCTGCTCCGTCACCCACAGATGCCGCCACTGAATGCACCAAAGGTATCAGTCATGCCCATGCTTCGAAGCACAGAAAGGCGCCTGCTAAAGGATCCCAGTCGGGCTGATGCCTACAGGGCAGAAATGCAGAAGCTGATCCAATCAGGAGCCGTAAAGGAAGTTATGTATGAGACTTGCCTGGTAGAATTGCCTGGTGTTTAACTGTTCCCATAAATACCGTGGACAGTCCCTGAACCAGTTCCTGTTGCCTGGCCCTACTCTTGGAGCTTCCCTTCTGGGGGTGCTGGTCAGGTTTTGTGAACACCCCATAGCTGTGAGTGGAGACATCAAGGGGATGTTCCATCAGGTACTACTCCTCCCTGAAGACCGGCCCTTGTTGAAGTTCCTTTGGCGGGACTTAAAGGTGAATGAACCCCCTAAAATCTTCGAGTGGCAGGTCTTGCCATTTGGGACAACTTCAAGCCCCTGCTGCGCCACATTCGCCCTGCAGTGTCATGTGATGGAGCACACACAGCCTGACGACAGTCTGAGATTCTCCGTCGAGAGGTGTTTCTACGTAGACAACTGCCTACAGAGTGTTGGCTCACCGGAAGAAGCTAGAGATCTGGTGGATTGGCTAAGAGAGTTGCTGAAATCAGCTGGCTTCGAGCTACGTCAGTGGGCTTGTAATGATCCAAGTGTCCTGAGCCATTTGCCTCCAGAAGCTAGATCACAGAGTCTGGATCTGTGGCTAGCCGAGGACAAATCCAACCCGCTAGAGACCACGCTCGGGACTGGAATACCGACTCCTTGGGTTATAAGCACAGGTCCGTGTCCTATGAGATGCCAACCCTCAGAAACATCTATAGAGTCCTAGCCTCACAGTACGACCCTTTGGGCTATCTGTTACCCTTCACCACTCGGGCCAAGCTCCTCCTTCGGCAGGCTCAACAGGAGTCATTTCCCGAGGAGTGCAGATTGCTTTCAGAAAGGAAACCTGTCTCATCCAGAAGCCGCTTGCTTACCCTGGCACCTGAACTGGATACCTCAGCGGGCCTCATCAGAGTAGGGGGTCGGTTGCAACGCCTAGAAGGTCTTGACAGACCTATATTGCATCAGATTGTCCTGGATCCTTCACACCCTTTCACACGTCTGCTTATCCAGAAATATGATGTTGATCTGCATCATCCAGGCCCCGAACGGGTCTTCGCGGAGCTGCGGAGGTCTTACTGGATACTGCGTGGAAGAGAGTCAATTCGCAAGCACCAGCAAACCTGTCCTGAGTGTCAGCATTGGAGGGCACAACCAGTGGCGTGTCTAGAAATTTTTTGTTGGGGGGGCCAGGTAGGGGCACAGATTTGGAGAAGGGTGGCAGATGTAATTGGCAGATAATGTTTAAAAAAAATTCTACCAACCGTTAACCATAATTCAATAACCCTATAAACCTAATAACCGAATGCGCTTTTAACTCTTATTAGAATGAGATTTTAACCACTACGGTGCAAAGTTTTTAGATACTGTGTTGATAAAGTACAAGAGATACAATCAGTGCTTTGTCAGTGTTTACTCAGCATTCAAGGACAGCAATATTTTCATAGTATTTTTACTGACATATAGTGCACATATGTTTTGGGCAAAAACATTTTTGAATATTAAAATACAAACATTTGTAACAAACAATTGACAAATTAGCCAATGCCAATGTACAACTTTATCTGCCTATTAAAAAAAAGAAGATAATCTTCTCACAAACTGGTGTTTGATTTTGAAACAGGAAAATAGTGGGGAAACAACTGAAAAGACTAACATTTGAATAAAACCTGAAAGCAAGTAAATACTTTCTATGCTGCCTTATGGTAAACTTTGGTAATATTGATAAAGAACAACACTGGCTGATGATGAAATACAGTCAGCTGGCATGGTAACACTGCCAGTATTAACCTGCAGGGCTGGACTGGGACAGAAAATCGGGCATTTTGACTAGAGACTGGCCCACCAGGTATTAAAGCCATAAAGCCTTTGAATGAAAACAAACGCTGTTGTGACAGTGATGTACAGTCTTGTTGGTATATGTATGATTTCTATACATTTTACGTCAGATAAAAACTTTGGTTCTAAGATTTAGATAATTATTTAATAAAAGCTAGATATTTTAAATGAGAATAAGAAAGAAAAGTATTTCTTTGTGCCCCCTTCTCCCTGTTAATGCCCTACCTGCCCCGATGGCAACACTTTGCTAGATCTGCCCCTGCACAGCTATCAGCTGTCAGCTACGTAGGAAAGGATGCTGGTGTTATTTGTCTCTCAGAAACAGTTCATAACTTCCCTTCAACTCATTCTTTTCACCTAAAAGGTAAACCTGTTTCTCCATCACCTGTTCAGCTCTGATGATTCAGTAAGGACATCTCCTGGTTTCATCTTCATGTTTTCCTCTCACCACATATCCAAACCATCATGACCAGCAGCTTTACAGCTGTGGCTCCAGCAAACATCAGCTGATACCAGAAATTAATATTAAATAAATTCTAACAAGAGCTGATCAAACTTAAACGTGCTGTTGTTGTTTAGCGTGACATCCGCTGGTTTCCTCTTTCTGGCGCAAAGTGGGCAATAAATAAACAAGAGAGAAAAGCCGATCAGCTGATCATTGATCAGTTTCATGATTGAAGTAGCAACAGGAGAGGCAGGGGGAGAGAATGAGAGAAGAAGAGGCAGCTGTGCAGCATAACGACAGAATAACTCCAGCTTTGTGCCTTTTTTTCATTATAGCGAAAGTACGGGACAAACTGCGTCTCTTCTCAGCTCAATACCAGTACAAGTTATTGTAACTGACTGTAAAAAGTCAGCACAACGAAAATAAACTCCACCTAAACTTGCTTTATATGTGACCCAGATAGACTGCAGGTCCTAACTTCTTACCTGAAGTTCAGTTCACCTGACACTCAGACCGGCGGCTGCCTCGGGGCTCTCCTCCTGCCTCCCCTTCCCTCATCCACCTGTTGCCTCTGTGGAAGCTCCGCCACAGCCACCACCAATCAACTGAGTTATTTTTACACATCGACCTGCATCTGGCCAATCCACCACCTCTCATTGTTCATACCATTACAAAAAAAAAATGCCCGGTATGCCCGATGGCCAGTCCAGCTATGTTAACCTGAAACCAAATCTGCAGCTCCATACAGCAATGTTACGACTTAGATTATATCTTACTCTTATGTTAGCTCCCCTCAGTAGCATACTGTCTGAAATATTCGACGGCTGCAATAATTCTTTAAGTGTTATTTTTTCCTTGTTTCTAATTCTAATTTCACCGAAGTTTGCTAAACTCAACAAACTTAATATTACTTAACGGGACATTTATTCTGTCCTCATTTTCTTTCACCGAAAAATTGTTTCCTGCGGTACCTCTTTCATGCTTGGCTCTCCTACCTTTGCTAACGTGATGCACATAGTGCAGAAGCCGATGCTGCATTCACTTACACTCGGATATCTGAGCTTCACCGTGAAAACATAATTGTACATTTGATATTTGAATGAATGAATTTTATTGTTTCACCTTTGGGGTGGCACCTGGGGTGGCCAGTCTGGTTGGGGGGGTGGCCTGTCCCCCCCCCAGGCCACCCCGCTGGACACGCCACTGGGCACAACCCTCTGTTCCCAAGATGGCTGAACTTCCAGCTGCTCGGCTTAGACTGTATAAACCAGCCTTTTACTCAACCGGTGTTGACTGTTTCGGGCCTATGTTTGTGAAGGTAGGAGGACATCATGAGAAACGCAGGGGAATCATTTTCAAGTGTATGACAACGAGGGCGGTACATCTGGATCTCCTAAGTAGCTTAGACGCGGATGCGTTCCTCATGGCCCTGAGGCGATTCATAGCCAGAAGAGGGACACCGGCAGAGTTATGGTCTGACTGTGGGACCAATTTCAAAGGGGGAGAACGAGAACTCAGAGAAGCCTTTGCCAACATGTCAGAGACATTGCAAGGGAGGCTCGCCCGTCAGAAGATCAGATTCCAGTTCAACCCCCCGGCAGCCCCACATTTCGGAGGTGTATGGGAGAGGGAAATCCGTTCAGTGAAGACAGCTCTGCGCACCTGTGTGGGTTCCCAACCTCTTCACAAGGAGGTACTCCGTACAGTTCTGCTGGAGGTGGAATTGATCCTTAACGCAAAGCCCTTAGGCTACGTTTCCACCGACGTAGCCGATGTGGACCCTGTGACACCCAATAGTCTCCTCATGGGGCGGCCTGATGGATCACTACCCCAGGTGGTCTACTCAGAGACAGAGAACCTCAGTCGGCGACGTTGGAGGCACTCACAGATTCTTGCTGATCAGTTCTGGGCAAGATTCATCAAGGAATACCTGCCTGGCTTACAGGCGGCAGAAATGGCAGTAAACTCCTCCTGAACTTCTGGAAAAGGCAGTTGTTATGGTGGCAGATCCGCAGCTGCCTCGAGCCTTGTGGCCAATACGCCATGTGATCAAGATTCATCGTAGTGATGATGGACTTGTCAGATCTGCTGATGTGAACGTTAATGGACGTGTTTACACCAGACCAGTTACTCGGTTGGTAGTGTTACCTGCCGTGCAATTGGAAGACAGCGATACTGAGAAGAATAGCAAGTCGCCTCCCGGAGCTGATTAGGGAGCCTTTTTTGGGGAGCAAATGTGTAACCACATTTGGGGGCGGCTGTATAAAAGGCTCTGGGATTTTATGTCTATGTTCTGCAATATTGTGTGGGGTGGAGTTGTAGTAAATGACGTAGGCAGAAGTTGGGTGTAACGCGATGCTACTCGAGAAGGGGAGATTGTTTTCCGTGTTAGTTCTGTTTACCTCGTAAGCTGTGTTCCTGGTTGCCATCCTTCACGGTGATGCTCCGAGTGTTAAGTTCATGACTGGAAGTAAGTTTCCTTAAATATGTTTATTTTCCGATTCTGATGTTGGCTGCAGCTTTAGTTACATTCTACCGCGTTGTAGCACCGCATTTTTTCATCTCGTGACTAGAGGCATGTGCCGCTGGCCTCCGCCATTATGTAGTAATTTTATTCAGCCACACGATGGCACCAAAGTCCCTTTGTTTACAGTTACAGTGGATGTTTCGGCTATGTATGACATTCTCACTGTGTTTACTGTGTCCTTTCTGTGTTTGGAGCAAGAGATGTAAGATTGGCAATAGTTCAAATCATATATGTTGTGTTATGTGTATATTCAGATGGATGTGTTGGTTTATCTCATTTAATTCTTTATGTTTATCTTAGTGAAGCTGTTGCTGTATATATTTATATACTCATGGCAACTTGTTTGTTACTACAGACTGCTGGCAACACTGAGCATCTAGGTGGCAATAAAACAGCTGGCGGTGACAATCCAGCAAAGTGGAAGCCTGTTGTCCTCCTTCCTGTATCCTGACCGATACACCATCTTGTTAGCTGCTGAACCTAAAAGAACTAGCCCTCGCCGAGTACTCCTCAACAGGTTGGATGGATTATCTCAGCAAATGAGAAGTTCTCACTAGCACAGATTTAGACAGATTTGTGAATAATATTTGATAGTAATGGGTCCTTTGTGTATGTAGAAAATGTTTCAGATCTTTAAGTTCAGCTCGTAAAAAATGGGAGCAAAAACAAAAGTGTTGTGTTTATATGTTTGTTCAGTGTAATTTTAGAATTGAGTGAGCTGGAGAATTTAGAATTATTAAAAGGTCATCTGCATAAAGCGAAATCTTATGTTGAGAATTGTTCAAGCAAAGTCCTTCAATAGTAGCATCCTTCCTAATGGCTATGGCAAAGGGTTCCATGGTCTGAGCGAATAACAAAGGGCTCAGTGGACAGCCCTGCCGACTGCCACGTTCAATCCTGAAATTGACCCACCTAAGACCATTGGTAATTACTGCCGAGAGAGGCGAAGTATAAAGGATCTGGATCCATTTAACAAAGGTGTCACCTAGACCAAATTCTTGAAGTGTAAAAAAAAGAAACGGCCATTCCAGACGGTCAAAGGCCTTTACACCATCAAGAGAGATGACTAGAGCTTCAGGGTTAAACAGGGATGAATGCTGAATGATGTCAAGTAGGCGCCTCACACTATATGTGGAATACCGCCCCTTGTATGATCATTCTTAACAATCAAAGGTAGCATTGGCTCAAGATGTATAGCCAGGACCTTAGCAAGTATCTTCAAATCAAGATTTAAAACAGATATAGGCCTATAGGGGCACATTCTTAACGTTTCCCCTTCTTCAAAATTAGAGAAATATTAGCCTCCATTAAAGAGGGAGGAAGGGTACCTGCACCATTACAACACCATTACTAAAAGAAGGTAGAAGAACACTTCTCCAACTCCAACCCCCGACGCATGTGGCAAGGACTCCAGACCATTACAGACTACAGGACCACCACACCCTCCCCCGCATCCTCTGATGTTTCCTTCCTCAACGAGCTCAACAACTTTTATGCTCATTTTGAGTGAGGGAATCCAACAACCACAACCAAAACAGACATGATGCCAGACCACCAACCTCTGACTCTCTCCCCCACCGATGTAGGAGCGGTGCTGAGCAGGATCAGTGTCCAAGGCTGCAGGTCCTGATGGCATCCCCGGGCGTGTTCTCAGAGCGTGTTCTGGGGAGCTTGCAGGAGTGCTCACAGACATATTCAACCTGTCCTTGGCCCACGCTGTGGTACCGGCCTGCTTCAAATCCACCTCCATCGTCCCCATACCCAAAAACTCCAACCCATCAAGCCACAACGACTACCGCCCAGTAGCACTCACCCCCATCATCACTAAGTGCTTAGAGCAGCTGGTCCTAGCACACTTCAAATCCTGTCTCCCCCCCACCCTGGACCCCCACCAATTCGCATACCGTCAGAACAGGAGCACAGAGGATGCAGTCTCCATCGCACTGCACTCTGTCCTCTCACACCTGGACAACAACAACACATACGCCAGAATGCTGTTTATAGACTTCAGTTCAGCGTTCAGTACAATCCACCCCTCACAACTCATCAGAAAACTGACAGACTTGGTCATCAGTTCCCTCATCTGCAAATGGTTACTGGACTTCCTGACCAACCGGCCCCAACATGTCCGGCTGGATAACCGCTGCTCATCTACAATCACAATGAACACCGGTGTACCACAAGGCTGTGTGATGAGCCCTTTCCTCTACTCCCTCTTCACCCACGACTGCAGACCTGCTGATGGTTCCAACACCATCATTAAGTTTGCAGATGACACCACGGTGATTGGCCTCATCAGTGACAATGATGAGGCCGCCTACAGGGAGGAGGTAGATCGTCTGGCTGAGTGGTGCGACAGAAACAACCTGCTGCTTAACACCGAGAAGACCAAGGAGCTCATCGTGGACTACAGGAGGAATGCTGACCCACATCCACCCATCCACATTAAGGGGACGGCTGTGGAGTGTGTGAGCAGCTTCAAGTTCCTGGGAGTCCACATCTCCGAGGATCTCATCTGGACGACCAACTGATCCAAGCTGGTCAAGAAGGCTCACCAGCGCCTCTTCTTCTTGAGGACTCTGAGGAAGAACCACCTGTCCTCAGACATCCTGGTGAACTTCTATCGCTGCACCATCGAGAGCATCCTGACCAACTGTATAACAGCCTGGTACGGGAACTGCTCTGCCTCGGACTGGAAGGCAGAGGGTCGTGAAAACTGCCCAGCGCATCGCCGGAGCACCACTTCCTGCCATAAAGGACATCTACAGGAAGCGGTGTCTGAAAAGGGCTGGGGAAATCATCAAAGACCCCAGTCACCCATCACATGGACTCTTCACCCTCCTGCCCTCTGGGAGGCGCTACATGAGCCTCCAGACTAAGACCACCAGGTACCGGAACAGCTTCTTCCCCACAGCTGTCAGACTCCTGAACTCTGCCTCCTGACATCTGACCCACGTTAACACATGGACTGAACACACACACACACACACACACACACACACGGACAACTGTACCCTCAAACACACAATAATAACATGGACTGAACCACCACTCACAACCACTAGCACTTTATATAGCCTCTTAACTGCACTACTGTATATTTCTGTGTAAATAATCATTCTGTACATACGATAATTTTTAATCCTACAACTGTTTATAACTTGCATAGTTCACATTTCTGTTTAACTGTATATCTCAGATTTCTGTATAGTTTTTTATATTTATATCCTGTTCACAGCCTGTACATACTTATAGTTATAGAATATTCATAACATACTTCATACCGTGTACATTATAACATACCATAATAGACCCATTTCTGTAACATACCTACATATCTATATTATTGCTACTATATATTGTAATATATCTATATCACTAAAGCACTTCTGGATGGATGCAAACTGCATTTCGTTGCCCTGTACCTGTGCATGTGCAATGACAGTAAAGTTGAATTCTATTCTATTCTATTCTATTCTATTCCATTCTATTCTTCAGTAAACTGGACTACCCAACAGAAGGACCCGAGGCCCCGCTGCACTTTTTTGGTAAGTTAAACGTGTTTGTAAGATAATCCGTAACTACTGTCCTTAGCTAGGTCCTGATACCTAGCTAGCTAAAATGATGAGCACTTGGCTGTCGGGGAAACTTGTTTTGCAAAGTTTGTTTAGCTAATCCGTGCAAGTGAATGAATTTACCCTGACTAAAGAAATCAAGAGAAACGCCCCAGGCTACTCAGTCACTAATTACCATTACTGTACTTTTATTACAAGTATTATACTGTAAATATAACAGGCTGCACTCTGCTTCAGCTCCTGTGCAGAGCTGAATATTAAATATCTTCAATTTAAAAAAAAAATTGTAATTAAGTAACTCCACATTAATTAGTAACTATGGATTAAACTGTAGATCTGATTAAACTGTAGATCTGATTAAACTGTAGATCTGATTAAACTGTAGATCTGATTAAACTGTAGATCTGAAAAAATGTAAGAGAAGAACTTCAGATCCTGGGTTTGTGAGGACAGAGAAGGATCAGCTTTATTTCAGATTTGAGAGATAAACTTTATATTTCAGTTTGTGATGGTTCTGTTGTCTTTGTGATTACAGGAGCTGCCCTCAGATTCAGACCTCAGCATCACCCAGTGACAGCAGACAGATCATCCAACATGTTCACATGTTAAGTCCAAAATTAACAGATGAAAACAGTACAAAGGTTAAAGTACCACATGTACTGTCACTGAAAGCTGCAGCTGTTTTATTGATAAAGATAAAGACAAAAAAAACAAAAGGATTAATCACTCATGTAACTGTGTCACTATATATCAGCATTAACAGGACCTCAGTTTGGTGTTTCACAAAGCTGCTGATCTCAGACCTGCACAGCTTCCGTTTTAAACACTTGATGTACTCAGCTGCATGAAGAGCATATGAGATTTTCTCTAACACAATTAAATAAAACCTGATGAAGGTCAAAGGTCATCACTTGTATGTTGAACTACAAACTTGTCATCTGGAATTTTTTCACAGTTTTTTGCAGATAGTGTGTTATTTACCATAAAGTGATTCAGAGTTATTCATACCAGAGTAACCAGAGAGGATCACATATTTTTAAATATATAACTTTCTACAGGACTGAATATAATATCTTTATGTAAAAGTCTGGAGCCTCTGGGGAGTATCTGAGTATTTATAACATTACACAAACCAAAGGTCTCATCACAGTGTTGATGAAATGCTGGGTTTATCCATCTCCTGGGGCGGGCCTACGGAGGAGCTCTGAAGATTTCCCTATGAGGGAGCTGCTGGTGAAGATCATGAGTCCTGCTTGATCAATGCCATGAGCTTCAGTCTTCCTGGTGTTTCTTAAATGATGCCTCTTACAGCGGGTCAACAGAACTTCTGGCACAGGACAGCTGTGATGAAAGAAAAGGAAGAAGTTTCTCCAAACCTCTGGACCCAGAAACCCAGCTTGGTCCTGATGGTCTCCCTCACTAGTTTCTCTCCAGGGTGAATGTAGCTGTTGATATAATATGGACTCTATTATTAAAAGAAAAGAACAAATTAGACTACACTACTGAGACGTTCTGCTGATGTTTTTAAAGTTTCCATGTTACCAGGATGTAGAGGGCTCTGAAGATTTAAACAGTTTTAGATCCATTACACTCACAAAGGACAGCATTACATATTTCATATTAACAGTAACTCTGGGCCTCTGTAGGTGCAGCTGATCTTATCGCTGTCTAAAAATGTATAACAAAACCTAAGAAGTGCTGAATCCTTCAATAATACAGACTATTAGAGTAACAGGTGTGTAGCATCGCTAACTATCTAGCAACTAGCCTCCAACCCATTGTGTATGCTAGCGGCTAATCTAGCAAACGAATTAACAACAGAGTGATTTTACATGTTGTAGAACTATAAGATGATAAGCTGTGTGTCTTTTTCATAACATAACTTTTTCATTGTATTCAGCATACAAGGCTGAGAACTAAGGGAGACAGAGCTTTTGCCATTGTGGCTCCCAGACTGTGAAACTCTCTCCCACTGAGCTTAAGATCTCTGGAATCTCTGGAATCAGTAGCTTCTTTTAAAAAAGAACTAAAAACACATCCTTTTAGAATTGCATTTTTTTAAACTGTTGTCAGTTTTGTTTTATACTTTGTTATCCTTGTGTGAAGCACTTTGTGATCTTTTATCCAGAAAGGTGCTATATAAATAAAGTTTTACTTACTTACTCACTTACTTACTTGTTGTTCCTAGAGTATTTAAAAGTAGAATGGGAGGCAGAGCCTTCAGTTTTCAGGCCCCTCTTCTGTGGAACCAGCTTCCAGTTTGGATTCAGGAGACAGACACTATCTCTACTTTTAAGATTAGGCTTCAAACTTTCCTTTTTGCTAAAGCATATAGTTAGGGCTGGACCAGGTGACCCTGAATCCTCCCTTAGTTATGCTGCAATAGACGTAGGCTGCCGGGGATTCCCATGATGCACTGCGTGTTTCTTCTTCACTCACTGTGTGGGAGGGAGTTTTTCCTTCCCACTGTCGCCAAAGTGCTTGCTCATAGGGGGTCATATGATTGTTGGGTTTTTCTCTGTATGCATTATTGTAGGGTCTACCTTGCAATATAAAGCGCCTTGAGGCAACTGTTGTTGTGATTTGGCGCTTGTTCTGTTTTCAATATGTTTATATGCTAATGACACAAATAAGTGTAATCTATTGTTATACATCGGAAAATTGTGAATCTTTTATTTTGAAATCTGGATAGACAGGAAGGCTTTTATTTTGACATATGCATAGACAGGAAGCAGGAAATGCAGAGAACAGTGGGAAAAGCATGGCTACACCTTTGTAATCATTCATGTGGAATCCAAAGCAATCCTTCAAAGGAGTCCTTCAGAAAGCAATAGTCGTAAGTTCTGTCAGTTCTTTGTATATTAAGCAATTAATAATAGGGTGTTTTGAGACATTATTTTGTACCTTCTTTGAAGTGCAGTTATAGGGTGTAGCTTCTGAGCTAATGATACAAGTGTACGCTCACCCACTACCTGCTTGTTTTTCTTTGTAGTAATATCAGTTTGCATATCTACAGTATGCTTATTTCATAGTCTCCTGTGTAAGTGCCTGAATATATTTACCTGCTGATTATATTAAAATCCATTAAGAGTTTTGTATTATGTGTTTTTCTAGTTTCACTCCAGTTCAATGATGTCAGTGCAAGATGATTGCTATGTTTGGAGTCATTAAAGGAGCAAGTACGCTCACCTTCCTGGCTCTTGAAAAAGAGTTTGGCTGGCTGTTTATGTATGTTCACACTCAGGGAGTTTAACACATAGAGAGAACAGTACAGCGCTGTATAAATGAAACATAATATGAATTGAATTTAATAGAATTTGTTAGCTAAATTAAATGTACTTAATAGGACGGTGTCAGTATCGATCTCTGTTTACTGGAAAGGTAAACCTTTTTTGTACTAAATGTCAGTTTGATCTTAGTATGAATTAAGATCAAACTGACATTTTGATCTTAATTCAGTTGACAAACTGACATAAGAATGAATTTGGTTAATTCATTCTTAGTATGAATTAACCAAAAAAATGTGTTTTAATGGATCATCTGCAGACAGGCATACTAATAAATGCTGCTTGCTCCTCATTCACCACCAGGTAATGCAACTGAAGGGGTACAAAGCACTTTAATCAGTTATAGGTTGAACGGATTGAGTAGCATTTTTTATTGTTTGTTTGTTTGTTTCCTGGACAGACTTTGTTAAACTATAATGAAATTACTTAATGAAGGTATCAATGTCTGTCTTGCAGCAGTCAAACCCAGGCAGCCCACAGAGAAAATGCATTTCTACAAAAATTCACATTTGTTAATTCCTTAAAGGAAAAGTGAGTTTTTTCACTGACTGTATACCATTATATCATCCAAGAGGAAACATGAGTTTTAAACTTAGTCTTCAACCACGTTTTGCATCCATCTCTTTTTAAGATTTGGTTTTTTTTATGTCAAATTTGATGGTGATTTATTGAATGTATGTTTATCTGTCCAAGTGACCATTCAAATTTAGGTTAATTATGATATGAATTATGATATAATTATGACAAAAGCAAGACTGGTTGTTCATTAAAGTATATTATATATACTTTAAATTAAGTCAGTTAAGCCACTGTGTATTATAAATTCTCCACAGCCAACTAATATTTCAAGATTATAAATTTTAAAAGAGTCATTAATACACAGAAATATGTATGGAAGCCAATCCATTAGCATTAGCTGAAGTCCAAAAGCCAAAGCCATGTGTTAACATTATGTTTTTTTAAAAAGTAATCAAAATTACAGGTGCACTTGAAGTTTGTCTATCAGAGGTTGATTTTGAAATATATTTATGATTTAGCCATGAAATCAAGCTGTATTTTGACTGTTGAACGCGAATCTATGTCGGTGGCTGTGGCCGTCATTTCTGTGGAGCCAAACCTGATTTCTAGTTTGATTTCACGATCCATGCCACGTGTTGTGTCAGGAGACGTAAGAACAGTTGAGCCAATTTTCGCTATTCCCTGCTCATCCACATATGTCAGACCTTGGACTTTTTTCTGTGTGCGATAAAATGGGAAGTTTACCTCGGTCTGATCTCTTTCTAATGGACTGAATTTGTGCTCTCTGGTTTCAGTCGAACCCACTTCCTCATCTTCTTTCACCAGCACACAGAAAATATCCTTACACCACTCACCCTCTTTGTTTATGATTTTTTTGTCTTCTCTATGCTTTGACTTATCAAATCTGTGTGAGGTACCAACCCCATAGGTAAAGGCACTTATTCGAGATGCCACCACTGGTGGGTTTCTTCCATACATCACAGCCCCCTTTACGATTGCTTCTTGAGGATTAGCAGGACACATAACTTTACACTGGTAACCAAACTGATTATTAACATGTTGACGTAGAATCTGGCTTTCAGCGTAGCCCCCCACTAACAGAATGTACTCGATGTTTAGATCTTTCTTCAGGATTTCTCTGAGACTGTCAGTGATGCCCTTCAGACTCTCAGCAAAGAAAGACCTTAGTTTCTCTTTGGAGATTTTGATGAATCCTTCATCCCAGGAAGCATCTTCCACTGTCTCAAAAAACTTTTCTATGTTTTGCTGATTTTGCCTTACCATTTCAGACAGATTATATGGGCAACCGATCAACAGATCACCATCATTTTCTTTTAAAACTGACACATCATACATCATTCTCTGTAGCTCTCCTGGATGCTGCCTTACATATTTGTCCCACAAGATATCACCAAAGATTTTTCTGAGGAACTCTTTGAATTTTCTGTCCACAGATTGTCCCCCCAGATCATTTCCTGAGGCCTTGTGCAGCTCCCTTAATCTTCCTCCATCCAGGACTTCATGAACAGTGATATCAACAGTTCCTCCTGCGACACACAGAAGAGTCAATAAAAAGCATCTGTAATAAATTCTGTTCAGAATCCCTGTGTTGGCAGATAGACCTATGGTTTCTGTGCTCTGATGCATGCCTATGGCATTTTTCAATGAGCATTTTTGTTGGATTAAAGAAAAGCGCAATCCTCTTTTTAACCAAGCAGTATTCAGCGACTTAATCTCTGAATGCAGCTTTTATAGGTCTCTGAAAACAGGATTGGCCAGCAGACCAGGGTGTCAGGGCACTGACATCAGAGGACAACTTGTGCCCAATGAAAGTATTGAAATTACCTGATATTTAAATGCATTATATTTGTGTCACGATTCAGAAAATGTGTATTTTGTTCATACAAGTGTTGGAGGCATTTTCCCTGTTTGATGCAATTAGTTTTTGTTTTTTTTTGGGGGGGGGGGGGGGGGGGGGGGGGGGGTTTCTCAAAAAAGTAATCTATTACACATATTACACAGCTTTCTCAAAAGTAATGCAGTACATTAGTTAATTACTCCCCGGAGAACGTTCATCTGTAAAATAACCTAAAACACGTTAACTTATAATTACCATTTCACAATATAAACCTCAGGCTACAGTCCCACACACCAACACAAATTCATGTCCTAATGAAGACACAAAAAGGATCGTTCTCTTAGTATTTAGGTATGTCAAATGTCAAAAAACACAAAGTGAAGATGAAAACCAGCACAGAGAGACTTTAAGGTAAAATAGTAATGGCCCAGGTGTGTGTGACTAGCCTACCACCTCGTCTGCTCATTGTTTGCAATTGTTTTATTTATCTGTAGTTGTTGTCAAGATCTCTCTGCTTTGCTCGTCTATTATCTCGAGATTCTTCTTAACATTCAAGCATCTGTGGTGTCTCTATCACAGCACAACTTGGAGATAAAAGTGTGCCTTCCCTGTCAATTAATGCTAGATTGCTAGCAAATAGGACATTTGTACTTATTTCAATTTGACCCCATTCAATGTTTATCATTCAAAAAATAAAAGTTGGCGTTTTTTTTCTGCTTCTTACTTCCTGGCTATTCCTAATTTGATGGAGACAACTGGGAACAACATTTTTATGATGTTCAATGACCTGTACACATTTTGCATACATCAGTGTTCCTCTCAGGTCAACTTGACCCCAAGTTGTTTTAGTTATGTAAAGCATGTCTGTCTGTGTGTGTGACCTAAAATCCTTACACTTGCAGGTGCAGACTTGGTTATTTGAAGTTGATATATGAAGGGGGGGGGGGGGGGGGACCATGAGAACTTTGATACTTCTCGCAGTGTGACTTAAGAGTTGTTCACATCCAAGTTTTGAGTGTGTGTGTGTATGTGTGTGTGAGAGAGACCTACTATACTTACACCTGTCAAATTAGAACTGATATTTCTCGTGTAGTGGTGGGTCCTTGCAGGAATTTCCCACAAGGACATTGACAACTCATATAAAACAAGGGAGGAGCAGACTTATAAAAGCTTCGATGACAGTGTTGTATCTATTTTCTGCTGTTTTACTTGCATCTATTTGAAAGAGTGAGAGTAAACACAAAACATTATTTTAAATTATATATGCTGGGATATGCATTACCTTCACGTTTCACGTTAAATTTGTTTAAAAGGAAAAAGCTGAAAATTTAAATAGTTAAAAGTTTAAAATGTAAATAGTTGTTTTTTGTATTATATGATTTATTTATTACATTTTATGTGGAGTGAATAAATAAAGTATATTTATGGTGGCCCTTAGAGACAAAGCACGTACAACCTCCAAAACACGTACAAACTCAGAAGCACGTATAAAAGACAACAGAAGTGCTCCAGGATGCTAGGGGGCAGTGTTGAGCTTTTGTTTCCTAGTGGCTACACAAGCCAGGAAGTACCAACAACCGGATTTGGTGTGTGGTAATAACAGGTAAAAGTTTTTTTTTTTTTATTATTATTTGAATATATATGAGTGCTTGTCTATAAATACACAAACAATACACACATGCTTTCAATTGTGTAATTTAAGTGATCTAGTAGCTCTGTTTTGGAAGTTCAGTAAACGCTAGAAATGTGTTTTGGAGTTTGTACATGCTTTAGAGTTTGTGCGTGCTTTGTCTCTAGGGGCCATATATAAACATATATAAATAAAACCACTTTTTTTAACATTAGTAATTCCTTTTCTGCATAATTTTATATTATTGTTAATGATTAAATAATTAAAGCAACAAAACAACCTGAAGAGCCGGTTCGGAGCCGAAGGAGCCGGCTCTTTTTAGTGAGCCGAGCCGAAAGAGCCGGATCTCTAAAAAGAGCCGGAAATCCATCACTATTAGTTACTAATTACTTTTTTCAAGTAACTTGACTAACACTGCATGTAAGCAGTGAGTCCAAACCCCTCATCAAAGGCTTTTTTGATCTTATTGACTCTTAATTTCTCTGAGTCACAGTGAGTTGGTGACCTGACACATTAGACCTTGTATTGTTGTTTGGCTTAAGTGGTGTGATCCCAGGTTTATATATATCACTGATATAACACCTACCTTTGCTATTTTATTTTGCTGTTACGCAGCTAGAGGTCCTTACTTGAGCTTTTTTCACAACTGGTAGCCAAGAATAGCCACAGGTCTCAGGTTCTTTTTAATGACCTTGACTCCTTCCTAAATCCTTGTCACTCGCACAACATTGTGCCTTCAACTCTATGGTGTCAACATTTTTGTGCATTTTTGTTGACAGGATTTCTGACCTTCTATTCTCATCTTCTGCTATTACCATTGATTCCTCTGTTTCACCTTTGTGATGTGATGGTTTTGGGTTATTGACCCAGTATTTCTAGGTTTCTGGACTTCACAGTAAATTCTGTGGAGATTCTTTGCTTCATGATTAACTCAACCTTTGAACCCATTCATGGTGCCACTATTGTCACTAAACTTGACTTACACAATGCCTATCGTCTGATCTGCATTTGGGAGGGGAATGAATGGAAAACTACTTTCAATACACCTCTTGGCCTCACTAACACTCCAGCAGTTTTCCGGGAATTTGCAAATAATGTTCTAAGGGACTTTCTGAACATCTTTGTGTTTGTATATCTTCATGATTTCCAGATTTTGTCCAAGAACCTGGAGGAGCACCGTGTCTATGTTCGCTCTGTCCGACTCCTTGAGAACTGCTGTCACTGTTGAGTTATATTTTTACTACTCTGTGGCAGAGTAGTACCTGGTAGTAGTAATGCTGCAGACACCAGGGGAGATGGACGCACCTGCACGGCATCTGCAATCATGCCTCGGTGGCATAAAAAGACACTCACTCAGCTGTCCTCTCAAAGCTTCAGGACCTTTGCCTGAAAGTAAGGCAGCAAGCTCAGTATTCCTCTTTCCTCCTCATATTTACTCCTCACTGCCAGGTCAAACTACACTCCCCCTCTGTTACAGTGCCTTCATGTCAGAGACTCCCCGCCCACACATTGTCATTGCTATCTGTATGTTTACAAAAAACTTGTAAAACCTTATCAAGGTTTCAGTTTGATTTCTGCGCTTTAGTCCACTCCCACATACTGGCCTCCAGGCGCCTTTGAGAGTTTTTAAGTCTTTAAATAGCTCTTGAATCTTGTTCTCTACTAGACCAGTTCTCAATTCCTATCCCTAATTATAAGTTTGCAGTTTTAAATGTTTTATATTTTTAGTTTACGTGGATGTAGTGGCCTCACATTTCCTTAGTTTTACTTGCCATTTTATTTCTATGAAGTTTCTAAGAATAACTTCTGATGACAAGCAATTATAGAGGAGAGGTGTTCTGTTAGTAGTTATAAGTGAATAAGGTTATGTACTGTGAAGTCCTCTACGCCAGTCTCTGGCACAACAATATTGTTGAAAGTAATTTTTAAAATGCCCATTTTCATATCATTAGCCTTTTAAAGCTTAGATGAGAATTAAACATATAGTACCTCCGCAGTCCACAACAATGTACTGTGTTCCTGGAATCTCATCTAGAGTGTCTTCTCCATGACTCTCTGCTATGAAACCACCAGCTGGGAGCTTCCTACACCAGATTGAGGCTGCTTCTGGTTCCAGTGCGATGATAAGCTTGTTGTAATTTCCTCTAGTAATAATACCTGCCTGCAAGGAAAACAGAAATAAATAATGTTTCCCTTTTAAAACAGCTATTCTGTACACCTTTATATTCTCATTGTTACCTGAATTGCAGCTTCTCTCATGAACTGCTTTGCTGAATGATCCCAAATCGCCGGTACAGTAAGCACCCAGGTGAAGTCAGAGGCTTTAAACTCAATCCCATATGTGTTGTCTGCAATGGTTTTCAGTGCATCTTCTTTCAGGTATCTTAGAGCTTCTTTGAATACCGTCAAGGCCTTCATGAACCTTCCATTTGCAGCTTCAATTGTCACACCACTGCTAATTTTCTGTAACGGTGGTCTGGATATTAGTTCAGAACTTTGTATGGAAATTTTCCCAATGTCCCTGTTTCCTAAGGTTGTGAGTGCCTAAAGATACATTAGCCTTAACAAGATAGATTAATAAAATACTGGAACCATATTTATTTATTTTAGTTTAGCACTTAGGAAACTTTCAATACAAAGTAGAAGATGTTACTCCATAATATAAGAGTATTGATATTAAGCATTGTTTTACTTACTTTGCCATAGAGGGACATCTTGAAGCAACTGAAGAAGAACGTCTTTCTTGCTTTTTCACCAGGTAGTCTAAAATAAGCTGACTGGGCTTCATAACCAAATTTGAGAAATTCTTCATTTTCATCAAACAGGATGCAGGTTGGAGTCTTTGTGGTCCTGTGTGCAACCTGCTGACCCCAGAATCTTACTTTGGGATCAGTTTCTTCCTCTGTTCTTGTCAGACTGAAGGCGTATCCACTATACGCAGTGCCAAAGTCTATTGCTATGACATATGAGTCACCCATTGTGGAAACAGTGCTGAAGTGCAGTAGGTGCAGAGTATTTATCACCAAACCAAAGGGGTGGTGCTCACTGAACTCCACCCCTCTGCATTTGGTGAGTTGAGTGTCACAGTCATAACTGTCAGTTTGGAAGAAGACATTCAGCAGACAAGACACAGCAAGATGAGCCGACAAACAGGCAGCAGGTAAATACATCAGCTCAATCTCCATCATCTTTGAACTGTCACGTTGAAGTGATTATACTAGAAGAAAAATATTTAGACATGAAAAAAATATAAGTGATATCAATGTTTTCTCTTTACCATATAACAGAGATTCTCATCATGCAACAGATGCAAAAGAGAAGAGGTAAATATTCATTCTTTGCTATCATTTAATGTTTTTGATTAAAAAGGAAACCTGCCACAATGTGTTTGTTTCCACAACTGAACTAATAAAACTCATTCAGTTTTATTTAACTAAATACTTGTTTAAATTGTACTCTTAAACTTAAAAATTTTGGGGTATAAGTAATCTTATAGAGTTTTTCAATCCACTGTGTACATTCACATTTGATATTAAAAACTGTTTTGTAAGAAGTGTCATGCTTATGGTTGTGGAATGAAAATTCATTAAAAAAACATCATGCAAATGCTGAAAACAGTAGACGTGTCAATGAGACAACATTTGGGATAACAACATTATTTATGTATTTAAATTGTTGTGATTTAACCATCACAAGATCAGTTTGTCAGTGCCTGAGTTTTAAACTCTCAGGTTCATGTTTCACATTTCAGTGATTTAAATAATGAAATTGTTGGCTGTTATGTGTTTAACGAGAATAATCTCTCTGTGATGTTTGCAAACAGGTTGGCTGAAATACTTGACCAGGCAAAGTAAACATTTTTGCTCATCTTGCATCAGTACTTTTCATTACTCATATTAGTTTGTCCACTAATGCATGAATCTGTTTTGCTTACTGCATATATCACTCACAGTATTGCGAAGGAACGTCAAGAAAAGGAAGGACGTGTAATCATGGGGAGGTACGTGTGTGTGAACATTCCAAAATCAAGTTCTAGTTTACTGTCCAAGCTGGATATTACTATATTTTACAGGGTGATAGCATGGATCACTAAATTGAAACCATCAAAATATTTTCCTGCTTAATAACAGTGGTTTCTAAAGCTATTAAGCTGGCAACAAATATGTTTTATTTTTATTGAGCAACAACAATGTGTTAATCCATCGTAGCATTAGTGTTGATTGCTGTATGTGTGGTAAATCTGAAAGTGAGTTTTAAAATCAAGGTTATGATATTGTTAAAAAAGGAATAAATCTGTGTTTAGTAAGATAAGATAAGATCAACTTTATTAGTCCCACACGTGGAAAATTTGTTTTGTCACAGCAGAAAGTGGACAGTGCAAAGTTATTTAGCAAAAGTTAGAGAACAGTGGAACACAATAACAATAATACACTGTACACAACTGTACAGAATAAAATAGAATACAAATGCTATATACAACTGAGTAAAAATACAACTTTGTCAGAAAAGAGTATTGCTCTTAGTCTTATTGCACATGTGTGGGTTTGTGTGTTTGATCAGCTGCAAAAGTCTTTGTTGTGGAGTCTGACAGCAGTGGGGAGTAAAGACCTGCGAAATCTCTCCGTCCCACACCGTGGGTGCCGCAGACTGTAGGAGCTGCTCAGTGCTGTCAGAGTCTCCTGCATGGGGTGGGAGATGTTGTCCGACAGGGATGACAGCTTAGCCACAATTCTCCTGTTCTGCCGCCTCAGCCAGACCACACCATAAAAGATGGCTGAGGCCACCACAGAGCCATAGAAGGTCTTCAGGAGTGGGCCCTTCACTCCAAAAGACCTGAGTCTCTGCAGCAGGTACAGCCTGCTCTGCCCTTTCCTGTCGAGGGCGTCTGAGTTATGAGTCCAGTCCAGTTTATTGTTCAGATGAACACCAAGGTACCTGTAGCTGTCCACAGCCTCAGTGTCCATAGCTTGGATGTTCAGTGGTTGCAGTGGAGGATGTTTGTGCCTGTGGAAGTCTACCACCAGCTCCTTGGTTTTATTAGTGTTGATCTGGAGGTAGTTCTGCTGGCACCAGTCCACAAGGCCATAGGTCAGTCCTCTGTACACCTTGTCGTCCCCATCAGTGATGAAACCAATTATTACAGAGTCATAAGAGACTCTGCAGGAAGCACTGGGTGGAGTTGTGGGAGAAGTCTGCAGTGTAGATGGTGAAGAGGAACGCAGCCAGAACTGTTCACTGTACTGCAGACGACCCTCTCCGACACACAGCCCTGAGTTCTCACATACTGTGGTCGGTCAGTGAGGTAGTCCAAAATCCAGGTAGTGAGGTGATGGTCCACTCCTGAGTTCTCCAGCTTGTCCTTCAGAACCGAGGGAAGAATAGTGTTGAAGGCACTGGAGAAATCAAAGAACATGATTCTCACAGTGCTCCCAGCGGTCTCCAGATGAGCGAGGGAACAATGTAGGAGGTGAATGACGACATTATCCGCTCAAATGTGTTTAGTGATGTGTTTGTGATGCGATGTTTTTTTAAATTAAGCTTTCTGTATTTTTTAACAGTTTGGCTAAGATGGAAGAACTTTACAGAGATGAAAGGTAATTATATTTCTTCCATGATATTTGATACACAGATCCTCTCTTGCTCCAGTGTTTTAAATAGATTAGTCAACTCACATGTGATACAAAGGCGTATCACAGATTTATGTAATTGTTTCTTCCTGTTAAAGACTGTTTGCTCACAGGGGAATCATCTGATTGTTGGTTCTATATTTTATTGCAGGTTCTTGATCTTACAATATAAATCATGTTGAGCTGCAAATAAAAATGAATTGAACAATAAATGAATTATTGAAGTGAATTGAATAATGAGTTGTCTGTGAAGGTTCTCAGTCAGTATTATTATTCAGTATTAGGCTACTGAATAATGAGTTCAGTAGCCTAATATTTCTTTTTAATTAAGTTCTAAATGGCTTGGTGAATGCCTTTCTTTTATTATTCTTTTTAGCTTAAAAGTGGCTTCTTAAGTAAATTGTTCTCAACTCTCAACCTCCTCTAATGAAACACTTAAACATACCTGGTGCACAGCATTTTTTTTACTGTTGAATGTTAATGAGTACCTCATAATAATGCAACAACATCATTGCTTTTAAACACAGACTATTATTTATTCCACAGTGCTGCACGTAAAGAAAAAGAAGAAGAACTTAGATCATTCAAAGATAGGTACAGAATCACTTTAAGGTGCTTTGAATGATGGTCCAGCAACCACCAACATGCTGTCTTAGACTTGGAAGAAAACCTTGTACACCAGATTTTAATTAACAATTCTCCCTGTTTTCCAGAGTTGCAGGAAAGGTTAATCTTTCACTAAGGACAGGGAACTTGGAGAGCATAAATAACCCTGTGAATGAAACCAGACTGAAAGAGATGTATAGAGACCTGAGGATCGAGTTTCGTACAATGATAAGTTTTCTGAAAAAACATAAAACACCAGAGGACATCAAATCCTGGATTAAAGTACAATATATTGTCTATGCACATATACAGTGTAACACATGCTAAATTGCCATCCAGAATCTTTGGTGTTGTACTAAAACTTTTGTTTTATTCTCTTTGATGATAAAGAAACACTTTGAAGATGGAGCAAATGAAATGAAGGAAATGAAGAGAAAGATAGAGGAGGTGTTTAACCAGGATGTGTTCAACATTCAGTTATCTCAGAAGGTACTGATTGGATGTGTTAAACTGGATTATTGACACTTCTGTAATGCAGATTTATGATAGGCTCCCTTCTCTGTTTCAGGTTAATGAATACAAAAAGTTATCAATTCAGAACCTTCAGTTGGTTGTGTACGACAGCTGGAAAGATGCTGCTGCTCAGGTTTGTAGGAATCAAAGTTTTTAAAGTGCAAGATAGCCACAGCTTATTAATGGGAAGGTTGTTAATTTGTTTAATAATAAATTATAACCTGAAAAAAGTTATGTATTAATGGCTATTTGAAAACTTTCTGTCTGACAGAATCCTTTACAACGGCACCAACATGTAAATGATAAAGCTGTAATAGACTATCTCAACTCTAAATGCCGCTGGCTGGGCCAAATGTTGGCTTTGAATGATCCTCCTCTTCAACCTGACTGGGAGTGTTTCGGTCCTCGGATGCCTCCTTGGGACATTTTCCCACAAGACCTCCAAGCTGGTTCTCCCACGTACAGCATACACATAAAGTTAATTGCAATTAAAATCTTAAATAATTTTTTATACAGGATTTTAATTGAGTGTTTTCTTTTTTTCCAGAATGGCAGGAAAGGTTAATCATTCACCAAACACAGGGAACTTGGAGAGCATAAATAACCCTGTGAATGAAACCAGACTGAAAGAGATGTATAGAGACCTGAGGATCGAGTTTCATACAATGATAAGTTTTCTGAAAAAACATAAAACACCAGAGGACATCAAATCCTGGATTAAAGTACAATATATTGTCTATGCACATATACAGTGTAACACATGCTAAATTGCCATCCAGAATCTTTGGTGTTGTACTAAAACTTTTGTTTTATTCTCTTTGATGATAAAGAAACACTTTGAAGATGGAGCAAATGAAATGAAGGAAATGAAGAGAAAGATAGAGGAGGTGTTTAACCAGGATGTGTTCAACATTCAGTTATCTCAGAAGGTACTGATTGGATGTGTTAAACTGGATTATTGACACTTCTGTAATGCAGATTTATGATAGGCTCCCTTCTCTGTTTCAGGTTAATGAATACAAAAAGTTATCAATTCAGAACCTTCAGTTGGCAGTGTACGACAGCTGGAAAGATGCTGCTGCTCAGGTTTGTAGGAATCAAAGTTTTTAAAGTGCAAGATAGCCACAGCTTATTAATGGGAAGGTTGTTAATTTGTTTAATAATAAATTATAACCTGAAAAAAGTTATGTATTAATGGCTATTTGAAAACTTTCTGTCTGACAGAATCCTTTACAACGGCACCAACATGTAAATGATAAAGCTGTAATAGACTATCTCAACTCTAAATGCCGCTGGCTGGGCCAAATGTTGGCTTTGAATGATCCTCCTCTTCAACCTGACTGGGAGTGTTTCGGTCCTCGGATGCCTCCTTGGGACATTTTCCCACAAGACCTCCAAGCTGGTTCTCCCACGTACAGCATACACATAAAGTTAATTGCAATTAAAATCTTAAATAATTTTTTATACAGGATTTTAATTGAGTGTTTTCTTTTTTTCCAGAATGGCAGGAGAGTGTCTCTCACCAAACACAGGGAACTTGCAGCGAATGAATAACCCTGTGAATGAAACCAGACTGAAAGAGATGTATGTAGACATAAGGACCAAGTGGGGTGAACTAGAAAATTATGTGAAGTCAGATTATAGAAGGCCAGAGGACATCAAATCCTGGATTAAAGTACAATATATTGTCTATGCACATATACAGTGTAACACATGCTAAATTGCCATCCAGAATCTTTGGTGTTGTACTAAAACTTTTGTTTTATTCTCTTTGATGATAAAGAAACACTTTGAAGATGGAGCAAATGAAATGAAGGAAGTGAAGAGAAAGATAGAGGAGGTGTTTAACCAGGATGTGTTCAACATTCAGTTATCTCAGAAGGTACTGATTGGATGTGTTAAACTGGATTATTGACACTTCTGTAATGCAGATTTATGATAGGCTCCCTTCTCTGTTTCAGGTTAATGAATACAAAAATTTATTAATTCAGAACCTTCAGTTGGTTGTGTACGACAGCTGGAAAGATGCTGCTGCTCAGGTTTGTAGGAATCAAAGTTTTTAAAGTGCAAGATAGCCACAGCTTATTAATGGGAAGGTTGTTAATTTGTTTAATAATAAATTATAACCTGAAAAAAGTTATGTATTAATGGCTATTTGAAAACTTTCTGTCTGACAGAATCCTTTACAACGGCACCAACATGTAAATGATAAAGCTGTAATAGACTATCTCAACTCTAAATGCCGCTGGCTGGGCCAAATGTTGGCTTTGAATGATCCTCCTCTTCAACCTGACTGGGAGTGTTTCGGTCCTCGGATGCCTCCTTGGGACATTTTCCCACAAGACCTCCAAGCTGGTTCTCCCACGTACAGCATACACATAAAGTTAATTGTGTGAATGCCATGAGGCATTCACACTATTGAGTTCCTGTTTCTCTTTATTCTTTATCCTTTATTATTCTTCAAGTTCCCACTTTCTTTGCCGCGTAACTACTCCCTCAGTTTTCAGCCAACTTTCTCAGTTCAAACTCTATACTGTTTTGCTCTTTCTGCTAATGCCTGCTATGACTTTTGGTACTTATTACTATTATACATTTTAAAATATTACACTTTTTTTCCTTTAATTTGTCC
This sequence comes from Neolamprologus multifasciatus, assembly GCF_963576455.1. Classification (NCBI taxonomy): domain Eukaryota; kingdom Metazoa; phylum Chordata; class Actinopteri; order Cichliformes; family Cichlidae; genus Neolamprologus; species Neolamprologus multifasciatus. The sequence goes on from NC_140452.1 coordinate 1,464,122, forward strand.
CATTGAAATGAATGGGAACCTTACACAATTCTGCTAAAACTTGCTTGTTTTTGAAACTTAACTACATCCTCATACTTTCACATAGAAACTCCATTCAAACTTTAAAATGTTCTCAAATTATTGGGCTATTCCTGTATGATTCAGCTTTTTCATATCCGTTAATGTTTTAATTTAATGCCTCTTTAAGTTTTCAGTTGAAGCTTTGTGATTTTTCAGAAAATACATGCATTGTTATGGTTGCTATGGAATTAACTTAGCACTGGTCCTTTCTGAAGTTTCTCTTCATGTACGAACAACTTCTTGCTACTCACTCACTTTTCACACAACCTCCACAAATTATACATCAATCATTTCAGAAAATGTAACTATCATTGTTGTGGGAGTTACAGATTTTTTGCAAATCTCCTCAGAGCAACACAAAGTCTGAAAACTCTCCATAGAAAGTCAATGGAGAGTTTGATCAAAATCACAGCTGGAATTCTCCAATGGGACGCATTTTCAAATTGTCATATCACCGTAACAAAGCAAAGTTAGGACATGAGGCTTGTGCCAGTATATCTTCAGACACTCATGATGCTCACAATTCAAGAATTTTTTTTATCACCTATTACTGTTTGGCCATGAATTACGTTTTTTTGAGGGTAGGAAATTCATCCCTTGCTCAGATTTCTTCAGATTTCAAACTCTGGAAATGAACCATTTTTTTCTCTCGTCATATCTTTTTGATGGATTTCAACAGAGCCCTGAAAATTTCCATGACTGTTCACCAAACCCTGCTGTTTCTTACGGTGAAAGAATGATTTTGATGCTCCATACAGATTTAGAGTTACAAAACGTTGTTTGAGGGCAAGTCAAGGCAGTTTTTGCTTCGCCTCAACTCAGTTACAGTGTATTACAAGTCATATATCTTTAATAATTTATATTTTATCTCTGATTTATGAAGATCTGAAGATTTCCCCATCTCTTCTGAACAAAACGATGTCTGAATGACTTTTCTAGCCCCTACGGTTAGGAAATTATGGCCATTTGTTCGAGGGGAATCCTGAATGTCAGAAATACACTGAAGAAATCTCATAACTCTCTCTGTGTCTGTGTGTGTAAGGGCTGATTACAGCAGGTGCAGCTAATTTAACTGACCTACATATACCAAGCCCAGACTCTTAACAGCCCCTGTACACTTCACGCTCTGTGTATGTGCTCGTGTATCAGTATTTCTCCTATGTTAAAGTATTACTCCTCAATCATAGTATTTCAAAGTACTGCTACTACATCTTAGTACTTCTGCTCAATCATAGTATTTCTGCTAAATCATAATATTTGTGCCAAATCATGGTTTTTGTGCCAAATCATAATATTTCTTAAATGTTATAGTATTACTACTAAGTGGAGGAATTTCTGTTATGTTATAGTATATGTGCTGAATATAGTGTATCTGCCAAATCATAGTATTTATCCCAAAATACAGTATTTCTTCTAAAAAGCAGAAATGGTACCTTTTAGCAAAAATTTCTGCCAAAAGATAGTATTTCTGCTAAATCATAGTATTCCTGCCAAACCATAGTATTTGTACTGAAACATAGTATTTCTACCCAATCATAGTATTTGTACTAAATCATGGTACTTGTGCTAAATCATAGTATTTGTGCCAAAGCATTGTATTTGTATAGAGTCATAGTATTTCTTCTAAATCATAGTATTTCAATCAAATCTCAGAAGTTGTGGTAAAACGCAGTATTTCTGACAACTATTTGTATTTGTATTTGTACCCAATCATAGCATTTCTGCCATATCATCGTATTTGTGCCAAATCATGGTATTTTTGCCAAATAATAGTATTTGTGCCCAATTAATATTTCTGTTGTGTTATAGTATATCTGCTGAATATAGTATATGTGCCAAATCATAGTATTTGTGCAAAAACATAGAATTTCTGCAAATTCAAAGTATATCTGTTATGTTATAGTATTACTACTAAGGCATAGTATTTCTGCAAAATCATAGTATAACTGCAAAATAAAAGTTTTTGAGCCAAATCATAGTGTTTGTGCGAAAATAGTAATTCTGCTCAATGATATAATTTCTGCTATGCTGTAGTACTTTTTGCTAGATTATAGTATTTCTACCAAGTCCCAGTGTTTCTGCCAAATCATAAATAATTTTTTAGCACAAATGGTATTATTTGGCAGAAAAAATATTATTTAGTATAAATACTAAGTTTGAGGAGAAATACTGTGTTTTACCACAAATACTATGTTTTAGCACATATTTAGCTAAATACTGTGATTTGGCACAAACACTGATTTACCAGAAATACTGTGAGCAGCCGTTCTCAGAACGGGAAGCCCGGGTTCAAATCTCGCTTATGGCAACAATTTTTTCAGTTAACAGTTAAAATCTTTTAAATATTTTCAACACAAATTTTAGCTTCTTCACCCCTTTTCAGCAAAATTTTCAATTTTTCACCCCTTTTCAGCACAAATCCTAGCTTTTTCAGCTGTTTTCAGAAAAAGAAGCCTTTTCATCAGAAATTCTGCTCATTCACCTCTTTCCAGCACATAGTTTTACTTCTTCTGCTCTTTTCAGCAGATTCCACTACAAGGCATTCACACAACATTTTCGCAGGAAATGCAACTTTTTCTAGTTCTTTATTCTTCTACCTTATTATTCTAGTTGCTCAGACCTGATTAGCTACTACTTTGCTGGTTAGCTACTCCCTCAGTTTTCAGCCGATTTTCACCATTCAAACTTTAAACTGTTCTGCTCCTTCAGCTAATGCCTGCTATATCTTTTGGTGCTCCTAACTTTGATACTTTTTGAGATATTAAGCTTTTTATTCCATTTTCTGGCCCATTTTGCTGAATAGGACCACATTATCAGTGTGATCACCAGTTTAGCTTGTCGGGCTGAGCCATGTTTTAGCTCAGTGAGATGAGCAGCCATTCTCAGTGCAGGAGGGCTGGGTTCAAATCCCGCTTATGGCAATATCTTCTTCAGTAAACAGTTCAACTGTTTTAACTCTTTTCAACACAATTTTCAGTTTCTTCACCTCTTTTTAGCACAAAGCCCAGATTCTTCAGCTGTTTTCAGTAGAAAGTTTAGACTTTCAACTCTTTTCAGCACAAATTTCAGCCTCTTCTGCTCTTTTTGGCAGAATTGTCAGTTTCTTCACCTCTTTCAGCACAATTTTCAGTTTTTCAGCTCTTTTCAGTAAACATTTCAGCTCCATCACCCCTTTTCAGCTAAAAGTTCAGCTTTTTCACTTGTTTTCAGCACAAATTTCAGTTTCTTCACCTCTTTTCAGCAAATTTCAGCTTTTGCACCACAGTGCACATTTTTTCACTCATCATATCTTTGTTGGGCACCAGAACTCATTTGGCTCAGTGGGTTGAGCAGCTGCTGTGAGACCCATTGGCAAAGGTTTGAATCCTACCTGTGACAGTTGCAAGACATCTTCCCTGCTTGCATGCACTCTGCTTTCTTGACACTCTTCAGTGAACCCTTTCACATACAGCCATCTTCAGCAAGCACTTCTGCTTCTACACCTCCCTTCAGCAGATAATTCTGCTTTTCAGCTGTTTTCAGCAGATTCCACTACATGGCATTCACACTGCATTTTCGCAGGAAACAACTTTTTTTAGTTCAAATTAAGATCTTAAATAATTTTTTATACAGGATTTTAACTGAGTGTTTTCTTTTTTTCCAGAATGGCAGGAGAGTGTCTCTCACCAAACACAGGGAACTTGCAGCGAATGAATAACCCTGTGAATGAAACCAGACTGAAAGAGATGTATGTAGACATAAGGACCGAGTGGCGTGAACTAGAAAATTATGTGAAGTCAGATTATAGAAGGCCAGAGGACATCAAATCCTGGATTAAAGTACAATATATTGTCTATGCACATATACAGTGTAACACATGCTAAATTGCCATCCAGAATCTTTGGTGTTGTACTAAAACTTTTGTTTTATTCTCTTTGATGATAAAGAAACACTTTGAAGATGGAGCAAATGAAATGAAGGAAGTGAAGAGAAAGATAGAGGAGGTGTTTAACCAGGATGTGTTCAACATTCAGTTATCTCAGAAGGTACTGATTGGATGCGTTAAACTGGATTATTGACACTTCTGTAATGCAGATTTATGATAGGCTCCCTTCTCTGTTTCAGGTTAATGAATACAAAAAGTTATCAATTCAGAACCTTCAGTTGGTTGTGTACGACAGCTGGAAAGATGCTGCTGCTCAGGTTTGTAGGAATCAAAGTTTTTAAAGTGCAAGATAGCCACAGCTTATTAATGGGAAGGTTGTTAATTTGTTTAATAATAAATTATAACCTGAAAAAAGTTATGTATTAATGGCTATTTGAAAACTTTCTGTCTGACAGAATCCTTTACAACGGCACCAACATGTAAATGATAAAGCTGTAATAGACTATCTCAACTCTAAATGCCGCTGGCTGGGCCAAATGTTGGCTTTGAATGATCCTCCTCTTCAACCTGACTGGAGCGTTACGATCTTCGAATGAGTCTTAGGAAACTTTCCTACAAGAGAGAGGTGTTTTTGCTATGTAAAGAAAAGTTAATTCAGTTGCGACAAATAGCACCTGTTTTCCTTTTAAAAAGTTATAAGTTTCAGATCACAAACTGGTTGCGGTAGATCTCCCCCCACCCCGCTAAAAGAGAGTTTTCTTTTCCAGGATTGCCAAGTACTTATTCTTCATTGCTGAGGGTTTTCTCTGTTTTCTCTGTAGTATTTTAGGGTCTTTACCTTACAATGTAAAGCATCTTGAGGGAAGTCTTGTTGTCATTTGGCGATATATAAATACTGTTGACATCAGTTGAATGATATTGTATAAATAAACTGCATTTGAATAGATTTTTCATTTATATGTGGTAATACGAAGAATCATTTTAACCCTGGTTACTGACACAAATCAAAGGTTATGTGTTATGAAGCATTTTAAACCTGAACAAAAAAGTAAAAGTTTGATTCATGTTTCTGTTTTCACAATCACATTAAATAAATTTGTTTCATTATAAAGTGAATGATGCTGTAGAGTTTTATTGATGGGTGGTTTAAATAACTTTCAAGGTTTGTAGCTTTTGTTGGTGTGAAAAGGAAGAGTGAGTTCCTCTTCCATTGGACAAAGCAGGGGTAAAAAAAAAAAAAAGGGATGCTAGCCAAGGGGTTCAAAACTCAAAGTATTATATAAATAAAATTTAACTGACAGCTTCCTGACCAATCCCAGGCTCCTCACGTACACTATCTGTAATTTTCATCTTGTTGTTTCCCACTTGGAGCTCCACTGAGCATCTGGTTCTCTGACTGTGCTGACCTCCCATCTTTTACACAGAGTGACTGAGAAGGTGTTGATAATTTTCTTCATTGGGAAGATGAAAATGAAAATTCAAAATTGGCAGGAAAATTTTCAGTTGTTACAGACGGGACAGACATGACTGAGGGACAGGAAAGGGAGCAAGAAAGATGAAGGAAAAGAAAAACAGAGAGGAAGAGGGACAGTGAGAGAGGGCACTTAAAAAGAGAAAATGAGAGAAAAAATCTCCTGGATCACCTGTTGAGAGAAAAAGAAGAGAAAACAAGCAAAAACAGAGAGCAACATAACAAACACAACACCATTGCATTGGTCTAGCTAAGTGTAAACAGCAGTAAATCCTAAATATTGAATGTTGTTGTGCAGCACGCAGGACCGACAGCACACAATGTGCTTTCAGGTAGCAGCCAAGAAAGGTGTAGTTTATGTCTATGGACAGTGAACACCCGTGTACACGCCTATTCAAAAGGTTCCCCAATGTAACGATCTGCTAGAGGGTGTAGGCCTCGTCATAGCCCCGTCCCCCAGGGCATGAAGCAGGCATGGAGGAGATTCAGGCCCCAGACATCCAGAGGCCCCAGAGTGCGAGAGCGCAAGGAGGACCACCAGAGGGGCATCCGTGCCACCCTCCTGAGAAGAGCTGAGGAGAGCCCCAGATGACGGGTCGCCCAGCAGCCATGGAGCAGAAGCCAGAGGGGGCTGCACTGGCATGCCCGCCGGCTCTGCCGACAGCCAGCTGTGCCAGAGTGAACCGAGCCACAGGCCCAGAGGTCGAGGCCCAAGGGCCCCCTACGCCCCGGAAGAGGCCTGACCGAGCAACAGGCGCCAGGCCCTGCCAAGTAGCCACCGGGAGTGAGCTGGTACATACCTGAACGCCCAGCCCCGGACACCAAGAGCCACCAACGCACCGACTCCGGAGGGCATCAGCCACCGGCAGGGAATGTGGTGAGGGGAGATAGGCCTTTGGAGGGTGGGAGTCTAAGACCCGACCTGACATAGAATTTATTTTTCAATTTTATTTACATAGCGCCAAATCACTACAAAAGTCGCCTCAAGGCGCTTTGTATTGTACAGTAGATACAGAGAGAAGCCCAACAATCATATGACCCCCTATGAACAAGCACTTTGGCGACAGTGGGAAGGAAAAACTCCCTTTTAACAGGAAGAAACCTCCAGCAGAACCAGGCTCAGGGAGGGGCGGGGCCATCTGCTGCGATTGGTTGGGGTGAGAGAAGGAAGACAGGATAAAGACATGCTGTGGAAGAGAGACAGAGATTAATAACAGATATGATTCAACACAGAGAGGTCTGTTAATACATAGTGAGTGAGAAAGGTGACTGGAAAGGAAAAACTCAATGCATCATGGGAATCCCCCGGCAGCCTACATCTATTGCAGCATAACTAAGGGAGGATTCAGGGTCACCTGGTCCAGCCCTAACTATATGCTTTAGCAAAAAGGAAAGTTTTAAGCCTAATCTTAAAAGTAGAGATAGTGTCTGTCTCCTGAATCCAAACTGGAAGCTGGTTCCACAGAAGAGGGGCCTGAAAACTGAAGGCTCTGCCTCCCATTCTACTTTTAAATACTCTAGGAACAACAAGTAGGTCTGCAGAGCGGGAGCGAAGTGCTCTAATAGGGTGATATGGTACTACAAGGTCATTAAGATAAGATGGGGCCTGATTATTTAAGACCTTGTATGTGAGGAGCAGGATTTTGAATTCTGGATTTAACAGGAAGCCAAAACAGGAGAAATATGCTCTCTCTTTCTAGTCCCTGTCAGTACTCTTGCTGCAGCATTTTGGATTAGCTGAAGGCTTTTCAGTGAGTTTTTTGGACATCCTGATAATAATGAATTGCAGTAGTCTAGCCTGGAAGTAATAAATGCATGAACTAGTTTTTCAGCGTCACTCTGAGACAGGATATTTCTAATTTTAGAGATGTTGCGCAAATGGAAGAACGCAGTCTTACATATTTGTTTAATATGTGCGTTGAAGGACATATCCTGTTCAAAAATGACTCCAAGGTTCCTCACAGTGTTACTGGAGGCCAAGGTAATGCCATCCAGAGTAAGAATCTGGTTAGATACCATAATTCTAAGATTTTCAGGGCCGAGTACAATGACCTCAGTTTTATCTGAGTTAAGAAGCAGAAAGTTAGCGGCCATCCAAGTCTTTATGTCTTTAAGACATTCCTGCAGTTTAACTAATTGGTGTGTGTTATCTGGCTTCATGGACAGATAGAGCTGGGTGTCATCTGCATAGCAGTGAAAATGTATGCTATGTCTTCTAATGATGCTGCCTAAGGGAAGCATGTATAATGTAAACAGAATTGGTCCTAGCACTGAACCCTGTGGAACTCCATAATTAACCTCAGTGTGTGAAGAGGACTCTCCATTTACATGCACAAACTGGAGTCTATTAGATAGATATGATACAAACCACTGCAGTGCAGTACCTGTAATACCTACAGCATGTTCTAATCGCTCTAATAGGATATTATGGTCAACAGTATCGAACGCTGCACTAAGGTCTAGCAGGACAAGCACAGAGATGAGTCCACTGTCAGAGGCCATAAGAAGATCATTTGTAACCTTCAATAAAGCTGTTTCTGTGCTGTGATGAGCTCTGAAACCTGACTGAAACTCTTCAAATAAACCATTCCTCTGCAGATGATCTGTTAGCTCAGTGGTTCCCAAACTTTTTTTGCTGGGCCCCCCTTTGTTTTACAAGAAAAATGTTCACCCACCCCCCGCACGCGCAAGCGCGCACGCACACATCCTCCAACCACACACGCCCATATTTTGCTCCATTGCGGTTTATTTCACACCTCAAACATTTAGTAAACAATTAATGAAGTTTCGTCCACGTAAACGGCGTTTCAAATCACCGAAGACTGAGATTTTCTAAAACTCCTTTTGTGCGTTCACGTGTGGACGAGGAATACAGAGTTCGTCACACAACGTAAAAGGTATGTGCCTTTTTCACGTCACGCTGTGCGCCACGTTATTGTTTACATGAGATGAATTGCAGAATGTCAGATAGAGACAAAATACTGTTATTCTGACTATCGTCGGGTTTTACAAGCTTACATATAAACAAGCAGTTACTGTCCCTCTGTTTACAAAGGCAGAGGCGTCACGGTGTGATTATTTTACATGTAGTTGTTTTTTTCCTGTGTAATAATATTCAACATTGCTGTCAATACATTTTTCAAAAATGTCTCTCTGTGCAAAATGGGTTGAAAAACAAACAGCTGTGGGATCCTGTTTGTCTGTGATTTGAACCGGGGAACAAATCATAGCAGGATCAGCCTTATGCTATTTGTATCCCGCTGTAACTTTACTGTATAAAGAGCTAGCATCTCCAAAATGTCAGGAGTAGTTAGTCATTACAACAAGTGTTTGTGAACTAAAAATCAAGAATGTGAGATACTGTTTGTCCGTGATTTAAACAGCCCAGCGCTGCTCCTGACACAGGGAAAACCAATCTTGCCGGGAGACCTACCTCGGATCTTGTGCAGGAGAAACCAAAGGGAAGATTTGCTTCACCATATTTTCTAGTCTTTGGCTTAGAATGAAGTTGGTTTGGAAACATATTCAGCGATGCTTCATCTCCTGCTTTGCATTTCTGTGGGCGCCCCGTGCTAGCAGTGTGCAAACGTTTTGTTTTTTTCCTTTTCATACCGCGAAAAGGAGGAAGTAATTACTGAAGTTAACTCAGAAAGATCAATTGGAGAAAAAGAGTCTAACTTAACATCAATGGTACTAAAAGTAGCTGTAGATGAACAACCAAATGTCATATCATTTTTGATTGGTCGACATGGTGCATTTTTCCACCAACACAAAAGGGCTGTTTTTTGTTTTGTGTTTTTTTATTTTTTGCTCATAAGCAGAGAGTGCTTGCTAGCGCTGTCCTTTGACAGTAAATGTGATGAAACTATTATTAACCCCGATTCTTTTGTCCCCATGACAGAACAGAGAAAAACGACTTATAGTGTGTTAAAATATTTATATTTCTTTTTATTCATTTATCTTCCGGAAGAGAGAGACCTGCACAGCCCAAACACCAGTTGCAGGATCTCTAACATCAGAATCATAAACTGTGCCTCATATAGGTTTTATTTTGGTACTTTACACGTCACAGTTTCAAACATTGCTTATATGGCAAGTTCCTCAGTGTCTTATCTATTAATATGCCTGTGCACTAAAACTTCCTGTTTTTCAGTCTGGCTGAGCACTTAGTTTGTGAGTCAAAAGTGGCCTTGCTCTACAAGCCTTCATGATTAAACAACATAAAACAATATAATAAGAAAATAAGGTGTTAAAGTGAATTGTTAAATGTTTGTCATTTTTATGTTTACCATTTGTAGATTGTTTTAAGGAATTCTTTCTGTCCTCCCCTCCCCAGATTCTCGAGAATCTGGATGGGGGGCAGTAGTGTTTTTAATCACAGGAACATCCTTGTGAAGGTCTGTTTGATGTTGGTAAACTTCCTCCCCTTTGTATGGCTTCACTGTGTTATCTAGGGTGAACCATCTAGGGTGTGGGGGAGACTACCCTCTTTATGACCAAAGATGTTCCTCCTGCTTTTATGTTATATGACCCTTTGATCAGCAGGAACACACACACTCTTACTTAGATACAGAAGTTCACACATATACATACAATGCCTTGTCTGGGCGTGGCTTTGTTCTGACGTGTTGTGTGTGAACTGTCTCTCTATAAAGGCAGCAGGAGGAGGTCAGATCTGGAGGTCATTTTCGTGGTGAACAGACGAGGCCTCCCTTGTGCAAATAATCGATCGACCGACTGTCTTGTTTTCTTCATGATGAATAAGTCTCTAGAATTAGTGGGGCTTGTGGAAACACAGACCCAACATAAGGATACTAAGGATATTAATTACATGACACTGTTCAGGAAAAAACGCCACGTATATATTGTTTATCATGACTCTGGTTTTACATGGCCTATCAACACAATTTATAAACTGGTATATATCACCTTGCTGCTCTGTCATCTTGAAGTGGTCATGTGATTGGCTTACCACGACTACTTTATTCTTCCTCAGTCAAACAGCAGCACTCATGCCATTGTTTTCCTCACTAGCTAAAGGTGTTGTGCCAAAAAGTGATCGTCGGGCAGAAAGTGATTGCCACCTGCGGGAGCGCGCGCAGCTGCTTAAAACTGTAGCGCCCAGATTACTTACAGCTAATTCCGTGCAACTGATATAAGATGCGGTAAGCTGAAGAAAGCTTCAACCATCTGTTTGTTGAAAAATAGTAACGTGACCGCATTTTCTTGTTAGTAACGGTAATGGCGGTGTAATGATAGAAATAGTAATTAGTTTGATTACTCGTTACTGAAAAAAGTAACGCTGTTAGTAACACCGTTATTCCCATGACTGGTATACCGGAAATGGGCTTCCTCCAAAGGGTGGCTGGCCTCTCCCTTAGAGATAGGGTGAGAAGTTTGGCCATTCGGGAGGGGCTCAGAGTAGAGCCGCTGCTGCTCCACATTGAAAGGAGCCAGTTTAGTTGGTGGTTTGGGCATCTAAAAAGGATGCCTCCTGAGCGCCTCCTGGGGGAGGTGTTCCGGACATGTCCAACCTGGAGGAGGCCGCAGGGAAGAGTCAGGACATGCTGGAGAGATTATATCTCTTGGCTGGCCTGGGAACGCCTGTGTGTTCCCTCGGACAAGCTGGAGGAGGTGCCTGGGGAGGTCTAGGCATCTCTGCTTGGGTCCCTGCAACCCGGCCCAGGATAAGTGGAAGGAAATGGATGGATGGATGGATGGAAGGAGGCTAACAGGCTGTCAGCCTGACACAGGGCCAACACAAGGAGACAGACAACCATTCACGCCAATGGCCAATTTAGAATCACCTATTAACCAAACCCCACTAACGGTAGGTCTTGGACTGTGGGGGGAAGCTGGAGTACCCAGAGAGAACCCATGCAGACATAGGGAGAACATGCAAACTCCAAATTGAAAGAGATGTATGACGAGCCAAGGAAATCAAGATTTATCTGCAGACAGCTCACAGGAACCCAGAGGAAATCAACGCTTTGATTCGGGTACACTATACAGTCTGAAGAGGTGAATTTAGAGTGTAGAACTTAATTTACTCTTATAAAATAATCCTGTTCTCCACTCTGATGATTGCAGGAACAGTTTTGAAATGCAGCGGAGGAAGTGGTGAAGAAGAAGAAACTGATAAAGTCAGCATTTACCCTGAATGCAGTCAGCACTCGAGCATCTTAGAACGTACTGATGTGTTTTGGATGTGTTAAACTGGATCATAAAAGCTTCTGTTAAACAGATCAATGGCGGGCTTAATTCTTTGTTTCGGGTTCATGAATGCACGAAGATAGCCATTCAGAACCTTCAGCTTGCTGTAGTTGGAAAGACACTGCTGCTCAGGTCTGTTGGAATTACAAGCACATCATCACACACACAGTAAATACAGTACATTGTGCATTTGTGGGACAGACAACCAAGCACAAGTTGTTAAACTGTGTGTTTAATAAGAAACAGTAACTAAACCACAGCACTTCTGTTATGGGTTGAATGTTGTTTGTAGTCACGCAAACTTGAATAATTTCTCCTTGGCAGGCTTTTCATTCCAGAAAGTGGAAAATTTGGAGGATGCTGGCAGTATTTATTTTTTTAAATAACACTGGCTGAGCTGCTTATTGGCTTTGAACAATCCCCCTCTTAAGCCTGACTGGAAAAATCATCATCCAGGGTACGATGCTTGGAACGTTTTCCAACAAGACACCAGAGCGGCCACTGCCAGAAAACAAATTCAATAGTGACAGAAATAAATCTGTTTTCAGTTAGAAATGCTGATGGTTCGAATCACAAAGTCCTGTATATCAACAATTTGGAAAATATCTATTCCATTTTCACTGACTCATGTATTGGTTGTGTTGCTGGAAATATTTTTACCACGGGATACTCATTCAGTTCAAAGTGATATAATATTTTTTCAGCTCGACAGAAAAACTGTAAATGTTTATGTTGATTCTTATTTCTGTTTTAAAATCACATCAAATCAAGGACATGCACAGAGGAAGACTAGAGAAGATGTAGTACAGTAAAGCTAGCTATGTGTAAAACTAAACTGAATAAGATTTTGTCAACAATAGGAATGGAATCTTGAGTGTTTTCTTTCTTTTACATATTTTTCAGATTTACAAGTTTCAGCTCATTAATTACTTTTTAATATTAGACAGTGACAACAAGAGTAAATACAAAATAAAGATTTTAAATTATGATTTCATTTATTAAAAGAAAAAAAGCTATGAAAACTTATCTGCCATGTGTGGAAATGTATTTGAACCTAAACCTGATAGACATTTATAGACCCAGTTCTCCCCTTACCCTTTGTCAGATGGTCCCCCTTTGCTGTGTGTGGCTTTGTGACTTTCCAGGAAGTCTCTCAAGAGTCAGTAAATCAGCTCTTGTGAGGCCTCCTGAATCCAACATCTAACATGTCTCTTTCTCAAACCTTTTGATGCCTTTGCAGGAGCAAGAATGAAACAGAAAGCAAAACATTTCAAAGGCTTAACAGACAAGTAGATTAAATCTATCAGCACTCTGAATGTTGTACACAAAAGAAGAGACAATGAGCATGCGGTACACTGATGACAGCTGTTTTCTGAGCGAGTTAAACGTGTTGGCTCAGTTCTTGGTACAGAGTATTTAGAACATAATACACAGTTTCATACAGGCTTGACTGTTTACGCCCACATTCCCCAATGACAGTGAATGAGAAAATGTAGTTTTAAAAAGCAGCCAGACAGCAAAGGTGTCTACCACATTTCACCAAGGCTACAAAGACTGATCTTTATTGTTGCTGGGAAATTTGCTTAAAATCACCACGAGCAACAGATTCAAACTTAAAGTCGCAGACAAAGCATCATGTGATAGTTTCACCCTTTCTTCAAAGTGAATATTAGAATGTGTTGTAAAAAAATCTATTTGAATTCATCAAAAGGGAATATGTATGACTTTAAAATAATCTCCTCAGCATTACCTGCATTACCATGCAGGTAATGGGAACTATGCAACATTACCACGCTCCATAGTTCCCATGAAGCAGACAATCCTGGAACGGTCTAAAAAGACAATAAAATAAGGTGTAGAATGCTGTATACAGTAAAGGTTACCAAGATTCAAAAATGAACTTAACAGTGTAAAATGACATTGAGCTGCCCACAATAAGCAAGTGTCTTTTACACTTTAGGATGCTAACTTCCTGTAAGTCATGTTGTCAAATCGGAGGTCAGGTAAGTTAAAAGTAAGTGTAAAAATCAGGGCATCACAGTGGTGTGGTGGTGGCTAGGCTAACAATAAGAAGACCTTTGTTTTGAGTCTACTATCTGGCTAAAACCTTTCTGTGTGGCGTTTGTATGTTCTGAGTAGAATGGGAGGCTTTGCTTTGGATAAAGCATGCTCTGCCTCCCATTTTCTTTTAAATACTGTAGAAACCTCAAACCCACAGTCTGACTGTGAAGTGCTCTGTTGTGGTGATCCGGTACTATCAGTTCTTTAGCATAAAATGATTTCTCAAAATGAAGCTGCTCCATCCAAAGAACAGTGATCCTGGCCTGCAGAGATTTAAACAAGCTGCACTTATTAAAAGTGTCTGTATTACTTAAAGGAGGCCGAGGAGTAACTAAACATCTAACACACTGAGCAGAAGAGTGGAGGTGTCATGGTCCTGGGTCGTTGACCCAGTGTTTTGAGTTTATTGTTATTATTTTCCAGTTTCTGCTGTTTTGTATTTGTTCTTATGGTTTGAGTTGTGTGTTTAGTGTTTCTATCATCCCTACATGTGTCCTTCCTCTGTGTTCTGTTCGTGTCCCCGAGTTGGTGTTGGTGAAACAGTCTGTGAGTTTCCTGTTTTACTTTGTAGGGTTGTGTCTCGTTATGCCCATTAGTTCCAGCTGTGTCCCCTCCTGTGTGCCATTTCCTGATTACCTGGTGTGTGTATTTATACTGCATGTCTGCCTGTGCTCCTCGTCTGCATAATTTTGGTATGTCTCCGTGTCTCTCTGGTCCTCGCTTTGTGTCCTCTGTTTGTGTTAGTTTCACCAGTTTAGGTTTAGTTCTGCCCTCACCTTGGGTTTTTCACCTTAAATAAATCTCCACCTGCATCTCCACTGCCATCTGCATCTTGGGTCCTCTTTCATTCCACCACACGACTGCTGCCCAGCCGTGACAGGAGGAGGTCCATTGTGAAGAGGCCATGCTGCGAGTGAGTGAGGTACAAATTAAGCTAAAGTAGCGAATTCCTAAAGACAAAATGAATGGGTGATCCAGCAGAGTGTGGGCTCTGATTAAAGCATGTGATGATTAGACTGTGATATTCAAAACAGGTTTGTAATTAAAGAGGTGATGCAGATTAAGCTACACAAAACACCACTGCAGTGAAATAGGAAGGGGAAGTAATGCTATTGTCACAATCTGCGGGTGGAGACCGTTTGGAGGACCCAGGTGCGGACACAGACGAAGGAGGGGAAACTTTTACTGAACACAAAGCGAGCCTTTATTAGGGCCCGTAAAGAGGCCAACATGCTGCCAGCCTGAATGCCTTTATTGTCATTCTATCTAGGATACAATAACACTAGGAGCGCCACTCCAGCTTGATGCATAAATCCATTAAACGTTGGCTTCCATCTACTGAGGTCTTCAAGGTCAACTTCATATACTGATGGAAAACTGACAAAAAGCCTTCGAACTTAGAAACTGGGATTCTTACCGGTGTGCTCTGTATTATCATCTCCACCCCAGAGTAAATGGAACCATCTCCAGGATCTGGGGTCAGATTCCCCCTCTGGGGGTGCTGGTCCCTGAACCTGGGAGTATATAGTGTGAGTGTGTGTATGGCGTCCATTTCTGTTTGGCGAGTGCCGAGTATTTGTGCATGAGGGTAGGAATGCATGTTTGTGTCTGTGTGTGCCTGTTTGTTTAGGCCTACATGTCAGGTCGGGTCTTCAACTCCACCGCTCTCAGAACACCTCAGGTTCCCCCGGTGTGGGGACTAATTTTCCCTCCATACCTGCTTGATGTCCTGGGACGCAGGACCATGGCTTCCCACACCCACTATTAGACACTTACATGGAGAAACTGTTACGGCTAACGGGGTGAGCCATGTGGAGAAAATAAATGAGGACCCAAGAGAAGGCACTTGTTGAGATGCGAAGGTTGTTTATTGGAAAAATAAAGCACAAGGTGAAAAAATGGCTAAACTAAAGCTAATCTATACTGGGAAAAACTACACTACAGAACATCAAACATGAAGGAGGGCGAATGGAGGCACATGAAGGTGGACAGCAGGGAAAACACACGACGGATACACAAACAGACCAGCGACCAGCACGCGAGTAGACGCGACTTAAATACACACAGAAGAACACAGGGAGATTACAAACAGGTGGGGAACACAGCTGGAAGTAATTGACAAGACGAGACAGGGGAAGCAAAACTGAATACACTCACATGAGACACGGACCTTCACAATAAAACAGGAAACAATTCACAAGGACGCAGACTTGACACTGAACTAAACCTGCACTAAACACGAGGACACAAAACCTGAGAAGAAAACAATAAAGCAGAATAAACTAAAACATAGAATATAATATTCAGAACAGGATAACTAAAGAATCAGAACATAAATCATAATACAGAAGAATACCAAAACATAAGAAACTGAAATGCTGGGTGAAAATGACCCAGAACCGTAACAGAAACGTTATGAATACAAGCGTGCTCACACACACAAGGTGTGCACACTGGTGTACACACAAATGTACCAACAGTTACTCACAGACACACACTATCTTGGTTCCTCTAAAAGCCTCTAAGCATGGCATGTGTCATTAATACTGTGTGCTTCTTCATAACATTTATTATTTACTGTTACTTATGCCTATGTTTGTTGTTGCTGTGGATTCTCTACTGTGTTGTTTTTTGTTTGTTTTCATTTCGGCGGGTGGTGAAGCAGATTTTCAGTGTTTTATCTCTCTATCCCTCCTCTTCTCTATTTTTCTCTCCCTCTCCTTCTGGCAACTTTCCCCCCAACTTGTCTTTCTTTCTGTGGTGATTGTAATAAAAAAAGAAAATCAAAATCTAATACAATATTTCTATCAAGTGGACCACCTGGGAAAATAAATCTGTTGGGAAAAAAACATTTTTAACACGTAAGGCTGGATGGTAAGACCTATTACCCTTGTCAGATATGATGCCTGAGGGAAAGTCAAGGGGGACTCTAATATCTCTCTGCCTCGCTTCTCTCGACATAATTCATTGTTAAACACAATTTCAAAAGTATTCCAGTGTCATGGTACCCAGGTCTCAGACCCAGCATTTGTAATTTTCTGACTTTTAATTTTTGAGTTTGAGTATACTTTACATTTGTTTATTTATGTTATTGTGTCTATTGAATCTTTGGTTATCTCATGGTTTGGGGTTCTGTGTTATGTTTCTCTTGTTTAGAATTATTGCTTTATTAGTGTTTCATGTTATTAGATAAAGTACATCTACTTTTTAATATGTTGTACAGAATTTATTTTCTAGGCTTGTTTATTTGGGTGTTCTGTTCTTGCTCATTATCTCGTTTCTGTTCATCATTATTAAGTCATTCAAATTTGATTGCTTGCTTTCAGTTTATTCTTGCCCACCTTTGTTCCTTAAATCCTCTCATGATTTGTTGCATCTAATTCCCCTAATCAGTTTGTGTGTTTTTATAGACCCAGTTCTCCCCTTGCCCTTTGTCAGATGGTCCCCCTTTGCTGTGTGTGGCTTTGTGACTTTCCAGGAAGTCTCTCAAGAGTCAGTAAATCAGCTCTTGTGAGGCCTCCTGAATCCAACATCTAACATGTCTCTTTCTCAAACCTTTTGATGCCTTTGCAGGAGCAAGAATGAAACAGAAAGCAAAACATTTCAAAGGCTTAACAGACAAGTAGATTAAATCTATCAGCACTCTGAATGTTGTACACAAAAGAAGAGACAATGAGCATGCGGTACACTGATGACAGCTGTTTTCTGAGCGAGTTAAACGTGTTGGCTCAGTTCTTGGTACAGAGTATTTAGAACATAATACACAGTTTCATACAGGCTTGACTGTTTACGCCCACATTCCCCAATGACAGTGAATGAGAAAATGTAGTTTTAAAAAGCAGCCAGACAGCAAAGGTGTCTACCACATTTCACCAAGGCTACAAAGACTGATCTTTATTGTTGCTGGGAAATTTGCTTAAAATCACCACGAGCAACAGATTCAAACTTAAAGTCGCAGACAAAGCATCATGTGATAGTTTCACCCTTTCTTCAAAGTGAATATTAGAATGTGTTGTAAAAAAATCTATTTGAATTCATCAAAAGGGAATATGTATGACTTTAAAATAATCTCCTCAGCATTACCTGCATTACCATGCAGGTAATGGGAACTATGCAACATTACCACGCTCCATAGTTCCCATGAAGCAGACAATCCTGGAACGGTCTAAAAAGACAATAAAATAAGGTGTAGAATACTGTATACAGTTGAGAGGGGATTTCTTAAAACACCCCGCAATTCTTCAGCTGAGACACTTGAGTTAGAAAACACAAACACTGCAGTTGTCTTTACTCGCGAGGACAAGTGACAGAGCGCTCGTACACGTAAGAGACACTCACGGACTTGTGCTCTGTCACCGTCTGCGTTCTTTATTTATACAAGAGAAATGAAAACATTCATTCAGTGACATGAGCGTGTGTGTGTGTGTGTGTGCGTGTGTGCGCGTGCGTGCGTGCGTGCGTGCGCGTGCAAGGTCAGAACTGCTTGTTCAACTTCTTAATATCGCTGTAGAAAGATTCAGATACAAATATCAGAACATGTTTCATAAAGAACAATCAGTTCTAAACAAGGAAAAGGTCATCATGCAGTATTCTATCATCAATAAACTTATATCATTAAAAGCTTATACTGACTATTTTCTATTGACATTCCCTCCTGTTATCAGCATAAATTTTAAGTGAGATATCAGTATGTGAGTGAGTGAGTGATATGTTTTATTGATTAGCATTCAAATATCTCAATGAAGACAGAACAAAGATCTACCACAAAGCAAGAAAGCATGAGACAAGGCTAATCAAAAGGTATTGGCTGAAGCATTTGCTTATTACGCCAACCCTTTTAACAAAAGATCTTTTTGCATGCAGCTCCTGTACACAGGGCTCGAAGCAAAGAATAAAACAAAGCAAAAACAAAACAAACAAACAAACAAGAAAAAAAATAAAACTTTCCACCTTAGATAAGTAACTACATCAAAGCAAAAGAATCAAGAGGGGTTTTTGTTTGTTTGTTTGTTTGTTTTTTGCTCTTTTCATTCTTGATATATATTTTTTTCTAATACTCTATTTTTAAACATATTTTTAAACAAGGAAAATGAACTACACCTTTTTAAATCACTGTCAGAACGATTCCACAGGTTAACTCCTCTAACAGAAACACATCTCTGCTTTATATTTGTCCTTATCTTGTTTTTTTTAAAGAAATCTGTTCCCCTTAAGTCATATTGACTCTCTCTGACTTTGAACAGCTTCTGAGTACTGGGGCAAAGCAAGTTATTTTGTGCTTTATACATTATCTGTGCCATTTTATATTCAACTAAATCATAACATTTCAGGGTATTCAGATTAATAAACAAAATGTTAGTTGGTTCTATATAGTTTGATTGGTTTATAATTCTTATAGCTCTTTTTTGTAACTTGAAAATAGGAAGAGTGTTCGTTTTATATGCATTACCCCATATCTCCAGACAGTAAGTCATATATGGAAGCAACAGAGTACAATAGAGTGTGTATAATGATTTTTTGTTCAGGACATGCTTTGTTTTATAGAGAATAGCAATGGTTTTTGACATTTTTGTTTTCACATGGTTTATATGAGACTTCCAACTCAGCTTATCATCAATTATCACTCCAAGAAATTTATTTTCGTACACTCTTTCAATTTCAATTCCATTAACCCTGATTTTAGATACATTTTTCATTTGTCTAGTGCCAAAAATAATCAATTTTGTTTTCTTTATATTTAATGATAACTTATTTACATCAAACCAGTTTTTTAATATATTTAACTCCTTTTCCGCTGTAGTCAGAAGCTGTTCTAGGTTTTTACCTGAGCAATACAGAGTGGTATCATCAGCAAACAATACACATTTTAACAGTTTGGAAATGCTACATATGTCATTTATGTATAATATAAATAATTTAGGGCCCAGCACAGAGCCCTGAGGAACACCACAAGTTACCTTCAACTGCTTAGATTTTACATTATTGAATTCGACATATTGATATCTGTCATCCAGGTAACTTTTCATCCACTTGTATGCTAACCCTCTTATGCCATATCTCTCTAGTTTATTCATTAATATAGAATGATCAATCGTATCAAACGCCTTTTTTAAGTCTATAAAAACACCAACAGTATATTCCTTATTATCTATAGCATTAGATATCCCTTCTACAAGTTCCATCACTGCCATCGAAGTGGACCTTTTTCACTCTAAAGCCATATTGGTTATCACTTAGGAGATTATGCTTCTCAATATATTTATCAAGTCTATTAACAAATAACTTTTCTAAAATTTTTGAGAACTGTGGGAGCAGTGATATTGGCCTATAATTGGTAAACTGACTTCTCTCTCCGTTTTTATGGATTGGAATAACTTTTGCTATTTTCATTTGTGAGGGAAATACACCAGTTTGAAAGGACAGATTACAAATGTATGCGAAAGGTTGCACTATATATTCTATAATACTTTTAACTAATATCATGTCAATACCAAAACAGTCAGTGGACTTTTTATTTTTAAATGTCTTCACAATGTTAATTATTTCTCTATGAGTTACAGCACCAATAAACATGGAGGACACATTCTGAGTAATATGTTTATTTAGGTCGTTATTATTTCTTGACTCTGGAATTTCTTTTGCTAAATTAAAGCCAACATTTACAAAGAAATCATTAAATTCATTTGCAATGTCTTTAGTTTTATCAAGCACAATATCTTTATCTTTTTTAAAATAATCTGGATAATTCTTATTTTTTGAGCCCTTTTTGATTATACTATTTAATATCCTCCATGTTTCTTGTGTGTTACTTCTACTTTGCTCCAATAATTTGTGGTAATATTCTTTCTTACTTGTTCTTATAATATTTACTAATCTATTTTTATATAACTTGTACTTTATTTCAGCATCTTTTGTCCTCTGTTTTATGAATCTCTTATATAGATTATTTTTCTTTTTACATGCATCTTCTATCCCCTTTGTGATCCATGGCTTATTTGATCTGTGATGCTTTCTAGTGATTTTCATTAAAGGACAATGTTTTTCATATAGTGAAATTACAGTTGATAAGAATGCATCATATGCACTATTTGAATCTTCATTTGCAAAAACCTCATTCCAATTGTGTTCCTTTAAGTCCACCTGGAGGGCAGCAATGGCTCTTGTTGTTCTAAGTCGTATCATATCAAATATTTGATTCTTTTGTTTAGTTTTAATCCCAAAATAATTTTGAAAAATTGCAAAAACAGGAAGATGATCGCTTATATCAGTTATAAGAAGTCCACCTACTATTTCATGGTCAATTTTACTTGTGAATATATTATCTATCAATGTAGCTGTATCAATTGTTATTCTACTTGGTTTTATAATTACAGGGAAAAGGGAGTTACTATACATTGTATTTATGAAATCTGTTGTTTTCTGATGTCCATTTGGGTTTAGCAAATCTATATTAAAATCACCACAAATTATTTGCACTTTTTTATCATTTAGGTTGCTAAACATAGCAGCAAGTTTTTCATTGAATGTCTCAAGGCATGAACCTGGTGTCCTATAGATGCAACTTATAATTATATTGTTAGCTTTTTCAACATGGATTTCAATAGTGACACATTCCAATACGTTATCTATGGTGCTTGACATACATTCAATCAGACTACATTTCAAAACTTTATCTACATATAAGGCAACACCGCCTCCTTTTTTATTCACCCTGTTCATTGTAAATAATTCGTATCCTTCCAGTCCCATTTCACTAATTTTCTCATTATCGAGCCATGTTTCTGATATTGCAATTATATTAAACTTTTTTAACTTACTTAAACATTCTGTAATTTTAGAAAAATTTTTATACAGGCTTCTACTATTGAAATGTATGACCGACAATGCATTTGCCATTTTAATATTCATATTGAATTGGTCATCTGTATAGTACTCACAAGTATTATTGGTGTTATTGTAGAAGTGGGTATCTGGGTCAATGTTACTTTCAGGGTCATGCATGTTGTGCTCTGCATAGTTAACGTTTTGAAGTTCGTTTTCTCAGCGTGTGTGGCAAAATAACCACCTTGACAGTCCTTTTCATAATCAAATTCTTCCTCTTCAATATCTCTGAATGGAAACCTATAATCTGTGTCCAAACTTGTCATTTATGTGTTTTTTGTTTTAGTTGTTGTTTTTTGAGCTGTAAGGCCAGAAACACTTTCCATACCCATTGTTCATTATCCAATCGTCACTTTTCCAATAGATTCCAGAGCAGATTCCTGATTATTTATATTGCTCTAAGTCTTTGAGTTCTCTTATCATCACAACTTTCGCTTCTTCGGGATTGCCATTTAGTCTTATCATTACTTTGCAGTTCCTCGTCCATGTCGCTTGTATCTTATTTTGTTTTCTCAGGCTGCGTGCCTGTCTTGCAATTTCAGCAGTCTTTTTCGTTAAATGTTACTCCGGCGTAGGTTCGGTGTTGCGTCTCCAGTCCACTTATGACTAAATCATCCATTCTTGTGTATTGTTCAAGGTCCTCAATTCACCGTTCCAAGTCGTCTATTTTCTTGTCCTTGTCCTTTATGAGGTTTTTTAGTTGTTTTATTTCATCCATTAGGTCATGTAGCATACCTTGTTGTTTAGCCACTTTGCTCAGTTCATCAGACATGAAATTAAGCGATTTCCTAATCTCCTCCAACTCCTCTTCAACTCCTGGGTTTGCTTTTTTAGGCGGCATTTTGAAAATGATGAGATTTGTATTTCCTTGTGATGGCCCGTGGAAGTCACTGTCGATTAACTTGTTGGTGCCTTGCTAGAGGAGCCTGGGCCCAGTGGCTGCTGGAGGATCCTGGGCCTGGTGGAGCAGGAGGATCCTGGGCCTAGTGGCTGCTGGAAGAGCCTTGGCCTGGTGGCTGCTGGAGGATCCTGGGCCTAGTGGCTGCTGGAAGAGTCTGGGCCTGGTGGCTGCTGGAAGAGTCTGGGCCTGGTGGCTGCTGGGGGATCCTGGGCCTAGTGGCTGCTGGAAGAGCCTTGGCCTAGTGGCTGCTGGAAGAGCCTGGGCCTGGTGGCTGCTGGAGGATCCTGGGCCTAGTGGCTGCTGGGGGATCCTGGGCCTAGTGGCTGCTGGAAGAGCCTTGGCCTAGTGGCTGCTGGAAGAGCCTGGGCCTGGTGGCTGCTGGAGGGTCCTGGGCCTGGTGGCTGCTGGAAGAGTCTGGGCCTGGTGGCTGCTGGAGGATCCTGGGCCTAGTGGCTGCTGGAGGATCCTGGGCCTAGTGGCTGCTGGAGGATCCTGGGCCTGGTGGCTGCTGGAAGAGTCTGGGCCTGGTGGCTGCTGGAGGATCCTGGGCCTGGTGGCTGCTGGAAGAGTCTGGGCCTGGTGGCTGCTGGAGGATCCTGGGCCTAGTGGCTGCTGGAGGATCCTGGGCCTGGTGGCTGCTGGAAGAGCCTTGGCCTAGTGGCTGCTGGAAGAGCCTGGGCCTGGTGGCTGCTGGAGGATCCTGGGCCTGGTGGCTGCTGGAGGATCCTGGGCCTGGTGGCTGCTGGAAGAGCCTGGGCCTAGTGGCTGCTGGAAGAGCCTGGGCCTAGTGGCTGCTGGAAGAGCCTGGGCCTAGTGGCTGCTGGAAGAGCCTGGGCCTAGTGGCTGCTGGAAGAGCCTTGGCCTAGTGGCTGCTGGAAGAGCCTTGGCCTGGTGGCTGCTGGAGGATCCTGGGCCTAGTGGCTGCTGGAAGAGCCTGGGCCTAGTCCTTCTCTCTCACTGTAGCTGTTGTGACTTTACATCTACAGTATATCATACCATACCTTAAAGCACACACTCACTTATACAACATCAACCCATTCCAACACCAGCAAACTACGGGAGAAATGGGGATAATTATAGAGGAATTATAGAACCAGGACAAAAGAAGGGGGTCATTTAGTAAAGCCACAATTAGTGTGCAAAAATGTATCTCCATGCAGATGTCTGCAGAACTAATCACATGTTTCTTTAAAGGGAAACAAGCTGTGCTCACTGAATACTGTGGATTTGTACTAACATGTGGAACTGGAGCATGATAGAGAGGTGTAACATTTTGTTATACATTTTCTGTCACATCATCATTAATCACACAAAGTGAAGCAGACAATCCTGGAACGGTCTAAAAAGACAATAAAATAAGGTGTAGAATACTGTATACAGTTGAGAGGGGATTTCTTAAAATCACCCCGCAATTCTTCAGCTGAGACACTTGAGTTAGAAAACACAAACACTGCAGTTGTCTTTACTCGCGAGGACAAGTGACAGAGCGCTCGTACACGTAAGAGACACTCACGGACTTGTGCTCTGTCACCGTCTGCGTTCTTTATTTATACAAGAGAAATGAAAACATTCGTTCAGTGACATGAGCGTGTGTGTGTGTGTGTGTGTGTGTGTGTGTGTGTGCGTGTGTGTGTGTGTGCATGTGTGTGTGTGCAAGGTCAGAACTGCTTGTTCAACTTCTTAATATCGCTGTAGAAAGATTCAGATACAAATATCAGAACATGTTTCATAAAGAACAATCAGTTCTAAACAAGGAAAAGGTCATCATGCAGTATTCTATCATCAATAAACTTATATCATTAAAAGCTTATACTGACTACTCTGTACAATTTTCTATTGACAACAGTAAAGTTTACCAAGATTCAAAAATGAACTTAACAGTGTAAGATGACATTGAGCTGCCCACAATTGTAATTGTTTATGTTTAAGTTGTTTGTTGCTGGATTTCAGTTTGTTTTTATCTGTTTGGGAGCTGACACAGTCTCTATGGAGATGGGTTTTTGGGGGTGTAGCATGAGGAGAGAAGCTGCAGAGAGGCGTGTTCCATGTTAAAAGCTAAAATATAACAAAAGAGATTCTGCTAAACAAAACAAAACCTTTCAATTGCCCAACCCTATCTGTTCCCTCAACGGGTTGTATGTTTTCAATGTTTCCTTATTATTTTTGTCATAAAAATAAATCAAACAAATAAATCAAGCTGTGTGACAGCACCTTGCATTTACACTGGGCTGTGAGCTGTCCTAAATCTACTTCCTGCTCCCCCTTTTCAACTATTTTAAAACCACTCCTGACTTCCCTCAGTGCACACTGTAAACTGAAAAGATACAATTAGCTTTTTCTGGTAAAAGGTTCTAGATCATTTTGTCAACCTTTGGAAAAATCCTGCAACTATTCCTAAAGTCCCTCTCATTACTTTTATGCTCACATTATAACCTGTGTCTAACAAGCTTTTGATCTTCTTTGCAATGTAAACAACTAGGTGTCTCTGTGCTCTGTTCTTCTCCTTTCTCTGGTTAATTTCCATTCGGTCTCGGGCTTCCAGGATTCTCGCCACCCCTGTGGTCGCTGTGGTCCTGAAATCTTCTCCTGTAAAGGACAGAAAACAAAACACCTCTCTCTGCTACACCTCACTAATCTACTGTGTTCATCTAATGTTCCTTTAATCATTCAACGTTGGTTCAAAAAATCATGTTCTGGGCTCTGTCCTTTATATTCACTTTACTTAATCTTTACTTGACCTTAACTTACTTAATCTCAATGCTCTTTATGTGTGTGAGCAACACTTTTAGTTTTATTAAACACACCCAGGGTAAAATATACACCATCACCATCTGAGCATAAATCTCCGCTAGAAAGCACACTCCAAAATTTTGTCTATCAGGATTTGCGCCTCTTTTTGCTTCAAGCAGATACATAACATCTAAAAGTTACAGTTAATGACAATTAGACAAGTTTCCGTTATCTGCAACATTTTTGTTTCAGCCGTCTCACCCCCACATGTTTCCTGTTAACTTATTTATGGCATGCTTATCTTTAACACCTTCTGCATCACTAGTTGCTAAGCAAAGATAAAGCAAGATGTGTTCCACCTTTACCCTAGAAAATAAATCTATGTGATGTTTGTGTATGTAAGCATGTTATGCATTCATTCACTACACTCCACGCCGTCCCTGCAAGTTAAAAGCTGTGCAGTTAAAATCTAAATGAATTCCAGGCCTTTGGCCTGGCCTATGTTTAAATCATGTGTTTGTAAGCGTGTACGCAGTTTATCCTTCTATGCTCAACGTCACTTACACAATATAGTATATATAAGTTATATATATATTATATATATATTATATGTATATATGTGTATATATATATATATATATATGTATATATATATATATATATATATATATATATATATGTATATATATATGTGTGTGTGTGCGAGTATATATATATATATATATATATATATATATATATGTATATATACATATATATATATATATATATATGTATACATATATATATATATATATGTATATATACATATATATATATATATATATGTATATGTATATATACATATATATATGTATATATATGTATATATATATATATATATATATACAGTGGGGCAAAAAAGTATTTAGTCAGCCACCGATTGTGCAAGTTCCCCCACTTAAAATGATGACAGAGGTCAGTAATTTGCACCAGAGGTACACTTCAACTGTGAGAGACAGAATGTGAAAAAAAAATCCATGAATTCACATGGTAGGATTTGTAAAGAATTTATTTGTAAATCAGGGCGGAAAATAAGTATTTGGTCACCTCAAACAAGGAAAATCCCTGGCTCTCACAGACCTGTAACGTCTTCTGTAAGAAGCTTTTCTGTCCCCCACTCGTTACCTGTATGAATGGCACCTGTTTGACCTCATCATCTGTATAAAAGACACCTGTCCACAGCCTCAACCAGTCAGACTCCAAACTCCGCCATCGCCAAGACCAAAGAGCTTTCGAAGGACACCAGGAAAAGAATTGTAGACCTGCACCAGACTGGGAAGAGTGAATCTACAATAGGCAAGCAGCTTGGTGTGAAAAAATCAACTGTGGGAGCAATCATCAGAAAATGGAAGACATACAAGACCACTGATAATCTCCCTCGATCTGGGGCTCCACGCAAGATCTCATCCCGTGGGGTCAAAATGATCATGAGAACGGTGAGCAAAGATCCCAGAACCACACGGGGGGACCTGGTGAATGACCTGCAGAGAGCTGGGACCAAAGTAACAAAGGTCACCATCAGTAACACACTACAACGGCAGGGAATCAAATCCCGCAGTGCCAGACATGTTCCGCTGCTGAAGCCAGTGCATGTCCAGGCCCGTCTGAAGTTTGCCAGAGAGCACATGGATGATACAGCAGAGGATTGGGAGAATGTCATGTGGTCAGATGAAACCAAAGTAGAACTTTTTGGTATAAACTCAACTCGTCGTGTTTGGAGGAAGAAGAATACTGAGTTGCATCCCAAGAACACCATACCTACTGTGAAGCATGGGGGTGGAAACATCATGCTATGGGGCTGTTTTTCTGCCAAGGGGACAGGACGACTGATCCGTGTTAAGGACAGAATGAATGGGGCCAAGTATCGTGAGATTTTGAGCCAAAACCTCCTTCTATCAGTGAGAACTTTGAAGATGAAACGAGGCTGGGTCTTCCAACATGACAATGATCCAAAACACACCGCCCGGGCAACAAAGGAGTGGCTCCGTAAGAAGCATTTGAAAGTCCTGGAGTGGCCTAGCCAGTCTCCAGACCTCAACCCCATAGAAAATCTGTGGCGGGAGTTGAAAGTCCGTGTTGCTCGGCGACAGCCCCAAAACATCACTGCTCTTGAGAAGATCTGCATGGAGGAATGGGCCAAAATACCAGCTACTGTGTGTGCAAACCTGGTAAAGACCTATAGTAAACATTTGACCTCTGTTATTGCCAACAAAGGTTATGTTACAAAGTATTGAGTTGTATTTTTGTTATTGACCAAATACTTATTTTCCACCCTGATTTACGAATAAATTCTTTACAAATCCTACCATGTGAATTCATGGATTTTTTTTTCACATTCTGTCTCTCACAGTTGAAGTGTACCTCTGGTGCAAATTACTGACCTCTGTCATCATTTTAAGTGGGGGAACTTGCACAATCGGTGGTTGACTAAATACTTTTTTTCCCCACTGTATATATATATATATATATATATATATATATATATATATCCATAGGTCCCTCATCCTATCCTACTGGTAGACAGAACAGTCAGCCGAGACTGCAAGACCAGGCTAACCAACCTGTGCACTGCCTGGATTGATTACAAGAAGGCCTATGACTCAATGCCCCACAGCTGGATACTGGAATGCCTAGAATTGTACAAGATCAATGGGACCCTAAGAGCCTTCATCAGGAACTCAATGGGGATGTGGCGTACAACACTAGAGGCCAACTCCAAGCCCATAGCACAAGTCACCATCAAGTGCGGGATCTACCAGGGAGATGCTCTGTCCCCACTGCTGTTCTGCATAGGCCTGAACCCCCTCAGTGAGATCATTAACAAGACTGGCTACGGATACCGACTACGGAACAGAGCAGTTGTCAGCCACCTCCTGTACATGGATGACATCAAGTTGTATGCCAAGAGTGAACGAGACATCGATTCACTGATCCACACTACCAGGCTATACAGCAATGACATTGGAATGTCGTTCGGGCTGGAGAAGTGTAGTCGGATGGTAACAAAGAGAGGGAAGGTAGTCAGAACTGAGGGGATTGAACTACCAGAAGGCAACATTGCAGACATAGAGGACAGTTACAAGTACCTGGGGATCCCGCAGGCGAATGGGAACCATGAAGAGGCCGCTAGGAAAGCTGCAACCACCAAGTACCTGCAGAGGGTCAGGCAAGTCCTGAGGAGTCAGTTGAACGGTAAGAACAAGATCCGGGCCATCAACACGTACGCCCTGCCCGTGATCAGGTACCCTGCTGGGGTAATAGGCTGGCCAAAGGAGGAGATAGAAGCCACTGACATAAAGACAAGAAAGCTCCTTACCATGCATGGAGGGTTTCACCCCAAGTCCAGCACCCTGAGGCTGTACGCTAAGCGGAAGGAAGGGGGCCGGGGACTGGTGAGTGTCAGCACCACAGTCCAGGATGAGACAACGAACATCCAAGAATACATCACGGAGATGGCCCCAACTGACAGCGTGCTCAGTGAATACCTCAGGCAGCAGAAACCCAAGAAAGAGGAGGGAGACGAGGAACCATCATGGAAGGACAGGCCCCTGCACGGTATGTACCACCGGCAGATAGAGGAGGTGGCTGATATCCAGAAATCCTACCAGTGGCTGGACAAAGCTGGACTGAAAGACAGCACAGAGGCACTAATCATGGCAGCACAAGAACAAGCTCTGAGTACAAGATCCATAGAGGCTGGGGTCTATCACACCAGGCAAGACCCCAGGTGCAGGCTGTGTAAAGATGCCCCAGAGACAATCCAGCACATAACAGCAGGGTGCAAGATGCTAGCAGGCAGGGCATACATGGAACGCCATAACCAAGTGGCCGGCATAGTGTACAGGAACATCTGTGCCGAGTATAACCTGGAAGTCCCGAGGTCAAAATGGGAAATGCCCCCAAGGGTGGTGGAGAATGACCGAGCTAAGATCCTGTGGGACTTCCAGATACAGACGGACAAAATGGTGGTGGCTAACCAACCGGACATAGTGGTAGTAGACAAACAGAAGAAGACGGCCGTAGTGATCGATGTAGCGGTTCCGAATGACAGCAATATCAGGAAGAAGGAACACGAGAAGCTGGAGAAATACCAAGGGCTCAGAGAAGAGCTCGAGAGGATGTGGAGGGTGAAGGTATCGGTGGTCCCCGTGGTAATCGGAGCACTAGGTGCGGTGACTCCCAAGTTAGGCGAGTGGCTCCAGCAGATCCCGGGAATAACATCGGAGATCTCTGTCCAGAAGAGCGCAGTCCTGGGAACAGCTAAGATACTGCGCAGGACCCTCAAGCTCCCAGGCCTCTGGTAGAGGACCCGAGCTTGAAGGATAAACCGCCCGCAGGGGCGTGCTGGGTGTTTTTTATATATATATATATATATATATATATATATATTAGGGGTGCAACGATACACAAAATTCACGGTTCGGTTCGGTTCGATACTTTGGTGTCACGGTTCGATATTTTTTCGATACAAAAAAAATGTTCATGCCTTTTTATTAATTTGTCATTTATTAAATTTTCACGGCACATTCTGCACCACATCTCTGTGCGTTCATCATTTGTTTGAAGCCAGCTCACCTCCTGCAACCACTTTTCCGAGAATACATGCTTCTTTTGTAGTTCGGACTCCTTCTGACATTTCTTTGGAGGTGGAGGAACACCAAAGTAATTGCTTAAAGGAGCTTCTTCGACATCTTTAAGAGTTCTAAACAAATGTCTGTCCTCCTCCTGAAAATCTTATGTACGCAAACACGCGTTGCAACTTCTTATCTTGTGCGGGTTTTTATTTTGACAGCGAATGCGCACCTGCGGACCACTTATGTGCAGCCCTGGTTATTTAGCTCGTCATATTGCAGCCACAGAAATTCTTTTGTCCATGAAACCATAAAGCTGCACTTTCTTTTTGCCTTATAGTCTGATTTGTCATAACTTTTCCGTTTTGTGGTAAGCTTTTCTTTGGCTGTCACTTCTTCACCCTGACCTGTCTTATTTGGCTCAGCAGAACTAAAATATATATCCTGCTGCTTTTACACACGCACTCACATAACGCTCAGCGATTCTCTGCGATCAACCTCTCACATGTTTAAGCTGCGGGAGATTTCACTTGTCATGTTTGCATAGTAAGCTAATGATTGATAAGACGATGTCAGAGGAATTGGTGCGCAAATTATCATCACTCACCAATCAGTACTGTCGCTCTCTATACACAGTTCACGCGATTGCAAAGTGAAAGCAAAAAACAAGCGCAAATTCAAACGCGATTTCAGTATGTCACATATTGACAGTGGCCGATGCCAATGACATAATTACCCAGCTACATTTCCGAAAGAATGCAAAAGCATTGACATATATTTTTCCTTCCTACGATAGGCCGACGGGCAGGGCAGAGATAGATTTTGGTAGCCCGACTGGAAAAAAGCCCCAGGACGTCGGGCTAGCGATTTTGCGAGCCCTGTATCTGATTGAGGAATCACTCATCTTTGGAAAAGAGAGTTTATTATGGAGAAATGTCTCTTTCCAAAATAAAAGCTATACTATACGCTTCTTCTGGGCTATATTCTCAGCAGCATATTAAACATATCAGGTCCCCATAAGGAGAATCATGTGCTAACGGCTGTCTAAATGACTCGGGTAAATTTGTAGCATGCGTGCTTGTTTTTGTCTGCTTCCACTTGTCTTTGCACTAGGATGATGTCGGAGTAAATGTGCAGTCATATTGGTTGTGTTCCCACTAGTGCTGTCAGCGTTAATCTGAAATGACGTTAACGTCACAACACGGCAAATCTCCGTTAACGAGCTACCGCGGATCGCCTCATGAGTGGGGCTGGAAGACGTCAACACATTAACGAGCTAACTGCGCTAAAACACTAGTTCCCACCAATTGAGCATTGCTGGCACATCCAACATACTGTTTTACTTTTGTCCATGACACGCTTACCTTCAGGGTCATACCTCACATGAAAACCAAAATAGTTCCAAACGCCAGATCTGAATGAGGGTGGGGGAGGTTCAATTTGCCATGTTGCAACTAGCCTAGCTTCTGTCTCGCTAGCTTGCCCTGCGCTCAGTGAATCTGTGTTCGACTACTCCGCCTAGGCTGCACTGTCGAGCGCAGATCCACTGAGCGCTCAACACAGACAGCATCGTCAGAAGGAAAGTTGATAAAATAAATTAAAAATGTTGTATTGTTCGATACATATGCGTACCGAACCGAAAGCACTGTATCGAACGGTTCGATATCGATACGAGTATCGTTGCACCCCTAATATATATATGTATATATATATATATGTATATATATATATATGTATATATATATATATGTATATATATATGTATATATATATATACATATATATATACAAGTAACGCGTTACTGCCCATCTCTGAACAACACAAACCAGTGTTGGTCAAGTTACTTGAAAAAAGTAATTAGTTACTAATTACTGAAAGTAATCCTGTTATTTTACTGATTACTTATTTTCAAAAGTAATTAGTTACTAATTACTAAAGTAATCCTGTTATTTTACTGATTAGGTGATTATTTACCTGCCGCATTAACGGGAGAGGACGTGCAAACGTTACCGCTGCTGCTGGGTTGAGATTCACGAGTCCGGAATTAAAAACACGACATTCATTTAAGGTCATCGTGTGTTTTGTGAGCAAATGCTTTTGCATATTCGTAGTGTTTCCTCCCTTAAATTAAATATCTACCTTTCAAGTATTGCAAGTTGTCCTGTTGTCATCCGTTCTCGTGAAGTAAAACCAAACTTTTGAGCGTTTGAGCCGCCGTGTTTCCTGCCAGGTAAATGACGCTCCGCAACGTGGCGACGTCATTCGATACCCATCCCTAGTCACCTGTTTAGCAGGAGTGGGGCGGGTGGAGGTTTGTCCACAGTGGTCATGTAAGTGGGCGGATCCGGGGGTTTCTCTGTGAGCGTCACGTTCCCGTGGCAGCGTGCTCGCTGCTCGCTCAGATTAGAAGTTTAATTTTTTGCTGTAGAAAGAAGTTTTCTTCCCAAACAGAGTGCACAGCAAGTAATGTGATTACTTCCACGCTTTAAACGCTGCATGGTCGTGCTCTCTCCATCACTCCATGTTAGCCATTGTTGATCTGCACAGTCAGCAGTAACGCAGCTTATGGGAAAGTAACAGTGAAGTAAGGGATTACTTTTTGCAATAGTAATCCCTTACTTCACCCATTACTTGAAAAAAGTAATTGGATTAGTGCCTAGTCTACGACAGAGTATTAGGGACACATTAAAAATATATAAATATCATTTTGAGAATAAAGTAGAAAATTTCAAGATTAGAAGCAAAAATGTGTTTTGAGAAATAAGTTCAGTGAGTTTGGAGACAAGCTGCCTCGTTCGCTTTGCCCTCCGAGTGAAACTAAAACCAGCAGTTTGTCTTGAAACTGTAACCTGTTTATTTCTTAAAATACTGTTTCAACTTGTGACTTTAATCTCAAAATGTCAACTTCATTCATAAAACGATTGTTTTTTTCTTAATGTGGCCCTGATAAGCTGCTTTTTAAAGAGGGTGGTAAGCTCTTCCACAGGTTTGAAATTCCCAATCCGCCTTTGTTCTCAGACGGGAAGATGGAATCTGTCAGCACACCTAAGGATCCGGTTTGGAGAACAGGAAGGGGGGATGAATTCAGCCTCGAGACACTTTGTATTTCTTCTTTACAAGTTTTAAAAACTAATTTCACCTGCATTCATTTAGAAAACAGAACCAAAAATCTGTTTTTACATTTATAATTTATTTACAATAAAATGTCATCAGAAAATGTGAACGTTGAATCAAACTTAGAATCCAGAGTGAAATGTGTTGATTGTCTTTTCTCGGCGAAACAGAAATATAACAGCTGAGTTCATTTGTTTGTGATTGTCGGGGGTTCTCGCCCCTCCGGTGGGCCAGCTTCATGAACACTCTGGTTCAAAGGCCGGTGAGTCATCGCCAGCCCAGCGTTTTTAAGAGAAAGGGAGGAAATCTGATTAGCTGGCAAGAAACCCAAATTCTTTATCGGGGCTTTTACTCTGTATGTTCTTACAGTAAATCAAACAAACCTGTTTTAGGGATCGGTGACACTGGAAACTCCCGGGTAAGGGAGTGGTATACGAGATGTTGGCGGAGTCTTTGGGGTTTTCAGCTAAGAAAGTAGATCACAAGTACGATAGTCTAAGAGATGATTATCTGGTTTGGATGGACAGTATGTGCACTGGATGACTGGGAAACTCATGCAGGAAGTAGGCTTGTGTTGCAGGAAACAGGACTAAAATAGCACAGCTGTGTCAAAGGTATCTCTGATGTATCTCGAGATTTCTCTCTCTGCAGCGTTACACATCTCTTTATCGTCTTTGTGTCAGTTCAGTGGTGCGACGTCACAGCGTTGTTGTAGTGGCTCCACGTCTTTTCAGGCCCTTTGATAACCGTTCTTCTCGTCGTGCAGCAGCTGGTCTCACGTATGCAGATGATACCATCATGTTTATTTCTGAAGGAGTGTTTTTACCTTGTTGTTACATCATTTACGAGACGAGGCGGCAGGAGGATTAAAAGGGTTAAAAAAAGATTAAAAATCGAATTTCCAACCTGGCATCATGGCAGCAAAAGTCAAAAACACAGACACCACCCTTTCATCTTGTGATTTTAGTTCTAGTTACGTGTTCCAAACTATTCTGTCTATGCAGAGGGTTGGTGTGATGAGAGCGTGATGGGGAGAGCAGATGATCTGCTCTACAAAACCTCCAAAGATAGCAGCCAGAAGAAGAAGCGGCGAAAGACAAAACTGGTTTTAAGTGCTTAAATTTAAGTCAAAAACGTGTTCAGAATTCAAACTAAAAGGAAAATGCAAAACACAAAAGTTCAAAGAGCGTGCGAGCCACTTTGTACCTGCAGCGTATTGTCTAAATGCTCCATCATGAGCACCTTCTGCAGCAATCAAAACTCTTATCAGGATATAATATCAATGAGACTGATAGGGTGACTACAGGAAGCTGTTCTTTAAACGGCGTATAACCAGGTCTGTCTGATGCTCTGACCTGGTGCTTCCTCTCTGAACTTCAGTGTTCGTGAGGTGACCCTTTACCTTGTTTGTTTCCTTCTGGTGTGAGTCACTGAGAGCTGTTTACCTACAAACCTGCAGCTGAATCTGGACTCGGATCAGTCTGAACTGAAACAGAAACGATGCACAGCAATCAGTCATGTCGTGGTGAATGATCCGCCTTCTCTTTGTTCGCGATCCTGTCATCGCTTTGTTGTTTTACATGAATTGTGATTAATGGACGACAATCAAGAAGAAGTAGAAAACACTTTAATTACTCGATGTTCAGCTTTTCTGTTTATACCTCAGGCCTGCAAACTAATAGAACGGACACACTTTCCACATCATCTTCACCATGTTTTTCCTGACCCTGCGCTTCATCCAGAGGAAAGTCAGCAGGTTGGGTTGCTAAACAAAATCATAAGGTGCTTTCAGACTCCAGGAACTTTTTCATAATTCTTTGAACTACTGGAGGAAGTACCGTGTCCACCCTGCAGGAACTAGGAACTTGTGTTTTTTCTTTTCAAGCGATGTTTGAAGGTAGATACTCCACATTAAGGTGAGATGAGGCAAACCTTTGAGTAAAGATAAACTTTGCTGTTTGAGTAAAGTACGACTGTTATGAAACGGCTGTGTGCAGCCAGGAATAGGACCCAAAGTGCAGCCAGTCGGAGACAAAAGGTGACCTTAAACACAGCTTTATTGCTGAACTCAAAGAAGGTAACAAACCTGAGGCTCAAATAAACTCAGGCAAGCAGACAGAACACACAGCAAGATGAGGGTAGATCACAACACCGACAAACTGAAACACAGAGGGAGCAATCAGGGAGTAACAGGAGGGAAACACAGCTGGGACAAATCAGGCCTAACGAGACAAAGGAAGCAAAATCAGATACATTAACATCAGACATGGACCTTCAAAATAAAACAGGAAACAACACTGAACTAAAGACACAGACTCACACGCAGCCACTGCAGCAGAGGGAACGAGACGTGAACCATAAGACACAACACCGACAAAGAAACCAAAGACTAGAAATGATAAATAATATAATCAACTCAAACCTCTGGGTCAACGACACAGGCACCCTAACAACAACAAAGCAACCACAAGTGCACCACTGCTGGGATTAGCAGGGTATTCCAGACTTCCTTTTTCCCCAGGGCCTCAGTTCCTCTTGGGCTATTCTGGGATGCTCCCCGTCCTGATGATCAGATACAGGAACCACGTCACCTCCCTCCAGATGTCGAGCTCCTCGCTCTACCTCTTAGCTGGAGCCCAGACATCCTGCAGAGGTCAGTAAGGTCAGACCGCATGTCTGCAGTCTGATTCTGTCCAGGCCTCCTGAGCATAGGTGAGGGTTAGTCCTGTGAATATGCAACAGGTGACTCTAAGAATTCACCAAACTGTGAAAAAATCAGTCTGTATGCAAAACATACACTCGTGCAACTGCAGCACCCCTGAAACTCTGCAGCACCCCAAAAAACGTCTGTACATACGTAGGAATGTGCTGTAGTTCCTGTAGGAGGATGAAGGCCTGCCGTCAGAGCTGCAGGTAAACAGCAAACGTCAGACACACTCCAGCCTGACAGCTGAAAGCACGACACTCAGGCTGTGGCTCCGCTGGTGTTTTGGGACTCTCGTCCTTCCTGCCTCACTTCACGGGACTGTGTTCCCTCTGCAGGTTATACCTGCAAAACCTAAGCGCTGTACCTGCCACATACCACCTCGTGAAAATCTGCCCTTTCACTCCAGAAACATCAAACAGCGGGGAAATCCTTAATCCTGGGATTAGTAACCCGTGATACTGCCTCACTGGTTCTTCTGCTTCTTAAAGATCGTGGCGGTTAGTCACAGGCAGAAATGTCCGTTCAATGAGGAGAGATTATTAGAAGGAAGTGAACACGACTTATTGATATACTGGATTCAGTTACGATGTTCGGCGATCGGAATGTCAGCCGGGAGAGGGATTAGGCAGGACCCCCTGGTGGTGGAGGCGGAGATGAAGATGGATGCTTGGATGGAGCCTCAGTGACACTGGGAGGAGGTGATGTAAACAAATCTGAAAGGGAAAATGATGGAGAGCACTGATTTAAACCACATAAAGTGGAGGCTGATTGGCCTGAAGAGCAGTGATGCTGCAATGAGAGCGCGGGAAAGTGGAAGTGATGTAGGTCTTAGATTAACCACCGAACACCTGG
The DNA here is from genome assembly GCF_963576455.1 of Neolamprologus multifasciatus. NCBI lineage: Eukaryota > Metazoa > Chordata > Actinopteri > Cichliformes > Cichlidae > Neolamprologus > Neolamprologus multifasciatus. The sequence goes on from NC_140452.1 coordinate 1,500,591, forward strand.
AAAGCAGACAGATGTGAGACTGCAGATCTTCGTTGTTCAACTTGCACATGAGCTTGAATAAAGCGCCAGAGATCCTCCAGCATCACTGGCGAAGCCTGAAAGATGTCCACAGCACGGTCTGCAGACACCAGGGCAAAGAAAAGCATGACTTCAGAGATCTGCCATCAGCGCCCCGACACTGCCGGCGTTCCTGGTTTCCATTTGCCCTGCGAGGCCAAAGGTCACACACCTCCAATACGTCTGTTGCCCACAGATTTCTGAATACTTCGATGCTTTTATGTGCTGCAGATGATCACATATTCAGAGTCCTCACAATTTTATGTTGAGCAACATAAAACTCACGAGAAACTCATCTCACTGATCTGCTGTTAAGTAAACTCATCAGTTACAAATGTTCCTCCTGCTCTTTATTTTTCCAGCGTTTTGTTGTTTCAATCCCATCTTTTATGAGATGTGTTGCTGTCATCAAATTCTCATTGGATACATTTATGTGCTATTGGGAATAAAAGATAGTTTATGAGACTGGGAAATCACCGCCTTCCCTTATTTTTCACATTTATAATTTTACACAGCATCGCAAACAACACGCAAGTGTCAAATCAAAAATGCATTTAGATATTAAGATGTTCAATTCGACAGAAGTCAGATCGGCGTCTCTTCTTTAGCTCCGCCTCGCAGACCAGAAGCTGAGGTCACGCCGTTTACAGGATTTCAGTGAGTTCAGATCAGACGCTCCAAATGTGAAACTGAACGTTCATCAGTTGAATATCAGGTTAAATCACTGCTGATATGTCGAACACAGCGAAGGGCTTTACCAGAAACAGCTCTTACATAACTGGCAGGTGTGTATGAGTACACAGGTGACACGGGGAAGGCCTGATGCCAGCCGCTGTACAGGAAGTGAATGGGCGGAGCTCCGTGTGAGTCACAAATCTGATTGTTTTCTTGTGTAAACATGAAGTCAGTTCAGTGCAGCGGCTTCCTGTGCAGAGACGGAAACAGGCGGCGGGGAAATACCGCACTCGCTCTGATTGTGATACCACCGTTACACACACACACGCGCACACACACACACACACACACACCAACCCTCATGTGTCCTGCTGCTGATGTACGAGCAGAGTCTCATCCCAAACCTCGTCGTCACGGAGACCACCAGCTTCAGCTGCGTCACTGTTCGGTCCCACCAAACGAGCAAACACAGCTTATTGGATCAGACTGCAGGACTGGTTGTACTGGTCAGCTCCCAGTGTGACTGCTGGAGCTGAAAATATTCTCCTTAAAGCGTTCATTTCTTTTCCTCGGAGAAAAGTATGCGAGGAATGTAATTATATAACTGTGCCCTCGTTTCTGCAGACAAATGAGAGGATACGCTCAGCGGTCCAGCTTCTACCAGGAGACAGACCGACGGAGAGGAGGAGGAGGAAGATCCCACTGAGCCCACGCCGGCCTGTAATGAGACCCAACATCCTGCCTGTTGCACTGATTGCTTTACAAACCTGCACGAGCACATCAGCGCTCCTGAAAACAGCTCGCTGAGAACAAGACGACCATCAGTGCAAAATATTCATGCATTTGTAAAGCAGGAAATCACATTCCTGCTCCCCAGAGGATCAAACCTTTAGACTTTAATGACCCCGTGAGACTCCACGAATACTTTTTATGCTCGTTTCATTTGTTCGGTGAGGACATGGATGGTTTTAGGCCTCGGCTTTGTGTTTTGACCCTACCATGCTGGTCTTTGGAGCTTGAACATGGAGGTTGTGGGGACTGACTCGCTGGAGCCTCTAACAGTGTGGCTCCTGCTGCTGTGCGAGGTTACACCTGTTTAACACCTGAGGCTAAACCTCAGGTGTGTGAGGTGATGAGGAACGTCTGCACAGTGTCATTAAATCTGCTTCTCTTTTAATATTCACTGGATTTTTACCTCTTTTGGCTTCTCAGCAGCTTCTGTGCACTAACTGGCGTTGGGCAGTCGAGGGAGTTAAACAGGGTCAAAGTTCACTCAACCAGGAAAACTTCATTCATTTCCTGCTGGAATTCTGCCAACACACACACACGCTGACATGCTTTCGGTTTCATTGTTTGTGACAGTCGGGACAAAAGCCCAGCGAGGCGGAGCAGCCTGTTCCTCTCACATCCATCCACACCTGTCAGTCAGTGCACCTGTCAGTCAGCCAGAGTGGGCGGAGTCAGACTGCATATGAGCTGTAGTTTGTCTACCTTTGAACCCCTGCTCCTGTTATAATCAAAAGTCGAGGTCTCCGATTGGCCCGTCGTACACTCACAAACCCTCGCTGTGATTTTGCTCAAAGAGCCACAGACGGCGTGTTTGATCAGGAGCAGCTAGAGCGTGCAGCCTCTCACAGCGCACATCCTGCACGACGGGGGGGGAAAGCCAGCGTCGTGCTGGTGGTGCATGCTGACAGCATTGGCGGTTGATGCAAACGTTAAAAAAATCCTAATCAAACTTCACCTGCAGAGACAAACCTTAGTTACTGTTTCTGAAAGCTCCAGGCAGCTTTCATCTCAAACCACCGTTATGTCAGACGGATCATCAATCACACTCTGCAGGTTTTCCAGGTCGGGTCAAATATTTTCCACCGTTGGTTGTGTTGCAACCACATAGACTGTATATAAAAGATGGACGTAGCCACCTGTTGGCATGAGGATGTTTCAAAGCTCGCTGCTGGACCGCCGTGTTGGTTTTTTGAAGTGACCGTATTTGACCAGCAGGACGACCAAACTTCCTGCATCCATGAACTTTACAGGTAACGACATGCACCTGTCAAAGCAGCCACGCCCCTTAACTAAAATCCAGATAGAGCAGACACGAAGGATTAAACATTTAAACTTTAACATGGGAGTCTACGGGGCCTCTGCTGGACATCAGAGGAACTGCAGTTTTCACACTTACCTAAACTATCACCTCGATTTCATAAGCACAAAGGTTTGTGTGGTTTTGAGTGATTTTCTGCTGGTTTTGCTTTGTTTTGGGGAATTTAGTCTCCTTTTGTGTCTTTGTAGCTTTGTGTGATTGTGTGACTCGTGACAGAGTTTATTGACTTGTTGTTTTAGGCTTTTTCGTGCCTCTTGGTCTTTGTGCATCACTTTTTAGTGTTTTCATGTCTCTTTTTGTTCATTTTGTGTCCCTGAGATATTAATTTGTGGCTTTTTTAAACCCTTTTTGTGGTTTTGAATCCATGTTAGTGGTTTTATGTCATCATGAGTCATTCAGTTTTGTGTGGTTTTAGTAACTGTTTGTGATTTTGAGTCATTTTGTGGAGGTTTTCTGCTTCTTTGTGATTTTTTTTAGTCGTTGTTTTGTTGCTTTTCCTGTAACTGTGTTGGCAGGTGAAAAAGTGGTGCAATGACACCTGCGAGTTCCCTGTGACTGCTGCGGCATGCGGCCTATTGTTTAGTCTGTCATCCAAGTACTCGCCCACGTGTCGCTTGTCACCGCATACCCAACATACCTGTGCTTTCATTTCCCAGCTTGGAAAAACCAAATCTCAGAGAGCAACCGACGAAGAAAGGGCGAGGATTATGGGAAATGGAGACCGTTGGCTGGCTCGATGCCCCGATGAAACCATTTTTATTTCACTGGCACACGTCTCAGAAAGCACATCCTGTAAATAACAGAGTGAACATTTGCTAGCTTTTTGTTCTTGTAAGGTAATGCTGGAGTTTCCCACAAACTTCTATCCTCCCGAGAAGAAAAAAACTGTATTAGAGGTGAACTGTTGTTGTGGTTTCCTTCCTGTTTGTAGCTAACAGAGGCCCAAACACATGAGATATCGCTGAAAGCCCAGGATGTTAGCAGCTCAAATAAGTCAACAGATATACCAAAAACAACCATCACAGAGGACATGGATGAACAGGCTGGGTCTCAGGAGGCTGTGCAACCAGGAGTGTTTTTGCACCCAGACGAGTCGCCCCCTGCTGGCCATTTAATTGCATCATTATTCTACAAGTGGAGGAAATGGTCTGAGCTAAATACACAGTGCAGTTGTGCCGCAGGTGCAATAAACCCGGCCGTGGAGCTGAGTGCACCAGTGCAGGACCGATGTGCTTTCTGAATTTGCTGGGAGCCGAGGAAGGCTTTGACACATCGCTCCGACGATGGAGGAAGCACTGAAGCAGAAGTGTGATTACTGAGTCTGTTGGGCGAGTACGTCACTGGTTACCTTACTGACGGATAAAGCCTTGGACTGTGTTTGAGAGTCATCATTAATATCATCACGTTGGGGTTTTATTCCCTGGCTGCAGTGCTTCTGAGTGACACCGGGCGGTTTTAGTGGGAACGTCTTTGCCAGGACAAGTTTAACCAAACCGACGCATCGGGCATGTGACGGGACAGGATTTATGGTTCGTGCATATCCTGCAGTGCTTTTCTTTTGACAGACAGAAAGCAACAACTGATAAACAGAACTGATAAGTCAATTTAAGTGTTGGCAGGAAAGACTGAAAACTCTCTGATAACCGGCCAAAAAAGGCTTGACTGTGTCCAAGTCCGGAGGGAGAAGCTGAATTACTTCTGATAAACCATCAGAGCGCTGCTGGTAATAGCATCTAAATGTGCCACAATCAAACACACTTAAAGCTGCTTTGGGGCCACTAGGGGCAGCAGGACCGTCTGTGGAGCTCCACGTGTTATTGATTTATCTTTGATAAGCTTTTTACCGACGTGCTCAGATGCTCGTGTGCACTCCTTCAGGTCTGTCTGCTGTTCAGAGGAAAACCCCACACCTTCACACGTCTGATTGCTGTACTTTCCCTCAATCGCTTCAGCTGACAGTTGAAACTCGGCTCTCTTTCATTCTGAACGCGACTGATTCGGTCACTGTGAGTGCTCCGTGAGGTCTTCTAAGAATATTGCTGCCCGTGTCTCTCTGATGAGCCTTTCACTTCTCCTTCACGACTTGAACTCGGATGTTAAAAACAAACAGGAGAAAAATCTGTCTGAAAGTCAGAACTCGCTCAGAGTTTAAACTCAAAGATCACCTGTGGCAGCGGTAACGTATCAGCACCAGAGATGGGCAGTGTAATCCGATTACTTTTTTCAAGTAACGAGTAAAGTAAGGGATTACTATTGCAAAAACGGTAATTAGATTACCGTTACTTTCCCGTAGGAACGCTGCGTTACTGCGTTACTAAAACTGTGATTTTTTGCGAGAATGTCTCATGACAGTGACGTAAGCGAGTGTGACGTTCGTGACAACAGCTGTGTGCAGATCAACAATGGATCATATATCGAGTGCAGAGAGAGTATGAGCGTGCAGCGTTTAAAGCGTGGAAGTACTGACCTTACTTTGAGTTTGATTCCATAAAAAGTGACAAAAACATTAGTGTCCGTTGTGCGTGGGAAGAAAACTTCTTTTTACAGAGAAAAAAACCCCTAAACTTCCAAACAAGCACCGAGTAGCTACGACGTAATGGGAAACTCACAGAGAAACTCGCGGATTCTTCCACTGACCGCTGCACACCTGCACCAGGGTAACCCTCCGCCTACCCCACTCCTGCTTTACAGGTGAAAATAGAGCAACAGGACCGCTAGTCTTTGACTTTATTTATTTTCTGCTGTGTTTTACTTGCATCTATTTGAAAGACTGAGTGTAAACACACAAAATATTTTATTTTATGTGCTGGAATGTGCAGAAAATAGGTTTAAATGTTAAACTAATTTCTTCCAGTCAGAGAATGTTGCAGATAATTAAATGTTTGTTTGATGCATAAAGTTAAAAGATTAAAACTAATAAAACAAGTTTTAAAAAGAGACTTTTCCATTTGATTACATTTTGTATGATGATTATGCAGAAAAAGTAGAATTGGGCTGAAAGATCTATCACTTTATCACCTATTCAGGTTGTAAATCGTGTTTTTAAAAAGTAACTAAGTAACTAATTACTTTTGAAAATAAGTAATCAGTAAAGTAACGGGATTACTTTTTGGGGGAAGTAATCAGTAATTAGTTACTGATTACTTTTTTCAAGTAACTTGACCAACACTGATCAGCACCATCTTCATTCCTCACGTCCTCTAATCATCAAGCTCAAAATCAAGTTAGAGTTTTCACTCAGGGGAGATGCACAGGGCCAGGTGAGGCCAGGTGAGGTCAGGTGAGGTCAGGTGAGGTCATGACGGGGCGTTTTTTTTTAGTTCTTCTTTCAGACACTTTTCTTTGAGTTTTGTGTCATTTTGGAAAATAAAGAGTGAAAAAAAGATTAAATATCTAAAGTTAAAATTCTAAATACAGTTTACAAATATTACATGAAAATCAAATCTGATTACAGTTACATTACAGTCATAAAATGTATGTAATACTCCTCACACAGTCTCAGCGTGCGCTCTAAAGACACCTCAATCTGCAGACTCATGAGCAGAAAGTCCACTGTGAGCGCGCTTGCTGTGCACATATATGTGGAGACTGCTCCATCTAGTGTTCATTAATGGACCGACGTGTTTATTCGGTTTGAAGATCAGAGTTTCCCTCAAAGCTCTGAAGCAGCTTTCACAGTTAGGTTGGATCGGTGTGCAGGGCCGGACCAGACCGACTCAGCCTCACAGAGTCTTTCTGCTTCTATTTGATTTCATGACACAAAAATGACACCAACATTATTATTACGCCTCTCTAAGCACATCTGAGCAGCAGCTGTTACTCGTCACCATTTGTACTCATTGTTTCAGGGTCCTGGTTAGAACAGAAGTCTTTGTCTGGAGGTGGTTTCCCAGATTATGTTTTTGTGACAGCCAAACAAAAGAGATAACTGTTTCTTCTTGCTGTACATATCAGTGCTCTGTATGCAACCCCCCTTCAGGAAATACTTGTAAACCAAACATCTCCTCTGGGAGACGACTGACTCAAACAGAGTTCGGGGAGGGGGGGTCGAGCCGTCACATATCTTTGACATAATCCTCAATCGTTCAAACTCAATTTGCTCTTTATCTCGTGCAGCAGTTATCTCTCAGAGCACAGGCGTACAGTGGACGTGTTTATGGACCTCCCGTTGATCAGAGTGTGGTTCTTGGCGAGCTGTGATTGGCTGGTCTGTATGTCAGCAGCGGGCGCGAGCAGAGCGCAGACAGAGATAAAGTCATCGAGCTTGAACCGCAGCAGCTGAAAGTCTGGGTTTAGCGACACCAGCAGCAGGATGGGCTCCAGCAGCTCCCGCAGGAACAGAATCCCCAACGCCCAGGAGCTCATGGACCAGACCGGATGTGAGTGTTTCCTCCTTTGAAGCATCTGAAGCAAGTTTGAGGAAAAGTAGAGAGGAGAGAACAGACGAGCCTGGGATGAAGTTTACAGCAGTGAAAAGTCTTTAATATCTCAGGTTTTTACAGCATGTATGTACAAGCGCACATCGACAGGCAGCTGAGGGAGGTTTCCAGCTGTGATCAGCCTGTAAATACAAACACAGAATCTCATAGATTCAGATTTTATTCATAACTGAACATAAAAAACTGTGAACATGAACCATGGTGATAAAAATATGAGCTCCTTTAAACATGATGGCAGCGACACGTCTGTAAAGGTAGGACAGGTCCATGTTTGCTCTCTAACATCAGTCTGATGGAGGATTCCAGCTGCTCAGCAGTCCTGGCTCTGCTTCTCCTCTTGCTGCTTTCATGAAGCTCCAGATGTTGTCAGCTGGTCAGAGGTCTGGACTGCAGGCTCCTCTGCTCCTCTGAAGCCGTGAGGCTGTTATAGAAGCAGCAGTTCAGCGTCGTCCTGCTCAAACACAAATGTCCTGAGAAGCATCAGCATGGAGCAGATGTTGCTCTAACAACACTTTACACCTTTCAGCACTGATGGAGCCTCCAGATGTGCCAGCTGTCAGTTCCATGGACACTGACGTCCACGTGTCCTGTCGCTGTCCTCGTCCATCCCTTTGTGTACCATCTTCTCAAATTCAAATCATCTCAAACTTGAACATCACGCTGAAGTACCAGCGAGGTGTACCCCTAACAACGAGCTGAATGTAAACTTCAGGACGTGAACATTTTTCTTCTTTTAACGTAAATTTAAGAAGACAGTCGTTTCAGAGGCTCTAAAGGTGCTGATGGTAAAATCTGCAGCTTCATTAAAAGCTCAGCGGGGTTACGACTCAGCTGCCCAGTTTAAGCTGAATTCAGACCAATATTTACTGGTAAATGTGTGAGCATGTGTATACACCTCATACATATGTTACACACTTAAATGTCTCCACACAGTCTGTTTGTTTGAACCACAAAATCCGTCATTAAATGTCAATGCTGGGTGTGTGCGTGTACTCGTATTTCTCCCATCGTGGGGTCTTGATTTCTTTATTGGGAAAACCCCAAAACAGTTATTGTCAATAGGGTGTGTGTGTGTGTGTGTGTGTGTGTGTGTGTGTGTGCGTTTGTGTGTGTGTGTGTGTGTGCGTTTGTGCGTTTGTGTGTGTGTGTGTGCGTTTGTGCGTTTGTGTGTGTGTGTGTGCGTTTGTGTGTGTGTGTGTGTGTGTGTGCGTTTGCGTGTGTGTGTGTGTGTGTGCGTTTGCGTGTGTGTGTGTGTGTGTGTGTTTGTGTATTTGTGTTTGTGTGTGTGTTTGTGTTTGTGTGTGTGTTTGTGCGTTTGTGTGTGTGTGTTTGTGTGTGTGCGTTTGTGTGTGTGTGTGTGTGCGTTTGTGTGTGTGTGTGCGTTTGCGTGTGTGTGTGTGTGCGTTTGTGTGTGTGTGTGCGTTTGCGTGTGTGTGTGCGTTTGCGTGTGTGTGTGCGTTTGTGCGTTTGCGTGTGTGCGTTTGCGTGTGTGTGTGTGTGTGTGTGTGTGTGCGTTTGTGTGTGTGCGTTTGTGTGTGTGTGTGTTTGTGTGTGTGTCTGTGTGTGGACTCAACATCACTTTCAGCTGTCTTTAACACTGTGGAGGCGACGCTGTGACTTGTTGCTGTTTCCCGTGCGTAAACTCGTCGTCGGCTGTTTGTCGGCGTTTCTGTGGCAACGCCCTGAACTGTCCTCGCTGATAAGGACACTGTGGGCAGATAAACACGACTGTGCTCGATGGCTGATTAAGCCCAGATGAAACATTAGTTTTTCGTAATAAGAAATATAATTATATATAATTATATTTCTTTTATTTTGGGGCCATAAGCTATTCGTTTTTGATCCTTTCTTTTTGGTTTCCTCTATTTGAATTTTTTCTCCATTAATTTTGAGCGATTACATAATATATTTAACATATGCACACCCTGGATACTGCAAACAAACCTCTGGTGTATTTGAGGTATTGACATACAAGTTACTGTTGACGACAGTCACACTTCTTCCCTCAGCAAGTGTTTGCAAAGACTGACTGAGCTGTTAATGTTTATTCTGTGTAAAGAACAAATCTTGTCTGTTTCAGTCTCGTCTGCTCATCTCCTCCGTCTGTACGACAGGTTTGAGAGTCTGGACAGAGACAACAGAGGATGCCTCAGGTGTGTGGACGCACTGCTCACAATCATCATCATCTTAATGACAATAATTGTGTTTTTATAGGGTTTGTTTGTTTCCCCAAAAAACATCCCAGAATGAAATAAGCCTGAAGATGAGTTTATTTAGTTTATTTCCTTTTATTTATTTATATATATATATTATATATATAATAATAATAATAATATATAATATATATATATTATTATTATTATTATAATAATAATAATATATATATATAATATATATATATATTATTATTATTATATATTTATATTTATTTATCGTTTTCTGCGTCAGAAATATGTGACACTGCTGCAGCAGCGCTCCCCAAAATCTCACAGTCACGGGAAACATGAAGAAACAAACACTTCAAACACTTAACTCGAAACAACACAAAACAAAACAACTTTGCAAAGTTCCCAAAGATGTTTCTAGACAACCTGCCGAAACGCTGTGACCTGGTCAAAGACCAGACTTAAGCTTCATCAGCTCGCTCTGAGAAACAGGAAGTTGGAGGATTAGACTCTGATCCAAACCAGTTCAACACCTTCATCTTCAGGATCTCGTTCCCTGATGTGTCCAAACATCAGCGTCACACAAAGTGTCAACAGGATGAATTCAGAGTCACTGTTACTGTGTCAGGTCTTTAATGTCTGCTGGCTCCAAAGCCCGAACGCCAACCCGTTTGATGAAGACAGACAGTTATACTTTTATTTCATTTTGGCTTTTTGTTGAGCTTCAGCTTTTCCAGAGCAGTTTTTTCCTTTCAGTTTTAGTTTCAAAATGTTTACTTTTAGTTTTTAGTGTTATTAATGTTAGTTTTAGTCTTTTTAATTAATAATGTAATGAGGGCGTACGTGAGCATGATTTAGGAAAATCCGTCCAGAAAATACAAAACAACCTTTTGAAAGCAGCGACTCACAGTCCTGAGGACAAACTGTGATAACATTAATCAAAGTCTAAAACTTCTTCTCTATCTGTAGTTTAGTTTCTACGTTCATGAAATCCTTTCACGTAGTTTGTTTACGTCTACTTTAAAATGTTTTTTCACATCTAGTTTTGATCTTTAGTTAAGTTCGAGTTAACTATAATAGCCTGCTTTAATATGACCGCTCTTAAACATCACGCTGGCTGAAAGTAAAATGTTTGCTGAAAAACAAACAGGTCATGTTTCTTTATAAAAATCTAAAGATTTCAAACAAAGCCTCTGACTGTGTGTCTCCTTCTGTGTCGCAGCCCTGACGACTTCGAGGCGCTCGGAGGTTTGGCCATGAACCCCATCGGAGGCAGAATCATGGAAGCCTTTTTCTCCTCGGGGTACGACAGCCTGCTCTTATCAGAGGATGTTTCTGTAATGACAGAGCAAAGACGGTCACATCAACTCATTTGAGTTGCAGAGGTCTAGACTGATTGACAGGCACGGGTCAGGTGATACTGTGAAGGGTAAACAGGAAGTATCTCTCTCCAGACAGGAAACCGTGGACTTTTCCTCCTTTGTCCGGATTCTGGCTCATTTCCGTCCAACTGACAGAAACCGAAACAAAGAAGGAGCACAGCAGGAGCTCCCCAGCAGCAGGACCAGGAAGCTCAAATGTGAGTCCAGCTCACTTTGTTCCGTCTTTTATTTTATCTTTGTGTCCAATAAAGAAAATAATGTAGAAGCTGCTCAGTTGCCTTTCAGCTGTACGATCTGGACCGAGATGGGAAGATTTCCAGAGAGGAGCTTCTTCAGGTCTGTATCCACTTTGTTGTTGCACTTTGAGAGTTTTCATTTCTTCTCCTCATCGCTGACAAGTTCATAGTTCCTTCCCATGCACAGAGACTCTCCTGTGCAGTCTGTCTTTGGTGTGTGGGGGTCTCACCTGCAACCAGGACGCAGGAGCTCATACTCACGTTTGGTTAAGATCAGGGGTTTTGCATGGCTGCAGAATGGAGGGAAGTGAGAGAAGCATTTTTACTTAGCTGAAAGAAAACATTACCGAGCCCCTCCTACAGTATAAAGCTAGCCCATTGGGGTGGTTATTATTTTAGAAAAGTGTCAGGTACTTTGGCTGATCCCTTATTTCCAAAGTGTTTCCCACAGCAGATGGAGCCACGTGTGGATTTGGCACTAGAGGAAAACAGTTGCTTGGCCCTGCTCCTGTACTTGAGCTGGTTTTCTTTTGTATGTGAGGTGAATGCGTTAACCATTACACCATGGTTTAAATACAAATGGAAAAATTTGAGGTGTTTTTGTGCTCAGTGAACATTTTTGCCCTCAAAGAAATCTGTGGCGTTAAGCTAGTTTTAGTTTTCTAGAATCAGAAAAATAATCGTGTGTCATCTGCATAGAAAGGTCCACCGCTCGCAGGTTCTGTAGTTCTGCAGAGAAACGGGTCTCAGAGAGGATTTCGATCAGCATCGTTGGTACATTAATACTTGTGTCCTGCGTCCTTCAGGTGCTGCGGGCGATGCTGGGGCTGCAGGTGACGGAGGAGCAGCTGCAGAGCATAGCTGAGCGAGCCATTCAGGAGGCCGACCTCGACAAAGACGACGCCATCTCCTTTGACGAGTTCAAAAAGGTGAGACTCTTACCTTCTCCATGCTGCATCTGATCACAAATCTGGGCTCTAATTTTCACAAATACAATAATAAATGTATAAAATATACTGTGTGTGGTTCAAACACCTCTCAAAGCTCACACATGATTTAGGACCAGAATTTATTTCTGTCTGAGAAACAGAAGAAGAAGAAGAAGGAGGGACTTTCTTCAAATCAAATTTATTTTAAAAATTATTGTTGTGTTCATTTGTTTTTCAGTCACTGGAGAAAATGGACATTGACACCAAGATGAGCGTCAGCTTCCTGAAATAAAGACTCAACCTGCTAAGAATTTACATCAGCACAAAGATCCCAGCAGGAAACATCTGCAGAGTGAGATCAGCTCTCAAACCAACTGGAGATCTGGTGGATGGACTGATGTTACTCCTGTGCACGCTGTGACATGTTAACAGTCTTAAAAAGGGAAATAATAAAGTTTTATTCAAACCTTTCAATGGATCGTTTTATTTAACGTTTAATTAATGTTTGTTCATCAGTGATGTCATGAAGCTTTGTGTGCATTAACAGACATCTTTATTCTCTCAGTTTCATTTCACCACACGTGTTTCTTTCTCTGCAACGTCACATTTGGAAAATGCATCTGTCAGCATGATTAGTTAGATGCTGACCTTTCCCCTCTTTAATATCCTAAAAACTGAAGTAAACTATAGAAAATTAATCATGTGAAATTAATTCAAACATACAGGTAAATGTGATTAATAAAAGTAAAATGTAAATGAACCACAAAGTGTTTTCGATTGAAACAGCAAAACCGAATAAATAAATTGATCTGTTGTAAAGTTCTGAGAGCGATTCCCTGTGGCGCCCTCTCGTGGACACACTTGGTACTGCTTGGCCACACAGCTTCAGGAGACCTTTTATTTGCGGTGTGATTCTGAGGCGATTCCATGTTTCAGAAAACAGCAGGAGCCTAACAAAGGACGGTGGAGGTCGGTTCAGACGTAAGCCTTGGAGCCGCTGGCGTCTGAGGCCGGAGCTGCTCTGTAGATGCTCCGACCTTGGCCGGTGGTGGAGTAGTAAGAAAACTGCCTGCAGGGGAGCAGATGGACGTTAGAGGGCGGAGCAACGGCGATGTACATAAAACTACGGAGCCCCGCAGGGGACATGGGAGAAAAAAAAAATTAAGACGGACTTTTGCGAGATCTCGCAAAGACTTTTTTTTTCGCCGGGAAAGCGGTGTTCCTCCCGGCTGTAGTAGGTCTCGACCTCCCGTTAGCTTCGAGCTAGTGGCTAACAGACGTCTCCGAAAACGTCGGAGCACTTTTGCAAATATGTGATGTCTTGTAAACTGAGCAAGTATCTGACGTTTACAAAACTACATTCACGCCTCAAAATATCTTAAAAGTGTATTTTGTGACCCAGAAAGAGGAATATTACAACTAAGTAGCTGCCGCCATTGTTGGAATTCAGCTTTTGCAAGTTTTGTGAGATCTCGCAAAAGTCCGTCTTAATTTTTTTTTCTCCCATGTCCCTTGTGGGGCTCTGGATAAAACAGATTCACTCACCAACGTTTTTAAACTATAGACATACTTTATATAATCAGATTTGTGGTCGTCAGCTCGTCTGTTACCTGAAGTGCTCTCAGCTGCACAAAAGCTTCACTAATATGCAAAACCGTCAGTTACTCAACACTCATGTGCCGACTCATTCATTTTCTTCTTTTTTTTCATTCTTCTTTATGATAATATAAATTCAGAACTAAGTGGCAACGTCTGTACAATGAATCCTGCAGTTCCTCTAATGTCCACCGGGGGCTTCAGCAGGAAGTCCCATAGACTCCTGTGTTAAAATGACCAACTTTACTTTAGAAATAAACACGTTTACAACCTGATACAAACTTAGAAGTCGTTACTGAGCATTAAATAAGGAGACAATGATGATGGTGTGTATGTTTACCGAGCAGGTGGGCTGGAGGGAGTACTCTTACTGGAGCAGCAAAGCATAGATCCTCCCAGTATGGCCAGACCAGCAGCTGCCCAGCCCAGATACAGACCAGTACCCAGCTCGAACCTGCAGCACAAACTCTAAAGATTCAGCAGCAGTAACACACACACACACACACACTGCTGTGTGAGTGTGTGTGTGACTCACCGGACTCCTCCGTAGAGCGGGTCGTAGAAGTCGTTGATGACTCTGGCAGCGTACCAGGACACGGCGATCAGAGTGAAGAGACCTGAAGAAAAACACAGAAGATTCAGTTTCCAGCTGCTCGAGCTCCGGCGTCTCTACACATCCCAAAAGCCTCGTTTTAATCTGAATATTTTTTAGATGTTTGTTTTCAGTTAAATGAGGAATAAAGATTATTCCATCCTGATGTGCACATGCAGCGACATCTGTTCTCTAAATATCAACATTTATTCTTCCACAGAGAAACTCTCCCAGTGAAGTTCTGATCATAACACAAACAGACTTTATGTTATCATCATTTACATGTTCTGTCTGCGTCGACAGTTCCTGTACGACAGCCATCATTTGAAAAAACTGAAATTGCAGCCTCCAGTTTTGTGCAGGTTTAACTGCAGGAAGGAGAAATTAATGCTGCTTTTTTACAGGTGTTGGGTTTGTTTCTGCTCCAGTCCTGAAGCCTCGTACCCGACAGGATGAAGAGGATCCCTCCGCTCAGGACGATCTTGGCTTTGACCTGCTCGGGCGTTCTGCCCAGTTTGGTGCATTTGAGTCCCAGCACGGAGACGATGATGGAGGTCAGGCCGAACAGCAGGGACAGGATCATCAGAGCCCTGCAGGTCTGCAGGTGAGCTGCAAAGCATCATTACAGGTAAATGAACATCTTCATCATCGCACAGCTTTTGCAGATTTTTTATAAACCCAGTTTATGTTGTGGGAACAAGCCATCATCTGGTTCCCACAACATTAAGCAGCATTGTCCTCGTGGGACTCATTAAAGGGCCTGTTTGTCATGAACTCGCTATAAATAAGATGTCTGACCTCTTATTTCTGTCTCGGCTCTCAGGCAGAAACAGAAATGAGTTTGTTTCCAAAACGAATGCTCTCATAAATGAATGAGAAATAATTGTCCTTGCTGTGGACCTTTCCCGTGCTCCCATTGAGCCGTCATCATAGCTCCATAAAAGCTGCTGATGATTACGAAGCAGCTGTTCTCACCCGACAGTCCCAGCACCGTCTTGAACTTGCTGCACTGGATGGAGCCCATCGAGGTGGCAGCGCAGCTCATCCACAGGCCCTCGAACTGCCACTGGCTGGTGGTAACCGACTCCGACTGACTCCTCATCTTCCACACCTGGTTGGAGGTACAGCTGGACTGCAGACACCAGGACACCACGCCCAGAAACAGACCCACAATCTGCAGGCCCACCACCATTCTGCTCAGGGTCCCCGCACACACCTGGAACACCCGGAACACCTGGAACACCTGGAACACCTGGAACACCCGGAACACCTGGAACACCTGGAACACCTGGAAACACAGGTGATTTTGAAGCAGGAGGCACGAGCTGTGGAGTTTGTGGAGTTCCTCAGGGCTCTGCTCTCGGTCCACTATGATTTTGGTTTACTCTCACACACAATCTCTAACATGAACGAAAAGATGACGCCTTCGTGTGACATCCGACACCTCCATGAAGTATCAGTGACTGAAATTAAGCTGAAATTAAGCTGAAATTAAGCTTACCAATCAAAGTAGTATTAAATGTTGTGTTTAATATTATTTTTTACTTCTTCAAGAACTCAGATAATATTCTGAGCTGATACTAAAGATCACAGGAAAACAGCACAGATCAGTGACGTGGACCAAAGTCCAAAGAGCAGCTTTGACTTCGGTGTTTACAAAGTTACTCTGAGCTGTCTGCAGCACAGAGAGTAAATCACCACTGATGGTGCACGAGCTCCCTGTGGGAAGTTTAGAACCAGTTTGTAAAACACAAACTCAAATGCAGGCGGTCGACTCAAAGTCAACTACTTCCCCATCTCGGTGTGACTCCATAACACGTGTAACAGGATTCATCAGTGATTATAATAAAAGTATCGCTGTTGGGACACTCGCTGGCCACTTTATTATGTACACCCTGCTCGTACAGGTTGGACACATTTTTTCTTCCTTCTGTTCTCGTTCTTCGTGTCTCAGATTCAACGAGGTGCTTTTGAATCGGGGATTTTGAATCTCCCATTGCCCCACACCCCAAAGGTGCTCTGCTGGATTGGGATGTGGTGACTGTAGAGGCCATTTGAGTTGAAGAAACTAATTTCAGGGAGATGAACAAAGAGGACGTGTCCGTCCCAGCAGAGTGCATCCACACTATCGTGTTTTCATTAAAAATAGGAACTATCTGGAAACGTGAAGCTCAGTTTCTCCCGTACAGACCTGTCGAAACACGTCAGCTGAGCCAGTCGTTAAAGGCTAAAGTGCAGCTAAAGGTTGACGGCTGGAGTCCGATGGATCGGTTCTTACCGTCGGCACAGGTTTGGAGGTTGTGGAGAGGCCTTCTCCAGGGTTTGTGTCTCTGCAGGCGTCGCTCGGGTTGTGTCTGCGATGTGAGGCGCGGCGGTTTGAAGCGGGTCTGATCTCCTGAGCTGCTGCTGTTCAGGGTCGATGAACTCTGGGAAAGGCCAAACCGTCTCTAAACACACATCAGTATCGACAGGAATCCCAGAGTTTCACCTCCCACGTTTGTGACGAGCTGGTTTCAGCCGTCAAAGATAAAGCCCTGCTTCCACGCAGAGGTGGGACGAAATATACCAAAGGAAGGAAATCTGTGGTTTAAAAGTCCTTCAGAGCCGTTTTATTAAACTGAAAGCAGCAGGTTTCCTGTCCTGCTGCAGCTCCTCTCCTCTCTGTGATCTTTTATCTGGGAAGTCCTCTCTTATTTTAGTAAGACGACTGCAAACAAGCTGCAGTGATTTTAACAGCACGTTCCCTCAGGAACCAGAGGGTTCGCACACCTCGCACCTCCTTCATCAAGTGTTTGGTTTGAAAAGCTCCAGATGTTTTCAGCTGCTGACAGATGTGGAGTTTAATACTCCGATTCTCTGGATGTGGGAATACGCTGAATGATCCCTCACAGATCATTCAGCATCACGAGGCCTCACAGATGTGCTCATGTCTGATCTCAGTTGTGAATCAGTTTAAAGGTTTGAATGAGTGCGAGTCTCTGAGCGAGGGTCGGTCTTTAGTTTGAGGGGTGCAGTGTTCATACCGGAGTCTCGTTCATCGATCACAAGCTGCTGCGCTTCAGCTGCTCTCCTCTCTGCTGTTGGTTTGTCACAAAGAGTGAAGCTCTGCCGTCATTATCAGACCGCTGCCTACACGACTGAGGGAACAGGTCCCTACAGCTGAACAAAGACTGTATCAAGACAATGGCTACAAAGCAGCTGTTAGTATTTTGTTTACTTGATGTTGGTGCCGTTTTGTTTTTGTTTTAAACTTTGAATAAATGTCAGAAAATCAGGTTTTGATCAGTTTATTTTTCCACAACACAAATATCATCGAGTCTATTTTAAGAAAACCCGCGAGCATCACGGGGCGTTATTAAAGCTGTGAGCCAATCGCAGCAGGCGTACGACGCTCTCCGTGACGACCCTTCAGATCGCGCTCTGACACCATCGCTCTGATCTGTTGGTGGACTTCAGCCTGTTTGGCAAACACGGTGTTTGTTCAGCCATCCGGTTCGTTCTGCAGCAGCAGACAGACTCTAGTTTCAGACGCGGCGTCCTGATGGGGTTTGACCTTTCACCTGAGGCAGGCGGAGCTCTTTAAGAATCCCTCAGTTGTCTTTTTAAGTCTTTTACAGATTACTGAGACAAAAATCCTCTGATTGGTTCTCTCTGGGCTGTTTGTCACACGATCAGCCGACAGGTCGTTGCTGTAAACCTTTGTCTTTGTCTCTGATCAAACTGTAAACAAAAGCAGGCGAGGAGACAACAATGGAATCGTTCATGTTTTATAAACACAAGTCTTTACTTCGACTCCGGCGTGTGCCCGGCTCCGTGACTCTCTCTGTACATTTTATACATCTTTACATGTAACGTTAGCATTTTATTTCCTTCATTCTCTGCGTTTCAGCGTCCTAAATGGCGCCTCCTCGGTCCCCGCCGCCGCCGCCTCCTCCTGGTCCCCTTCGAGTTCTGAAGTCGTGCCAAAGTTTGACGAAAGGTTCTCGGTTCTTCCAGATCAACTCGTGGCCGAACAGAACGTACCAGCTGAGGAGAGAAGAACAAGTCGGATTAAAAACACGCCAGCGAGGACGCCCTGGTCCCTTTCTACAGCTCGCGTCTACAGTCTCGCTCTTTTCGTCACTCAGGAACACAAACAGGAAATCGACAGCTTTGCCGTCACACTTCTACTTATTAACCATCTAATGCAGAGATGTCAAACATAAGTCCCGGGGACCAGAATCAGCCCGGGAAAGACTGCAGTCTGGCCCACCGATGGCTCTGGAAAATGTCAAGGAAGCCATAAAGTTTGTACTTTTAACTGTATTTTCCCGTTTTACAGCTGTTGCTATGGATACAGACGTCGCCCGCGGCCATTCACACTAAACCAACGTGATTAAGTAATTAAGTTCAACAATTAAGTGACAGAAAAAGGTTAAAATTAACCTTTATAAATAAAAAAATCGACTAACTTGCTAACTTACATTCCAAACATGGCTCCTCCTAAATGAGCAGCGTGGTCGAAAAACCTCCATCCAAGCACCAGGCCTGCGGTATCCATGGCAACGATGGCCTTGAGAGCCTGCAGACAGACGGAAACAGAGCGCGAGTTCAGTCAGGTCAAAGCCGGCAGGAGCAGCTGGAGCTCAGGTGGGTTGCAAAGCAGCTTGCAGACGTGCAGCAGCTGCAGGTGGGCTGATGCAGAAGATGACAGTGGACTGGGCGAGGAGAGGGGTGGGCGGGGTCTTACGTTGCCAGCGGTGAAGGTGAACATGGGGAGGAAGATGATGGCCAGTTTGGCTTCAGGTATTTTGGTACAAACAGCAGCGAGGACGGTCATGATGGCGCCGGACTGAAAACAGAAACAGGAACTTTATTGACAACATTTACAGACGTCACAGGTGCAGTTTGACCGTGAAGCCGTCACTCACCGCCCCGAGAGACGGGCCGAACCTCCCCGTGGCCATCTTGCACACATAACTGACAAACGTAGAAATAACACCTGAAAACGGAAGAAATTAAATCAGCGTCACACTCAAACACAGATAACCTCAGAGATCACAGCGAAAAGCACCTGCCGACAGGTACACGGCCATGAACTGCTCCCGGCCCAGCATGGAGACGGCGCTGGTGGAGAAGCTCCAGAGGACGTACATGTTGGCCGCCATGTGGAAGAAGGAGAAGTGACTGAAGGTGGAGAGAATCATGGGAGAGCACAGAGTCCCTGCAACGACAAACAGCCACAGTTACAGAGGCGCAAGAGAGCGAATCGTGGCGGCGGCGGCGAGACTCACTGGAGGCCGGATTGGCGGTGAAGTATCTGATCATGAAGCGCTGCAGCGACGGCACTCTCCAGCAGCAGAACACGATGGCGTTAGCAGCAATGATCCCTGGGAAAAAAGCAATTCAATCCAGAAACCGCCATGTGAAAGTTCAGCGCTTTGCTCGCGAGCACTGCGGCACCGACTCACCCGTCACCGTCCGCTGGCCCTCGCTCAGGCTGTTCCACCATTGGTTGATCTGAAACACAGACAGCCAATTAAGACTCAGATAAAGTGTGGGTGGAGCCCGGTTACAGGCGACGCCGTCGAACCCTCACCTCTTTGCGGATGTCTCCTCGTTTCTGAGGTCGCACCTTGTCCAGCCAATCGGCTCGCAGCTCGTCAAAGTAGCCCTGCACTCGAGATTTGAGGGACTCGTACTGCCAGATGGCCGCCGAGCCGAAGGAGCAGCCTGTAAACTGACATGGAGTCAACACCTGTCCGTGACATCATCAGCGGCGTCATCGCCACCGAAACAACATCACCTACCCCGACGGTAAAGACGAGCGGCCTGACGAGCCGGCCGAAGGCGCGTGGGGGACTGGGCGGCGCTTGATGGTCCCAGTGAGGAGCGGGGGTCCGGCGCTGGGCCGCGGCTTCAGAGGACTCGCTGTGGGCGGGGCCTAACTCCTCTTCCACCTTCTTGGACTCGGGTTTCTTTGCAGCTTTCCTGAAGCCGCATCTCTGCTGGAAGCTTTGAGGCCACCTGGTGGACAGACGAGGAATCACAGCTGTGAGAAAAAAGTTCCCTTTAATGAAGCGCCAGCTTCCTCCTGCCATGACCACAGACAGGAAACACAACCTCAAAGGCCACAAGGGCCAATCGCTTTGGAGAAAAGCAGAAAATAATAATAATAATAATAATTAAGCCCAAATATCTGTCAGCAACTCCTGGGGACACTCCGGTTTGAACGCTGCAAACATCAATGAGCTGAAACAACGCTGCGAACACACTAACCCAACACCGGCGGTCACGTGAAGCTGGTTATCAGCTCGCAAGGTCAACCTACAATTTGGGAGCATTTGACCAATCACACTGACGTCACAGCAGCTGATTTTACAGAGGAAGTGTGAACTATAATAATATAAAAACTATAATAACACAGAAAGTAGGAAACAGCTGCTGCAGATAAATCAGCGGTGTGAGAAGAATCGCTCTGTGTGCGTCAGTAAGACAGCTGCGAGAATAATAAAGTTTAGCTGTTTGAATGCAGGAAAATTAATTTCATTAAAATTATCTTTACATTTGCATAAGAAAGTTTAATTTGTATTCCTGCCCATGCAGCACTGATGGTTTTTAATGGTTTGAGAGCAGAAAATAAAATCCAAATGCAAGCTTATTCTACCTGCGACTGATGTACAGAACAAAGCAATGAGCTGATTTATAGATATCAATGTTTACTGAACAAAAAATGTTGTTTCCTGTCAAAAGGCAAAAATAATTAAATGAAAAAATCATTAATAAATAACCAAAGGAACAAAGTTGTATCGAAGACTCTACATTTATTACTGACGCTCCACACACAGGAAAGGCGACGGTAATTTCTGGAGATTTGATTGGTCAGTAGGTGGTGAGCAGGTTGTGTTCACAGCACAAGTTACCATGGTGACTTCTGCCAAGGACCAGACTCAATTCATCTTCCTGTGATTAGATAAACCTTCCCGCTGAGAGTGGGTGCACTTTCTTTTTATCATGACTGTAAATGCACCAGTGTGTCCGACTATAAACATCCTGCCAACCTTTTAATTATCTAAGGATTAGCTGCTGTCTCCTTTTACCAGCAGGCCTCAGACTGAGCAACAATCCCAAAAACATTTTTACCACAAACTTCTGGTTTTATGTCACCGAATCCATTTAGTAACTTTTGGTCATTGCCTGGTCCGAGTGGACTGCTTGTGGATTATAAATAAAGCAGCACAGATCAGCTGGCCACGGGAGATTAACCCCTGGGTTTTAGGGCACCGACGGAAGCAGCGTCCCTCTGCACTGAGCCGGAGGGAGGACCTGAAAGAGCTTCGGAAGAACTGCATGTAATGGGCATGTATGTAAGGGGGCACACTGGGGTGTTTAACAGGACAAACAGCTTTACATCACCGGATAATTAGATAAACACACACACGCTCAGGCAGCTCCCCGCTTGTTAGCAGCAGCTAACGTTAACCTGCTAACAGCCCGTTGATTCTAAACTGTCCTTGAAGCTAACGGAGCTAACTCCGGCAGCGAGGATCTGTCTGTTTGTAACCCGGGACGGGCTGCTCGCCCCCGCCGGTGGGGACTGACCTGCCACCCCTCACGGAGCTCCGTAAGCCTTCATCTCCGGTCAGTCTGAGCAGGACGGAGCAGCTCCTCCACGCCATATTGGAGCCCGGTGACCCCGACAGGTCGGCCGAAGGGCCGCCTAGTAGTTGTTCATTTCCGGGTCACCAAGGAGGTCCGGCACCGTCAGCGACGCCCGCAGGACAGAGGCGGATACTGCACACACTTGAAACAACAAAATAAAATCCTCAACGCGAAGCACAACATCCGCCTGTGATCTTCAAAGTAAAACGCTGCCAAAGTCAATACAACGAAATTTGATATTTATTTTCAGAGTGAAACACAAAAAATGCAAATGAGTGTCAGAGGAATAATGAAAAAGTGTTCTGGTACTGATTTTTAATAACAAGGTATGAAGATGAAGATATGAGAAAAAATGATTGAGAAGAAGAGAAATGGCGATCACTGAGGAGCAGTGTACTTTAGGAGTGTTGATGGAGAAGTATAGAGAAGGTGATGAACTGTGGATCTTTGTGGTCTTTGTGGATCTACAGAAAGTATGTGATGAGAGTATGGAGCAGGTGGATGAGACTGTAGAAGAGAAGAAGAATGAAAGTAAATAGAAGTAATGAGCAGGAGAAAGGTGGAAAGGTGAAGAGAAGTATTGAAGATAGATACCCGGGAGTCAACCACCCAAAGGAAGGGACAGTGCACAGGAGAGGTGGTAGAAGTAGAGGTTGCAGGCAGGGTTGAGTGAAAGGAGACAAGAGTCTGATATGATAGAAAAATAGCACCAAGAGTGAAAGAGAAGGTTTAAAAGATGATAGTGAGACCTGCTGTGATGCATGGTTTGGAGATGGATGTTGAAGGTGGAGCTGCCAGAAGGAAAACAGAAAAACCTCTGAGGTGATCCATGAATACAGTGGAAGACACGGGGTTGGTGTGACAGAGGAGGGTGCTGGGATAGGTGGGTGAGATGGAAGCAGGTGGTTAACGCTGATAAAAATAAAATAAAATAGATTAAAATAAAATAAAATAAAATAAAATAAAATAAAATAAAATATATTTAGGGGCATTTATTTTGAAAGCGCTGAGTGGCGGAAGCGGGGCAGGTTTCCGGTGCTTGTGTTCACTGTGGAGTGGCTCGCCTTGGCTCGGTTCGGTTCGGTCCGCGACAGAGGAGCAGCTGCAGCGTGGGCAGTGCAGAACCAGCGTGTGACCGCGGAGGAACCATGGCGGCCCCTGCTCTCTCCGGCCGGGCTGGCTCGTCGGGCAGCCTCGGGAACAGCCCCACCATGGCCGCCGGGAGGCTGCCGCACGGCGGCGGGCCCGAGCTGGACTTCAGGTCGGCGGCCCGCATGGAGGACCTGAACCGGCTCATCCAGGAGTTCAGCAAGCACGACCAGCGGGAGTACGACGACCAGCGGGCTCTGGAGATCCACACGGCCAAGGACTTCATCTTCTCCATGCTGGGTGAGGACACGCACGCACGCACGCACACATCAGTCTGCGGTAAACATCCTCGGACTCCACCTGATTATTTCAGCTGGTGTGAGCGCGGAGCTGCAGGGGTGATCCAGATGTGCTGCAGAGGCGCAGGTGATGCACATCTGCTCCACCTGGACCGCATTAGGGATCGCATGCATCCTCTTAGCCTCTCTTCTTCCCGTTTCTTGGTTTAAACTGAACATAAAGGTGTAGCTGAGCTTCTCCAGGTGCTGCACAAATACGGAAATACTAAACACAGACGACACTAACACCACCCTCAGTGCAAGGTGAAGCCCGCTACAATCTCAGCCTCATCCACAGCCACACCTTCAAATATATTAAAAAAACAAATCTTCACTAATATTAAACTTCCAGCTGTGAGGACTCCGACCAGCAGGTGTTTTTTCCGCACTTAGCGCGTCAGTGAGGAACAAATGTGCTCAAATATATTTAAAATTGTCAGATTAAATTCTGCCAAATTAGTGGTCAGAATTTTTTTTACAGCGAGAAATAAATCATCCGTTTTTTCCCCAAACATCACCCGTGGGGCAAATGAAAATACTGCAGTTCCTCTGACGTCCAGCAGAGGCAGCAGTGAGTCAGTCCCCATAGACTCCCATGTTAAAACTGTACAGCAGAAATAAACATGATTGCAGCCTGATACTGTTTGTGTCTGTGGATAATGTCCTCCTTCGTAACACCTGTACAGTAGAAGAATGTTTTTAGGGTTCACCTGGTTAAACTGTAATAAGGCTTAAAGTTTGTATGATTAGGGGCGTGGCCTCTTTGACTGATGGGTGGATGATGACACAGGTGGCTGTAGCTGCTAGCTGACTGCTCAGCTTCACCTGAACTGGACCTCTGGACCGCGTTTGTGTTGTTGGAGCCTTTTGGAACATTTTTAATGATGTCACGTGACCAATAACATGGCTGCTGTGAGGTTACTGTAGTAACAGCTCATCCACGAAGGCGGAGCTCCGGTACTGATTCGTTCTGTGCACGTGTGAAAATGATTTTATTTTATTCCCAATATTGGTGCAGGATTTGGAAAAATTAACTGTGTGAGGAGACGACACATCTGTTGACCTTTGTGTTGAGCCTTCTCTTTGATTGGTTGGTGATTTCAGTGCGTGTGTACAAGCTGGCGCGCCGCGCTGAGCTGATGTCAGATGATTTGCGTCAGCGTCCTCCGTCTCATTTTTCTGGCCTTCGTGCTTTGATTATCCTGCAGTTTGCTGTGTGTTTGCAGGTGGCTGAATAATTTAGTTGTGTTGCTTTGTGGTGCAGACGCACAACACTCCTCTGTATGCGTGTTTGGTTCACATCACTCGTGCATCACTCCTCTCTTCTCCTCAGCTTCTGCCGTGCTGAATATTGTCTCGATGGCCTGTATGAGGTCACTGCGGTCAGGTGCAGGGAGGAGCTGTGATTGGCTCATGCAGGTGCGTGCTCAGTGCTCATTTAAGGACCTCTTGATTGTGATGGTGGAGCGTGCACTTCCTGTATCGCTCGATGATGTTCGTTAGAACATGGGAACAAAAATCCAGATTAAAATCCAATGAATCGCTCTGCACAGTGTTTGTTTTTGTTTATTTATTCAAGAGTTTGTTTACAAACAGTTGAAAATAAAGAAAAATATTTTCATTAGATATTTCTGTAAACTCTGTTTGTATTAACATTTACTTTATTTATTAAATGATGATCTAATGTTTGACTTTGTTTCTCTGTAACATTTGAAGCGTTTGATCAGAAATAACATTTTAGTTTATTACGTGGACCTTTGAATTTATTTGAATTGCTCTGCAGCACATTTGTTGTGTTTAGCGTTTTGAAGATATGCCAAGGTATAAATGTTAAATATGTCTCCACATTTCACTTAGGAGAAAAAATGAACCTCACACAGCTTTAATATCTGACATTAATTTACAAGGTTATAATTAAAGTTTTGAAGGCGGTGGGGCCCTAACCTTTCAAAATAAAAGGCCACAAATCTGCTGAGAGGACTCAGCTCATCATAACTGAACCTGAGAGGAAGTGCGGAGGATGGAGGAATGTGAGTTTGATAATGACGCTGGAGCGCCTCCAAGATCTGGATGTAAAAAGGCTCTCACACACACACCAAACACAAAGACAGACACAAAGACAGACACACACACAAACTGCAGAAACGTCCATCTGACAGAGCCGCACACTCACATTAGTGTTCATTTTCTCGGATGTACTGACAGTCTGCCAGCTCGCACACGGCGCCTCCTCACAGAAATAACAAGCGTTCCAAAATGTCCCGACAGGAAGCGGCGCGCCATCCTGTCTTCACAGCTCGCTCACTGTTTGCAGCTCACAGACAGACCAAAAGAAAAGCAATGAGGCCGTTTTATGCTCCAGATTCAATCAATCCAATCAATAAAAAAGGAAAATCAATCAGGAATTATAAAGTGAGTGTGAGACGTTCATTCAACGACGGTGTGTATTTGCAGGATTGTCTCTGTAGCGAGGTAACGAGCAGCCCCCGAGCTGAGTTCATCTGATTTATTTGAAACTGTTTCTGAGAGACGGACTGCGTGCGTCCAAACAACCGCAGCGCAGGAATGCAGCCGACAGCCAGGAAGTGTGTGCGCCTCTTCTTTAAACTCAGCAGAGCGGAAAACTCGTCCAGGCCGGCCCGGCCCGACCGATGGGGCTGAACGCAGTGACCTGTCGGGGCTCACGCGGTCCGCTTCCAAACACGGCGAGCCTCAAAAATAGACATGAAAGGAACTGGAAAACAGGCGGGCCAAACTGGACCCGATCCAGACTGAGCTGGACACAAACGAAGCAGACTTCGTTAAAAGCTTACCTCGTCTGTGACAGCAAAAACCAGACTGGACGAATCAGCAGAGCCGCCGGTCAACGTTAAAGAATTAAATTACAGCAGGGAGAAGCTTTTAAATCGATGTTAGTCGAACTTTATCCAGATACGAATGTGTTGTTTTGAAAGGTTCCCTGAAAAAGGCTTGACAGGAGCAGCAATGACTCTGTTATTCAATTCAATCCAATTTTATTTATAAAGCGCCAAATCACAACAAAAGTCGCCTCAAGGCGCTTCATAGATACAGAGAAAAGCCCAACAATCATATGACCCCCTATGAGCAGCACTTTGGTGACAGTGGGAAGGAAAAACTCCCTTTTAACAGGAAGAAACCTCCAGCAGAACCAGGCTCAGGGAGGGGCGGGGCCATCTGCTGTGATTGGTTGGGGTGAGAGAAGGAAGACAGGATAAAGACATGCTGTGGGAGAGAGACAGAGATTAATAACAGATATGATTCAATGCAGAGAGGTCTGTTAATACATAGTGAGTGAGAAAGGTGACTAGAAAGGAAAAACTCAGTGCATCATGGGAATCCCCAGCAGCCTACATCTATTGCAGCATAACTAAGGGAGGATTCAGGGTCACCTGGTCCAGCCCTAACTATATGCTTTAGCAAAAAGGAAAGTTTGAAGCCTAATCTTGAAAGTAGAGATAGTGTCTGTCTCCTGAATCCAAACTGGAAGCTGGTTCCACAGAAGAGGGGCCTGAAAACTGAAGGCTCTGCCTCCCATTCTACTTTTAAATACTCTAGGAACAACAAGTAGGCCTGCAGAGCGAGAGAGAAGTGCTCTAATAGGGTGATATGGTACTACAAGGTCATTAAGATAAGATGGGGCCTGATTATTTAAGACCTTGTATGTGAGGAGCAGGATTTTGAATTCACAGAATCTCGTCAGGAAATCGCACTGAACGAAGGATATCACCTGGACAATCATGAAGGAAAAAGTTGGTTTTATTTTTCAGCTTCCGATAATAAGTTGCTTCTGACGTCCATCTATCTTGTAAGCAGACGTGCCCGGACCTCCCTGTCCTCGGCCACGACCTGCAGCTCATCTGGAGGAACGTTAAGTCGTTCCGCCAATCAGTCAAGAGATTGGATCATCCTGGGGGTTCCTCGGGGTCTCCTCCCAGGTCCCTGAGGTCAGCCACAGCCGTCCTGGTCAGATACTGAACCGCTCAGCTGGCTGTAAGACGAGTATCTCGAGGTCTAAACCCCCGGTTACACTTGTGTGCGCGATGTTATACTTCGCCTCCGTAGGTTAGGAATGTGGTGGTGCTCGTTTTTACATGTAATCTTTATCTGATCCTTTTTGTCATCCTCTGTTTCAGGAATGGTCCAGAAGTTGGACCAGAAGCTCCCGGTGGCCAACGAGTACCTCCTGCTGTCAGGAGGCGTTCGGGAGGGCGTGGTGGACATGGACCTGGACGAGCTGAGCGTCTACGCCCGCGGCACAGACTACGACATGGACTTCACCCTGCTGGTCCCTGCGCTCAAACTCCACGACCGCAACCAGCCGGTGACCCTGGACATGAGACACTCGGCGCTGGGCCACTCCTGGCTCAGCCTCCGCCTCTTCGACGAAGGAACCATCAACAAGTGGAAGGACTGCTGCACCATCGTCGACCACATCAACGGCACCACCAACTACTTCTTCTCCCCAACGCTGGTGGCTGACTGGTTCTACCAGTCCATCTCCCTGGTGCTGCTGGAGGTGCAGAAGAAGCCGCAGAGAGGAATGCCAAGGGTGGAGAAGGTGGAGCGGAACGGCACCATCATCTCCGTCATCCTGGGCGTCGGGAGCAGCCGGATGCTCTACGACATCGTCCCCGTGGTGTCGTTTAAAGGGTGGCCGGCTGTCGCCCAGAGCTGGCTGATGGAGAATCACTTCTGGGATGGGAAGATCACCGAGGAGGAGGTGATCAGCGGCTTCTACCTCGTCCCCGCCTGCTCCCACAAAGGCCGCAAGGAGAACGAGTGGCGTCTGTCGTTCGCCCGCAGCGAGGTGCAGCTGAAGAAGTGCATCTCGTCCAGCCTGATGCAGGCGTACCAGGCCTGCAAAGCCATCATCATCAAGCTCTTGTCCCGCCCCAAAGCCATCAGCCCCTACCACCTCCGCAGCATCATGCTGTGGGCCTGCGACCGCCTCCCCGCCAACTACCTGGCGCAAGACGACTTCTCCGCCCACTTCCTCCTGGGCCTGATCGACGACCTGCAGCACTGCCTCGTCAACAAGATGTGCCCCAACTACTTCATCCCTCAGTGCAACATGCTGGAGCACCTGTCGGACGAGACGGCCATGCTGCACGCCCGCAAACTCTCCTCCGTACGCTCCGACCCGGCCGAGCATCTGCGCACCACCATCGAGCACGCCAAGGCCGCCAACAGGCTGACGGTGGAACTGCAGTGGCGGGGCAGCACCAACAACCTGCCATCGCCGCAGTCCGACGCCGGCGGAGAGAACCAGCCCGACGACCGGCTGGCCAAGAAGCTTCAGCAGCTCGTCACGGAGAATCCGGGCAAATCCATCTCAGTCTTCATCAACCCGGACGACGTCACGCGGCCGCACTTCCGCATCGATGACAAGTTCTTCTGAGACTGACCTCCTCCTCCTCCCTCTCAGCCTTTCTCCTCCTCGCCTTGCCCCCACCTCCTCTGAAACTTTGTTTTTTTAATTTTTTATGTTTCTCTGCCACAGAGTGAAGTGAGGTGATCGTCTAGTCGTGTCTGCCACAATTTTTTATTTTTTATTTTTCTATTCCCGTCCCCGCCTCCTCCTCTTTCACTGTGTGCCCTGTGGTTTCTACCTGCTGAATGCCTTTTACAGACAGCTGCACAGCAGCAGGTTGTTTTACAAATGAAGGACGAGATGGAAGTCCACCTTCAGCCGGCTCTGCTGCTCCAGTGTTCGTAGTTTGTAGTTCAATATAATTATCAGGGATCCTGGAAATGAGACGAGTCCACCGACTCCTGAAATCGTGACGCGTGTCTCACGCCGGACTCGCCGTCGTTTAAATTTGGCGCTGACGGCAGAAACGACGTGAAAGCGAGGAGCCGGGCTAAAATCAGCTGCTTTGATACGAATGTGGGAATTTCGGTGCTGGCGTGGCCATTTTTACTTTTCTGTGATAAAGTGAAGAACAATCAAAGCGTGTCATAAACAAATAAATCCTATTTCTGCACAGACTCAGCATTTCCACCCCTGTTCTTCAGGCCTTCTGCAGTTCTCATGTTGGACACCAGCCGAATTCTGATCGATGGAGATCTGATCCTGAGCTTTTCAGTTTGTGGACTCCAGCTGCTCCTTAAAGACCAGACAAACTAAAACTCCTCAAAGACGAATTTCTCCCAACGATTTAGGAAGAATTCGGTGACAATCTGTTGGTTTTCCAGCACGATGAAGCTCCAAGTTACACGCCTCAACTAAGGCTCAGAGATCCTCACGTTCATATTTGGATCCGTGCATGGATCAGTGATGAGGCAGGACTGGATTTGTCCAGCAGAGAACTGCGGGAGTCTTGACGGTCGGTCTAAATGCTGATCAGTGCAGAAAAACTGAAGCGAGCACGAAACGAACGTTTGGCTCGTCAGCTGCTCTTCCACGCGCTCGTTCCTTGCGATGAGGGCAGGGATAGCTCAGTAGGTAGAGTGGTGGCCCCATGATCGGAAGGTCGGGGGTTCGACTCCACTGAACAGCTACCCTGAGGTACCCCTGAGCAAGGTACCGTCCCTACACACTGCTCCCCGGGCGCTGCATTGGTGGCTGCCCACTGCTTCACTGGGTGAATGGGTTAAATGCAGAGGAGCAATTTCCCTGTGGGGACTAACACATACACATTATACATTATTATGACACGAGTACGAGGTTTTCATAGTCATGAGCAAGTTACTCAAAATATCTAATGACTCGTTTTTGCAGCAGCTCGGCGTCGAGCGCGATTTTATCCCAAAAGCATTTCAGAGCTCGCTGATCGGCGGCGGACGCTTTCAGGAGCTGTGGACGCCTGAAGTCTCACGTTGAGGAGCAAAAGCAGCAGAGCTCGGACGAAGGTGGATTTTGTCCCTCTGAGGAATGTCTTAGTCCCACCGCGGGACGACGATGATGGTACTAACGTCTTAGAGACTGTAAATAGGAACAAAGTGACTGAACTCTGACGGGCAGAAGGAGGAACAGACTGACGATGGTTTCTCGACTACTTTTCGTCTGATTTTGCACAGAATGTAAAAAACAAACACGCCGTGTTTCCTCTCGATGGCGGACGCCGTGTCCTCCTCACTGTCGAATGACGATATATCATGTCAGTTGATGGTGACACTTTACCGACGGGTGGTCGCGGTGCACGCTGTAGATGTTCTCATTAACCGGCAGAGCTGCAGCGATTGTGATTGGTCCAAAGACGCAGCTTCCCCCGATGGAGCCGGTTGGTGTTGCCTCTCGTTCGCGCTCGCAGGCTCACGTTCTGCTTCGCCAGCAGACGCCCTGGATCCCGTGTAGTTTGCAATGTTTTCCGAGTTTTCCTCATTTCAGTTTGTTTCGATGAGCGTAGTCCAGAATCCTTCCAGACATTCCAGGGTCCAGATCCAGACGGATGGCGTCGCTCGTGATGGCGGCGTGGTGGGTTTTGGGCCTGTGCGCGTGAGCGAGACTTGAAGCTCGCAGCAGCGATTCCGTTTACTGCTCAGGTTGATCTGCTGCACGGCGACCACAGTCAGTAACGTGTCACTTCCGGCTCGATATCACCGGCCTCGCTCGCCACTTCCTCTTTCTCCATCTTGTTTGTTTTGATCACTATTTAATAAGCTTCACTGTAACTTAGTTTATTATTTCTAACCCGACTGATGTTTATTCCGCAGCTGCTTCTTAGTGTTTGGATGTCGAGGGTTCGACTCCCCTTCAGCGCCGCCGGCTCGCCACGTGATCGTCAGCCTTTCAGATCGCTCGCAAAACATTGGGACCAAATCCCGATTGGGACTTTTTACACTCCAACTGTAGGTGGAGGTTTGGTCTGATGGAGCTCCAGGCTGGTTTCTGGCACAGTTACTGTGCAGTAAGCGAACGCTCCAGAAACCACCGATTATGTGGTGAGCCTCAGTTTGGAGCTCAGGCAGCTCGGCGGTGGGACATGTCTAATGAGATGGTGCTGTGATGTCATCAAGGGTGTTTTTGAGGGGAACAAATCATCACAGATTTAGCCACATGACCATCAGACACTGTGGTGTCATTAGGGATGGGTATCGTTTAGGTTTTATCCGATACCGGTGCCAAACCGGTACTTTTAAAACGGTGCCGGTGCTTAAACGGTGCTCAAACCGGTGCTTAAAGAATGGAGAACACAAAATTGGTCCAAAAACCTCTCATGTTCAGCTGTTTTTTTGTAAAAAGATAACAATGTTAGCCTTTTCTGCAGCTATGGGGCATATATGGTATCATTCTTGGCTGGAAGCAGCTTAAACAATGGAAAAAACACAAACTTTGTCCAAAAACCTCTCATGTTTAACTGTTTTCCACTTTTTCTTTGGTCATTTTAGCCTTTTTGTCCAGGGTGAAGGGAGTATCTGCCATCAAACAAGAAGACAGCCGCATGTAGCTATGATGGTGTTTGCTAGTTCACCTTACATGCATTAATGTAATAACGTGGTTAGCCTACACAACGTAAATTACACACGAACAACATGAAGCTACTCACGCAGAGAAGAACGGCTGCTGCTGCATCATCATCCTCATCATTTCTGCTACACTGGCAGGGCTAGGGGCCAGGACTCTCCTCTTCGGGTTCTTGGGGGATGTTGCTAACTCCGGGTCGATAACAGGCACCACACCTGCAGTAGATGTGCTCGGTGTGAGGTCTCGCAGCAAGCTATCAAATACGGCGCATTTCTCGGCTTTTAAAAAAAACGCTATGCGTCGCCAGGTGTTTCATCAGATTTGAGGTGTTACCTCCTTTGACAGCATCACAGTATCAGCTTAAAGCACTTGTTGCAGCTGCTGAGTTTGCATCTTTTGCTGTGAAGTACAGCCAGACTTTGACCGCTTCACCTTGGGCATTTTTAATCTGTAGCTCTGCTCTAAAAGAACGTACGTACCTGGACCCGCCTACTATCCTCGGAAACGTAAAATGATTGGCTAGAATCTAAAGTGTATCACAGCTCAGGAAAAATAAAGCACCGAAATGTGCGCTGCTTTTCGGTCTGGTTACTACCGTTTATGCCATCATGGCACCGGACACCGGTACCCATCCCTATGTGTCATGTTTATATACAAGGAAAAGAAAAATGTGCTTCAGCTTCAGTGAAACCTAAATATTGATTACCGAGTCAGAACCTGTGCTCAGCTCTGATTGGACAGCTGAAGCGCGACTGCAGTCAGCACTAATGCGAGCAGCTTAAAAACACTAAAGCAGATATTTCTGATCTCCTGACATAAAGGAGCATCGGTGACATCTGCCGCCTTCAGGATGCGACTGCGCTGACGTGTTTGAGCCGGTTGTGCTGAAGGCGAGTCGTCCCAGGTTTGTTTGTTTTGTCAAAGTCTGAAACATTTCCAGGAAAATGCAAAAAACCAGAAAAAGAATCTGCAGACATCTGCAGACGATGTGATCTCCATATCCTCATCCTCAAGTGCAATTAGTGAACACAGTACACACTTATACAAACGCACATATATGTCATGTAGCATTAAGACACTGAAGTAAGTTAAAGCTGAATGGTACGCTGCTCTGCCGACCCCACAGACCCGCACTGACACTCCCACTCAGAGGTTCTTCACACCATCAAAGTGCCGCACCACGCTCTCCTGCTCGGTGGAAATGTAATCTGTGTTCTTCTGAGCTCCGTGACTTTTGACCTTACTGCTTTCTCTATTTGTTGAGAACCTTTTGACTGTGAGTTTTTATTTTTCTGTACCTCGCTGCTCTGCTTTGTTATGACGATGGATTTCTTTATGCAACGTAGACATGGGTGGGTGTGTCCCTTCAGATGGCAGCTCCTCCCCATCTGTGAAGGTTCTTCGCTGGATTTCACTGTACAGTAGAGTCACTATAAAGCTGAATTTCTCTCTACGTCCTCAGTGAGTCTCAAATTTACATCTAAAGTTCTCAATAAAATTAAACCTTAGTTTACATTTCATGGAAAAACAGTTAATGAAGTTCTGTATCAACTTCAGTTCTTAATAAGTTAACTGACGTCTCGGTGTCGTCAGCAAAGTAAATTAAACTGCAGAATATGAGCATCAAACCCTGTAAACTCTCGACTCCACAGAGTAAATCAGGCTGATCGATTCTGTTGAAGAGTGGCTGAGAAGAAAAACACTCCAGAAATTAATCTTTGGCGGCACCACTCTGTCTGCAGTTTTAGGGAACAACAAGAAAATTCACGATTTGGTCAACAAGGCCTCACGATCGAACCCTGGGTTCTGCCACTTCAGTTGACTCATTAGCTCATGTGATTTGTTTTACAACATTTGCATTGCACAGATTTATTTATCTTAATGATACTACAGTTAGAGACCAGAATAAAGACGGGAGGATCAAACATCAAAGCTGCTACTGGATTTGTGGTTGACATTTAAGTTCCTCCGTGAATCGTAACCTTATCGTGGTGGAGGGGTTTGTGTGTCCCAGGGATCCCAGGGGCTATGTTGCCTGGGGGCTTTTGCCCCCTGGTAGGGTCTCCCATGGCAAATTGGTCCTGGGTGAGGGACCAGACAAAGAGCGATTCAGAAGACCCTTATGAAAAGAATATCGAGGGAACAGTTTACCCTGCCCGGGATAGGGTTACCGGGGCCCCGCCCTGGAGCCAGGCCCGGGGAGGGTGCCCGAGGGCGAGCGTCTAGTGGCCGGGCCTTAGTCCATGGGGCCCGGCCGGGCACAGCCCGAAGAGGAGACATGGGCCCATCCTCCCGCAGGCCCACCACCCGCAGGAGGCGCCATAGGGGTCGGGTGCATTGTGTGCCGGGTGGCGGCCAGGAGCGGAGGCCCTGGCGGACTGACCCCCGGCTGCCAAGACTGGCAATAGGGACATGGAACCTGGGCGCCTCCTGGGTGAGGTGTTCCAAGCATGTCCCACCAGGAGGAGGCCCCGGGGCAGACCCAGGACACGCTGGAGAGATTATATCTCTCGGCTGGCCTGGGAACGCCTTGGTGTTCCCCCGGATAACCTGGAGGAGGTGGCTGGGGAGAGGGAGGTCTGGGCCTCTCTGCTTAGGCTGCTGCCCCCGCGACCCGGCCTCGGATAAAGCGGATGAAGATGGATGGATTTAAGTTAAACAGGGAGCTGTTTATTTATTAGTAAAGTTTGTTGGACCATAATTCTCAGAACTAATTCTTGGAGCAAATTGAAAACACTAAAAGCTTTGCTGCATTCAAGTAACTAAAGTTACGTAATGACAGAGGACAGATCAGATGAGTAAGAATCTGACATCTTATTGAATATCTGAAAGTCCATAATTTAATCCTGTCGACAGATATTAATGATACAGTTTTGATCGATTAATAAATAGATCAAATAGGCCGTATAATACTCTGAGAGGAGTACATCTGTAAACAACAGGGGCCCCATAATCGAGCCTTGGCGTACTCCAGCTTAATCGACTTTGCTCCATTTATTCAAACACCAACACTGTGGGACGAGAGCAGGTTCATGATCTCGCATCGTGCTGCAGAATTGGGCTCAGGTTGAATCGAACCCTGGGGAACATCCCTGAGTAAGACCTTCAGAAAGAAGCCTCAGGTCTGCACATCATGTCACGTTTATTACACACGGCATGTGTGTGTGATCAGTTTCCAGTGCTGTCAGGTCACAACATGAACATCTGCTATCGTGTGCCCATGTTTGGATAAAAAACCTTCCTGCAGACCAAAGTTTAAAATGAGCGTAGAAATGGTGATTTAGTAAAATCATGCTATAAGGAGATGCAGTCTGGTTTGCAGATGATGGCACACATAAGGTAACGTGTGCGCTACATTAAAGATGCTCAGTCTTCTGAGAATATGACGTCATGCACATGGTCGGTGCTGCAGGCCGTTAAAATAATGTATTTATGTTGAAATGACATCATAGGTCACATGGTCTCAGACACATTTAAAAACCATTAAAGGTTTCAATCAGCCACTCAAACACTTGGTCTCATTAACCCTCAGACAGGGTGAGCTGGTGGATTCCTTCACTACATCCTTTAAGCAGCTTCCTCTCTCGACCACCAGGGGGAGCAGTGAGGAAGCAGCTCGCTGTGTGAGCGGGTGTGATGGAGGGAGCTGCCATGTGAACGGAGGCTGTTTGTGCACACAGTGACTTGATCTCCTGTAATGTGGAACTACTGTTGTAAATAGCACTTGATAAAATAACTCCTGTCTGACTCTTCGTCTGCGTCCGCTTCATTCAGCCGCCCGGCGCCGCACAGCTCATCTCAAACGCCTCATTTCGCTTCCTCCTAACCTTTCTCTTCTCTCCTGCTTCCTGGTGCCTCAGCACCTGTCTCCTCCACCTGCTCTCCTCCCTCCATCGCGCCTCCTGCTGGGTTTGGATCGCACTCAGCTCTTTCTGGCAGAGCGCTCGCCGTTCCAAGAGGAAACTATCCATCACTGTCCAAATATAACCACAGCGTGTAAACACGCTGCAGGCTTTTCTGCTGATGCTCAGCCTCGCTAAAATCCCCGATTTACAGAAAACACGAGTTATTTAATGATGATCAGCGAGGGGGGAACCTGAAACCTCTGTGGGGTCATGTGACTGACTGTGTCACAACGCCTACAAAATAAAACTTTATTTAAAATCTGTTAAAAACAGCTTTAAGCCCAGAAACTGTCCTGCAGTTTATCAGCGGAGAGCTAACTCTCTGTGGACCTGATGTGAAACAATGATGATTCCACGATGTTCACTTACAGCAGTCACTTTACACACTCTTACTTTGACTTGACATCACCTGTGATTTACTTCCAGGTGGCCCCGCCCTAACCTGCTGATGTCATTAACTCCAACTTTGGTCCAACAGATTTGTTGAGCTGTGCAGGTAAGCTTTAGCAATTTAAACTGCCTCCATACATGCAGCAATGCTAAATATACTCCTGATAATAAGAAGGAAAAACAACCCATACAGCTCATTACACCTGAGCGGCGCACCTTTACCTCGCACAGCTGAGTCTGTGGGAGGGCGTTGGTGCTGGTCTATAAATAACCCCTTCTTAACAACAATGTTTTCATAGCTCACCTGTTTAACCCTTTAAGACCTACCATAGAACCAAGTCCGCCAGAGCTTATATTATATTTTTACATGTTGTGGAGCCATTTTTGGGAGCATTTCAAGTTGCTATACATCAATACAACCATTACAGCCTAAATTTTAATAATATGTCTGCATTAAGTGCATAGTAATTACAGAAATTGCAAAAAAGTGCAATAAACTACAAAAAAATTGAAAATCGTTTTTGTTTTTTAACATATATTTCTAGTTAGAGAAATTTAAGAGGCTTATCCCTCAAAACTGTAAATACAAAAAAGTTGCACAAAATAGTTTCCCACCACAGGAAATTTATTTTGAGTGTCTTCATAGTTTTATTTTTGAAATACACCAATTTTTATACACTGCAGGAAAAACGAAAATATATATTATAATGCAAATTTGCAAAAAAGCAGCATATGCATCAAAATAAACTATTTCCAGCAGTGCAATATGAGTCCTAAGCATCCCAGAAACGACACAGAAAGTCATAAAGTCAAACATAACTTTTAAAAACACCAGTATAGGCTCATGAGGCCCTGATGGTAAAAAACTACATTTCCGCAAAAATGGCATCACTTCCGGTTTCGGGCAGGTCATGGCGGACATGCGATAGTTCGCGCTGATGGACGTAGGAAGTGTTATGAACGGCTGATCAGATCGGCAAAGCGTGTTTCTGGAATATTATGTTTTTGTTGCTGCAAGTGCTTTTTATGCAGTTTTTGCAAAGCTATATGTGGAAGGAAACTGTAACCGAGGACAAGCTGATGGCATAAGATGTAAGTACAACTCCTCAGGTTTCATATGCAAAAACAATTATTGCTCTAGCTCACGTGGTTGCAGTGCTACAAGGATTTAAAAATAGTTGCGCAAAACGGAGCGTGCTGCTCTGACCGGTTTTAAAGGGTTAAATGGCATTATTAGGGGTGTGGTCTCTTTGACTGACAGGTGGATGGTGACACAGGAGTATCCAAGTAGTCTGAGCTCCAGCTTTGGTGAAATTCTCTGATTATATTTGGATGTCACTGAGCTCTGATTGGCAGGTATGGTGCTGTGTGATGCTAACACACAGCTAACTGGCGTTAGCTGATAACATAGCCTTCCATCCTCCGGTCCAACCGTGGTCACATGTACTTCAGAAACCAGTGAGTCAAGCTATAGTAGCTAACGCCATCGTTCTTATACAGTCTATCTGCTAACAGTAACAGCTGTTAGAGGAGACATGTTTACATGTTTACTCCAAACCTCCAGCCAAAACTGCCACCGTAGTACCACCAGTGACCCAGGAGGTGAGCCTCTCAGAGCCTGAACCACGGCGGTGTTAACGTTAGGTAAGAAAGTCCAAAAAAAGCCCACTCTGAGTGGATTTCTGTCTGCAGGGGAGGAGTGCTGCTTTTAATGTGACTCATCTTTCACCTTCTCTTCAACAGTAATTGCAGCTGAAACAACCTGATGTGTCTCGCTGAACTGGCTGCTGCCTGTAAATACATCTTCTTTGTGAAAACCGAGGATGTTCGGTCCTTCTGATGGGAACTAAAGGATAGTTTGGGAACTCGTACGACGGCAGCCTTTCTATGCTGCTGTGATGTTGGCTCCAGGCCGTCTTTGAGCTGAGTTTATTCCTGTTTAATCAGCGGTGCTGTTAACAGCAGCAGACTGACCCAGCAGCAGCTCCTCTCTGCAGCGTGTCATGGATGTAGTCTAACAGTATGCATGGATCCTCAGGCAGGTTCTGAACTGTGGCTTTCTCTGATTAATGAGCAGATTTGTGAAGCTTTATTTGTGTTTAGCTGCTTCCTAAAACTGGGTTTCTACCTCAGAGTCCCGTCCTGTCTGTCCTTTGGGGCTAGCATGCTGTTCCTGCTTCATGTCACTGCTGGGTTATGGTGATGTTATTTATATGCACGATGCTTACACAGCATCTATGACAGAGTACTGAGATTCATCACAAACCTCAGCTACCCACAGACTCAGGAACTCATACGAGCTTCATCAATCACAGAACTGTGGCCTTCATTCCACAGACTCTCTTTCCGATTCAGTGCAGCTTATAGCACCAAATCACAACAACAGTCTTCTTCATACTCTAAGGCAGCGGGTCCCAAACTTTTTTTGCTGGGCCCCCCTTTGTTTTACAAGAAAAATGTTTGCCCTACCCCCCCTTTCTCGTGCGTGCACGTGCACACGCATAGCCACATCCTCCAACCACACCCATATTTTGCTCCATTGCGGTTTCTTTCACACCTCAAACATTTAGTAAACAATTAAACAAATACAAGTAATCTGCAATAAATTACAGGTAGTAATAAAGTAAACTACTAACTCTTTTACGTCCACACCTACACGGGTGTTTGTGAACACGCAGCTGTTTCGTCCACATAAACGACGTTTCGAATCACCAAAAACTGAGATTTTTTAAAACTCCTTTTTTGCGTTTACGTGTGGACGAGGAACACAGAGTTCATCACAACATCAAAGGTATGTGCCTTTATTCACGTCACGCTGTGGCCACGTTATTGTTTACATGAGATGAACTGCAGAATGCAGATAGAGACAAAATACTGTTAATCTGACTGTCTGCAGGTTTTACACGCAGTTACTGTCCCTCTGTTTACAAAGGCAGAGGCGTCACGCTGTCATTATTTTACTGTATGTGTAATAATATTCAACATTGCTGTCAATACATTTTTCAAAAAATGCTTTTCTGTGCAAAATGGGTTTAAAAAATGAAGTCGAGAGGTGACCGGGCCTTTGCAACCGTGGCACCCAGACTCTGGAATAACCTCCCTGCTCATGTTCGTACTGCCGAGTCGATCCAGTCTTTTAAATCACGCCTTAAAACTAATTTTTTTACTTTGGCTTTTGATTCTGTCTAGTTGGCTGGTCTAGCTTGTTGTGTTGTTACCTATTGTTTGTTTTAACTGTCTCATTCTTTTACTGACTGTGAAGCACTATGGTCAACACTGTTGTTTTAATATGTGCTATATAAATACATTTTGATTTGATTTTGATTTAAAAACATAAACTGTGGGATCCTGTTTGTCTGTGATTTAAACAGCCCAGCGCTGCTCCCGACGCAGGAAAAACCAATCCTGCAGGGAGACCTACCTCTGCACCTGTGCAGGTGAAGCCAAAGGGCAGACATGCTTCACCATATTTTCTAGTCTTTGGCTTAGAATGAAGTTGGTTTGGAAACATATTCAGCGACGCTTCATCTCCTGCTTTGCGTTTCTGTGGGCGCCCTGTGCTAGCAGTGTCCAAACGTTTTGTTTTTTTCTCCCCCCCTCACGGGCCCCACACTTTGGGAAGGTCTGTTCTAAGGGAAAGACCCCACAATCAAACCACGCCCTATAAGCATGCACTTGGTGACCGTGGGGAAGCAAAACTCCCTTTTAATAGGAACAAACGTCTGACAGAAGCAGGCAGGGGGAGGAGCAACAATCTGAGAGACTGGTTTTGACTGGTTTGGGGGAAATGTGATCACATGTAGCTAAATCTTAAGGAGTCGGCGTGAGTAGAAGCATTTAAGGTGGACTGGAGGCACCTGCGGCTGCGAGGGTCCCACCTGAACATGACTGGGTCTGCTTTTGGCTCGAGATGATGACGTATTGTGATGTTTTAGTGTTTAAATAAATCAAAACGAGCAGCGCAGGAGACCCTTCACGCAGCTCCCCGTGCAACACTGACGGGACAAGCAGTGTGCATGCGCGATGGGCCCCGAGTTTTGCATGTTTCTTTTGTGCACGGAGGTCGCGGGTTCTACTCCTTCTCCTCCCATGATGCCCTGCGGCGGGATGGGCAAGACCCCGTTCCCTAAAAGTTCCTTCATCACGTTTCCTCCTCACACCATCAGCACCACCATCGTGTCACCTTAACAGTGACGTCACTCCTGTGCTCTCCTGCCTCGAGCTGCAGCAGCACAGAGAGAGAGAGAGAGAGAGCGGCGCGCGGACACAGCTCAGGTGAACGCACGAGCCTCGACGCCCGCAGGAAGAAAAAAAAACGGCGAAGAAGCAGCTGCGGAGGATCTGAGAGCAGATCCCGCGGTGCCTCCCTCCAGCTTCCCGGTACCACCCACCCATCAGCGGTTCATCGGTGATCGCATCATCCGAGACTCGACGCTTGTTGATAACAGCTGATTAAGGAAAGAAGGAAGGAAGCAAGGAAGGAAGCAAGGGACGCAGGCTAGGGGAGCACCTCGCCTCGGACATGGAGCTGGTTAAAGAGAAGGCACCCCCAGGTAGGACGGAGGGATGGGTGGATGAAACGCTGCATGGATGGATGGAAGTTTCCCTCATCCTGTGAGGGTGGATGAGAGGAAGTTGGTGCTTTTTCCCGCAGAGGGAGGTGGATGGAAGGGTGGAGACAGGATGAAGGGGACCCGAATGGATGGATGGATGTACGGGTGGATGGGTGGAGGGGACTGATGCATGTTGGGTAAAAGTGTACTGCGGTATCCTGCTGAATGCAGCTGCACTGGAGCTTTTTAGGT
Organism: Neolamprologus multifasciatus; assembly: GCF_963576455.1. Taxonomy (NCBI): domain Eukaryota; kingdom Metazoa; phylum Chordata; class Actinopteri; order Cichliformes; family Cichlidae; genus Neolamprologus; species Neolamprologus multifasciatus. The sequence continues at coordinate 1,541,365 of NC_140452.1, forward strand.
GTGGTTATTATGGGATGGGGTGCAGTGTGTGTGTGTGTGTGTGTGTGACAGAAGCCTGATGCAGCAAACACACAGAGACAGGCAGACAGGTGAGAGTGGTGATGCTGACTGATGCAGACAGATGGATGACGGGTGGCAGGAGGACTGACGGACGTGGAGCGACTGGGCTGCTGTTGGTGCAGTGATGCTTCGCCGTCCCGGGCTCCACGGCAACACAACTTAAAATATGGTTAATTCCAGTCACACAACATTGCCGTGGACACCGGCCCAGAAACAAGCCTCAGAGACGCAGATCCAAAAGTTCTCCCCAGACATCAAAGGAACACTCGTGAATCCCAGGTCACCATTACAGCGACCCAGCTCTGATCTCAGCGTGTGACGACACGCTTCTTTGTGTGCGACGTCAGACTCAAACTAAATTCATCTGAGAATATACATCTACTCAATTTATTATTAAAATAAGCAGTAAGAACAGGACCTCGGTGAAACAAAAAGAAAACAAGAACATTCATTTGGGATATTTTAATCATTTCCTCCTAATTCACTGCTCTTAATTAAGGCCTCGCGCTCGGTCTCGCTGCGAGTGCACCTCCTCGCACACGGAGTGGAGCAGCTGGAGGCGAGGAGCAGAGCAGCAGCGAGGAGCGGAGCAGCCGGAGGCGAGGAGCAGAGAAAACAAGTTTGAGTCAAAAACCTTCAAACATAAACTTCCTGCTCGCTTTTAACTCCACGAAACAGAACTGGAGGAGACTCGGCGCCTCCCTCCTTATGGTTTATGGATCCGTGCAGACGAGCTGAAGACGCTCGAAACACGTGTCACCACTCGGCATCCATCTTGAAATCTTCCAGGCGTTTTGTTTGTTTGTATTTACAGATTACCTGTAATTTAAAGTTTTGGAGAAATGAAAACTGCATGTAGAGAAAATCTCTCTGAATCTGAGAGGAGCCATTTTTATCCTGGCAGTGAAGATGCTGAGATCCAGATGTGGCTGAAGGTGGTTCTGCTCATAGTTTAAACTTTTCTCTGCTTTAACAAACAGGTCCAGCTTCCTTGTGTCGTCTCATTTCTGTGGTGGAAATGCTTCCTCCGGTAACCACGGTTACATTAGCAACGCTAGCTCAGCTGTAAGCTGCTGCATGTATGAAGCTTTTTGATGAGCCTGGTTCATTTTAAGTGTCCTGCTCCAACTTGTTGATGAAAATCAATTTATGGCAGCTGCAGTAAAATCAGGTCACTGCTGTGAGCCGAGCACACGAGGACGCTGGTAACGCTTCGATTGCTTCATTCCTTTATCCTGGTAAACGTCTGATTGCTGAGGTCTCCAGACTGCAGACGTGACAGCTGACCATCAACACCAACATTCAGCCGTTACACCAGAGGGAGCACGGGCTCCACGGCTTTAAGCCCCTGCCCGAGCAGCACGGCAGAAGTTTCGCACAGATTTTCATGCTGTCTCTGCACACATGGAGAGGCTGCAGCATCAGCAGGGTTAATGCACTTCCTGCAGTTATAAGTCCAGCTGCTTTCCTGCACCCACTCTGTCAAAAAAGCTGATCATACATGTTTATCATATTTGACATAATTAAAATGTTGTTCACCTGTGCCGTCATATTTTCTGCTTTAAAAGTCCACATTTGGAGGTTGGAGGGGTTGGTGCTGATAGTGTTATTTGGCCTCTGTGAGCTCCACGCTGTGAGGAGCGGTAACATGACGTGCACTCGCACTGAGAGGAGGAAGGAGGTGCTTGTGTGGCCTGAATAACAGCAGCATGTGGTAATCTTTATCTTAGTAATAAATACTAATTCCCAGAGTTTGTAATCTTATGGTTGGTGGCTCCTGAGTTTGGCTCCACCATCAGATCTGTCTGTGTGGAGTTTGCATGTTCTCCCCGTGTTTGCTGGCTGCTCCGGCTTCCTCCCACAATCCACACACGTGCAGTTAGTGGGGTAAGGTTAATAGGCCATAGGTGTGAATGATTGTCTGTCTTCATGCGTTAGCTCTGTGGCAGACTGGCCAGGGTGTACCCCGCCTCTCCCAGACAGCTGGGATAGGCTCCACCCCCACTGTGACCCTGAGTTAGATAAACGGATGGATGAAAATATTCTTAGAAATATTTATTGGTCATGTTTTCATGTAAAGGTTGAGCAGATGCTCATTAATGTGTCTGCAGTGTTGTTCTTACACACAAAACGAGTGCACAGCGGCTAATGTTAGCATGTTAGCATGTTTTAAAACCGGCGGCTCATGCTAGCTACGCAGACGGCACAGCAGCAGGTTTGAAGAGCAGGAAGCAACGATGCTGCAGAGAGAAGCAGCTCTGCAAAGGACTGCGATCCAACGCATCGTCTTTGCATTTAGTTTGGAGTTTTTATTGATTTCACTATTTCACATGTTCTCCCGGCCAACTTTCCAGCCGACTGCACACACTTCTCTCTCCTCTGACCTCAGTACATCCGTACAATCATCTCCACTTCTCCTGCAGCTGAGCCAGGGACCACAACTCCACCACAAACCCTAAAGCCAACAAGAGGGAAAAAACAGAAAGATCAACATCTGAGGAGGAACATCGAGCGTCTTCGTCTAACAGAGGAGCCTCGTGTTACGCCGAAGCGCTAAAGTGGCTCAGGAAGAGTCTCAGCATCAAGGCTGATCTCTCACACTGATGCACCAAATCAGTCTTTTTGAGAACGCCTCCAACACCGTCAGCAACATTTAGCATCTGCAATCTTCGTCTCCTGAAGGTTCTTATCCATATCAGATATTATTACGCCGTCATGTTGCCTAGCAACATGTTGCCTAACAATGGACGAGAAAGCCACGGCAGTCAGAAGCATCCGGGTCTCCCAGCATGGATGAGAGCGAGCTCCGTCCTGTGGTCGGTGCTATGAGGACACCAGGCAGCAGGAGCAGCCAATTCAGAGTTGATGTTTTTATTAAAGCGTGTCTGTGACAGATGTCGGCTCATAAAAGAAGATTCACAATAAAACAAGTGTAAAGCAATCCTGCCTCCGGTTTACCGCAGGCGGCTTCCTGCTGCCATAAAACAGAAGGCGCTCCGTCGCCGTACTCGCCAAAGATAAACGAGGCTGAACTTTGAGCTAACTGCTTTATGAGTCAGACTCCTTTATGTTAACATTTGGTGCCCGACAGTCTTTCTCTTTGATGGGGAACAGAGAGCTCTAATCTGCAGTGTGTTGCTGCAGTGCAGCCTCTGTAACATCTGGCCGGAGCGAGTGTCAAAGCTCCTCCAGATGTGGTCCGAGCTGGTTCAGAGACACGTGAAAGCTGAGCTGAAGTCAGTGAAACGTCCGTCAGCCGAAAAGAGTTAAAAGCTGTCGTGAGTCAGCTCTCTGCTGTTCAGGAGAGCTCGCAGCATCAGCGCGCTGTGTTATCAGCAGGACTGCAGGCCAGTGCAGCTCTCAGCCCACCTGAACGACGGGGAATTATCTGAGAAATCCTCTCTGTGCCAGCGAGGCCGTGCTGGTAGAATGAACCACGATTATCCTTTAAAAAGCAGAAATGCATTTATTCTCCTTAGTGTGCTTTTTAAAAATCTCACTTTCAAAGCTCTGCATGCTGAAGCAGTGAGAGCTGCTCCAACAGTCACGGTCACATGACAGCTGGTTTATATCATAGAGAGCTTTGATGCTATAGATGTAACTGCAGCAACCAGAAAGTCCGCTATGAGCAGCAGTTGGAGAGAGTGGGAAGGAAGAACTCCCTTTTAACAGGAAGACACCCGACAGCTGTCTGCTGGGAGTGTTTGTGAGGGAAACAGCTCTCTTCCACAGCATGTCTTTATCCTGTCTTCCTTCTCTCACCCCAACCAATCACAGCAGATGGCCCCGCCCCTCCCTGAGCCTGGTTCTGCTGGAGGTTTCTTCCTGTTAAAAGGGAGTTTTTCCTCCCCACTGTCGCCAAAGTGCTGCTCATAGGGGGTCATATGATTGTTGGGTTTTTCTCTGTATCTATGAAGCGCCTTGAGGCGACTATTGTTGTGATTTGGCGCTATATAAATAAAGTTGAATTGAATTGAATTGAATTGAATTGGACAGGTAGCAGGACTGAGGCTTCAGGGTTGTAAGCCTACAGGAGGACTCTGGTGTCGTGTCACTTCCTCGTCATGAAGCAGTGGAAGTGCTCTAAAAATAAACGTCCACAAAAACCTCATACTGATTCTGTAAATGTGTCAAATATAAAGCCGTCCAGTGTGGGGGCGTGGCCTACTGCAAGCACACATCAAAGAAAGAGCACGTTTTCAACCAGAAATACAAACATGTAGACCAGGGACTTTTATTTTGGCGAGGTTAGTTTCTGTAGAGAAGCTTCAAGGTGCGATGATTTGCTTTGGGCCTGCTGTTTTAGGACTGTCAGGTGGCGTGGCCTAAAGGGGCGTGGCCTAAAGGGCGTGTTTGTTTACAGCACACAGATCAGTGCGTTGTATTGATTCTGGGATCAGATCCACACGATTCAGGATGATTCAGTGACCTGCTGCCCAGAACAGAAACCTGAGAGACTCTGTGGACACACACACACACACACACACACACACGGGAGTGTTTCTTGTCGATTTCAGGTTGTGTTTTCACACAAACACTGCCAGTATCAGTGTCTCTGTGTACCTGTACATCTTTGTGTTGTTGCTGGCTGGACTCCTGTTGCAGGCTCGCCATGTTTGAAGCCGATGATTCTCACTTCCTGTGTCAGAACTGAATTTCACGTTTCCTAAAAATGATGCCTCACAAAGACACTAAGATGCTGTGTTCATATAAAACAACAATCAGCGTCCTAGTTGCTGTCTCTGCACTAACAGGCTTGATTTTTCCTGCTTCACGAGTGAGATGAGGTGGCTCTTCCTGTCCTCGCTCTGCGGGGGTAGAATTACTCTGCCCTTTACCTTCATGTGCAGTCCTGTGGAAAAACACTCGGCATGTCGGAGCGATCGAAAAGGTTGCGGCTGCTTGGCGGGAGCTTCCCCTCCCGTTACTGAAAAATGAAATTAGAGTGTCAGGAAGTGATGATTTACCAGCCGGTGAGAGCTGCAGTCAAACCACCGGGGACGCAGATGCACAGCCTCACCTTTCAAACACTCAGAGCAGCTCTGAGTCCATCACTGATGACTTTGTTCACTTATTGGATTCTTGAATATTGACCCAGCTCATGTTGGTGTAACAGCCTCTGCAGTGATTTCCCCTCAGCGTCATACTAAGCAGGTGTGATGGCGTTTGGTAGTCCGCTGTTCCCACCTTTACACACCTGCAGGTATCACTGCTGTGCTTCCAGCCAGGTGTTTCTCACACACAGACATGTGTTTCCAGGTATACTTTGTGATCGCCGCTTCGCTCGTTTCCCTTCGGGCAGTCTGCTCAGCTCGCCGCTGCGACGGTCTTCAGTATCGTTCAGCTGCGCGTCCTCTCGGTCTTCCTGGTCGCTCAGACTCAAAGTCCTCCTCCGGCCGAGGAGAGCGACGGCAAGCCGGCACGTCACTGCAGAGCGGAACGATCCACGAGGAACCTTCGTCGCGTTCACGTCACAGAGCATTTACACACCGGACACAGATCCGTGCAGATGTTTCATGTGTTAAAATATCTCAAGGCGTATTAACCAGCACGCTGCAGAGCTGCAGAGCTCAAACTGCCGACATCCTGAAATATGCACGAAAGCTTCGACTCCTGGATCGAGTGTTGAAATGAACACAGCTGTGCACAGGAGGTAAAAGTCATTAAGGTTTCTGCAGGTGACCCTGTGGGAGGAGCGTTAACCTTTCCAGCAGCCCTTTGATGTGGATGTTGTCCCTTTTTACCCCCCCTGCAGCTCCCACCTCCCACAGACGGTGCTTACAGACAAAAACAGTCTTTGTCATTTCTTTCTGTCCTTTAAATGATACGTAAAAGTTCACGAATCGCTGTGAATGCAGTCAGAAGTCTTCACATCAGCTGTCCCCTTGCACCTGTCTCACAGTGACACCTGTGGGCGGGGGCGTGTTTAAAAGCGGGGCGGAGCCGAGCGCCTGCCTCCAGGCTAGTTGGAGCTCAGTGAGCGGTCGGCTGGAGGAGACGCTCTGACTGGCTGTCACAGTAACACACGCAGCGTTTAGATCGCATCAATAAAATCCTCGTTTCCGTCACCTGTCACAGCTTCACAGCTGCCTCCATTTTGGATCCAGTTTCTCACATCCATCGGGCTCCTGTGCTAACAGGCGTAGCTTTCACCTGCAGGTAGCGTCGGCAGCTGCTCCTCTACAGCCGGCCGGCGCCGAGAGTTCACGGTTAAAACGAGCAGCGTCAACAGCGATGACAGAATCTGTCAGCTGCAGCGTTTTCATGGTAATTAGTCTGCTGGGTAAGATCGTGCGTGAGTGAAGAGGCATCCATCATCTCGCTGCTTCTGTAGCTCCAGCGAGTCCCACTGACACTTTCCTGCAGCGGGTCGATTCCTGCAGGACATTAAGCTCATTATCTGGATCAAGCTGCAAAAGTCAGTGACTTCCAGCTGCTGTTTCACTCAGTTTCAGTCCCTGATCGAGCGCTCGGCTCCCTCTCAGGTTGCAGCAGCAGGATGTGGACCTGTTCCTTACTTCCTGTCGTTTCTCTGCTGCTGAAACATGGACAGAGTTTCAAACACTGACGTCAGATGTCGTGTTTACGAGGGGCACCCAGTCAGGAGAAATTTGCCACCAAGCCCTATTATAAGATAAAGAAGGATTATTTTGGACTATGAGTCATGCAAAGCTACCCTAGCAGAATCAGAGAGTAGAAACAGGGAGATGGAAACGAGTTCTTTTTAAATTAGCTAATGTGAATGTTCAGGAGATGCTAGCCCACTCAGCAATCATTCAGTTTGCAGGCTGTCGATGGTTCAGCTGCTGCAGGAAATGACACGTGAAACATCGTGTCCAGGACAACGTCTACGAAATTTGACATTTTACATTTTAACATGGAAGTCTATGGAAACTGACTCAGTTGGAGTCAGGCCTCTAGTGGATGATAGAGGAACTGCAGCAGGTTTAAGTCTCCATGAAATAACCAGAAATATATTTAAATGTGGTTTGATTTTGATGGACTGTTGATTAAACTGTTCCAGGAAACGCGCGTACACGAACGAAAGCAGAAGGATCTTTTTGAATAAATTGATGAACGATCGGCCCTGGATGGCCTGAAGTACAGCTGAGTCCTCTCACAAACGAGCCGCCCTCCTCCACTGTGTGGGAGATGAACATAAAAGGCAGGAGATGCTGAGCTCAGCGTGCGCCAGCCCCTCCCTGTCTGATGTTTTATGGCCAGTGCGTCTCCATCATTCCCAGCAGTGCTCGGCTCTCCGTTTTAAACAGGAAGCTGGAAGTGGAACAGCAACAACATCTGAGTTTATGATCGTTTTACAAAAGCTTTTTCCAAAGCTTCACATTACTGCACGCTCGCTGCATCATGCACGCTCTTTAAGCAGCTCCCGAGGAGCAGAGGCCAGGACATGGAAGCAGAAGTCCAAGGGCATCGGGAGGAAAAGCGAAATCACAAACAGGAAGTCACTTAAACCTCATTTTGAAACAGCTGCAGCTGAAATGTAAAAACATTCGTGTTTAGAGGTCTTTACCTCTGTGAGGAGGTAAAGCAAACATATTCACCTTGGCTGTCTGTGATTGGTTGGCTCTTCTTATTTATTGACATTTTATTTTGAAAATTTTGTATTCTAAATGGGAAGAGTTGGGACCACATTGTTCAGTTTGTCAGACTTGCTGCTGGTGTGTTGTTATGACTTCACACACTGTTAAATAATGACATCAGACTGGTGCAGGAACTTTTGCACATCACACTAAAGCTACACTCAGACACAGTTGGAAACCCTTTACGCCTCCTAAGGTTGGGTGATTGGATGAATCTGGTCTTGGTATTGAGTTAGAGTCTTTGGGCAGTTTGTGTTGTAGCACTTTGCTCATTTAATATTATTTAAGGTGTTTTTATCCCAGTTTCTCCTGTTCAGGACGTCTGGAGTGGCTCTCTGTTTAAAGGCTCCAGGTTTCTGAGTGAAATGGGTGTTTCCAATAGGTAAAGCCGAAACTGCCTACAAACCAAGTATGGTTTGGCTTGGTTATTACTTTAGTGCCAGGAAAAGAATAGGCCAGGAAGAAGATGGAAGACATCATACTTACACAAGCTCTAACCTTCACTGTTACACTTAGAAGTTGCAAAATTCCCTTTTTGAGTGCAGGATATTTTATTTAAGCAGCTTAGCAGAGGCAACAAAACCCTCAGTCGAGGTAGGAGAAGGGTACGCTCAGGCCTGAGGCTCAGTCCCATCCGGGGCATGACTGATGAAGCAGTGACCTCCAGCTCCTTACCACCCTGGACGGAGTTTTCAGTTCTTGGACATCTATAACAGGAAACCGTGAGGATTTTTAATACCTTCTAGCTTGTTAATAAAGTGAAACCTAACCCTAGTCTTGATCAGGACCGTAGTGACGTGGTGGATATGAACAGCTTAAAGTCATGTACAGAACCATCCAGGGTTTCAGCTACGCTCTCCGTGATGGGCCAAACCTTGGACTTTATGTTTAGGTGAAAAGTAAAAGCACTTAAAGGAAAACGATGTATTATTGGATGTTTGTCAATCTGAATCTTTAGCCTTTGGCTTAAGCTGATCTGACATCATGCACGAAGACTCAGACCTTCGAATGGAGGTCATCTGGTAATTTCCAGTCTTGGTGTAAGGCACAGGTGTCGAACTCCAGGCCTCGAGGGCCGCTGTCCTGCAGGGTTTAGACGTGTCCTTGATCCAACACGGTTTATTTAAATGGCTAAACGACCTCCTCAACATGTCCTGAAGTTCTCCAGATTCCTGGTAATGAACTAATCATGTGATTCAGGTGTGTTGACCCAGGGTGAGATCTAAAACCTGCAGGACACCGGCCCTCGAGGCCGTAAGGAGTTCATTGTCACCACAAAACATGTCCTTCCAGAAGCAGGTCAGATCTTCTGTGTCCTGTTTGCTGGATAAAAACACGAGGCTGAGACCAGAACGTTCCTGACGATGGACCGAGTGACCTTCACCTGAGACCGGCCTGAACTCCTCTGAGTGACCAAACCCAACCTGGACCTGAATTAGAAGCAGAAAGCCTGTCACTATAAAATGATCTGTAATATCCAGTTTGGACGACAGGAAACAGGAGGTCCGTCATCTGAGGAGAAGAGTGCCCCATGAAATATGGGAACATGTCAAACCCACATTAGTGCGTCTCACTCTGTCCTGACAGGCTCGCAGAGATCTGAATCATTTTCCACTCGGTCGTCATCAGCTCTTCGTGTGTGACAGCTGTGATTCTCGGCTGTGTCACAGATGTTCTCTCTCACATTTCTGTAGTAAAGGCGTCGGGAGGAGGATGTTGGTTTAGATTTCAGAGCAGATCGATGGTTCAGCATCAATCTGGTGTCACGGCCTTTTTGACCAGTTGCTCCCAAAGACAGACGAGCTCATGTGTGACTCACTTTAAACCTGTCGTTTCACCTCCAGCAGGCTGAATTTAACCTCCTAATGTCCACCCATGACAACCTGTCTGTGATTGGTTTGATTAATGTCCAGCCATTTTTATATCATTTGTCCTTTCTTTTACCCAAATGGAACATAAAAACTATATTTGTATCTAAAAATATTCTTAAAAACACACACACACACACATATATGTATATATAGCTCAGAGAAATAATCAAAGAACCTCCAAACTCATAAATATGCAAGCAGCTGCTTTTTTAGGCGCAGGACTGGATGATGGTGATCACAGACTCTGTGACTGGAGACGAGCACACAGGACCACAGTCTGCTAACACTCACTATTCATTCAGGATCTTAGTTTATCATCTGCTGCTCGTTTGCAGCTCCTTGTTTTCATTCTTTGGCTGCACTTGGGTCACATTTCAAAATGATCCTTCTTTGTCTGATTCTGGGCCTCTCACTTCACCCACTGCCTGAAACAAGCTGGTTTAGTCCCCCTGGCCCTTTAACCAACTCACTTCTGATCGGCTGCCGAGAAAGGAAAGTGGGCGGGGCTTCTGTGCCTGAGACAACCATATTAGGGATATTGACTCTCTATGACATCATACACATCAAAGATAGAAAAACCTGCGTGAAACTGAGTGTTCAGAGCTGAGATTATCCTCTGACCTCGTTATTAAAAACTTTGTCCATGTTTAATATGAACATCCAGCTTCACTGGAGCAGATATAGGACCAGCAGTGCGTCGGACATGCAGCACGTTCTGAGCTGGAGTCATAATATTTTATTCAGCAGCAGTGATGAAGATAAATGGTTAGTTTAGCTACAGTGCTGTGATGTTGGCATGATTGCTTGTTTTTTGATCAGTAACTGATTTTTGTTAAGCATACATACAAACACTGAATGATTGCAGCCTTTAAGGAGAGGACTTGATGCTTCTGTTTGTCTGCAGCTGTGACCTTGAGCTGGGAAAAAGCTTTTTTTTGGAAAAAAGACAGAAACGCTCACTGACGGCTGGAAGTAATCAGCAGACCTGCTGTTTTATTACCACAGAGCCTGATGTCACCGCTGCGTCAGCAAACGGGACAGCGTGCAAAGAAAACGTGGCATGGTCCTTTAAGAGTATCGCCATGGAGACGGTGTGAAGGGGCGAGAGACGGCATGTGTCATAGAGAGAGAGGAGCGAGCGAGCTTAACCTAAAAGTGTATCGTCATGTAGACAGAGAGAGAGAGAGAGAGAGAGTCAGCAGACCTTTCAATTATTTATGAGGCTCCTCTGGAAATGGTCTCTGCAACACACACACACACACACACACACACACACACACACACACACACTGGGTTGATGAACAGTCTAATGTAATGCGGTGGTGTGGCTGCAGCAGCCGAGCAGGATGGATGTCTCTGCTGCATTAACCCTCTGCAGCTCCAGCAGCTTCCTGCATCCACGACGCTTACCCCGTCAAAATAAGAGTCCCCACCTGTTTGTAGAGGACCAGTCCGTCCCTGCTTCGCCTGTGCAGGTGTGTTGATAAAGTACGGTGTCGTGATGTTTTCAGTCGAGAAAGTAAATCCAGAGCTGACTTTAATAAATCACAACTTTAAAGAGTCTGTGACCTACGAGGGAGTCGCAGCCCCACAGAAATGACCTCTGAGTGTGAGGGTAGTGAGTTAGACCGGCTTTGCATGAAATGTAACTAATCTGTATAAGTAGCACACACGTAGTTTCTTTGTTCAGCAGTAGTGTGAGACGGGGCGTTTCTAATTTCAGCGATATTGATCACATGTTTGTTTAATGTACACGCTGACGGAGCGATGACTGCAGGAGATATTTAGTAAGATGAACAAGGCCCGAGCACAGAACCCTGTGGAGCTCCTTTATCCATTCTGACAGAGTCATCGTTTATTTTCTGCCTTTCGCTCAGAGGCAGACGGACACAGTTTGTTTTCTGCCCAAATCGGTCTCAGTTTATCCTCTGTCATCTTTACTGACGTCTGTCTGCATGAACTTATGACTGGGAAGAGCATCAGCACATAAAGTGAACTTAAAAAGCTTTTAATACCTCGTTAATTTAAGGTGCTGGGTCATGACCAGGTCTGGACGTGAGCTGAGCGCGCTCTGTAACAGAGAACCGTACAGAGGAGCCAATCACAGCATCTGATAAATGAACGTCTGATGACGTTATTGTTATGATAGTTCAGCACCTGACGCTGTCATTGGCTGGCTTTGCATGATTCACAGTTCAGAATAAACCCAGAGTTCGATCCTCTGTCTGAAACCAGCTCCCCGCCCACTGAGCCAGCTTTTCTCTGATTGGCTGCTCCTCGCATATGGCCATGTTAAAGATGCCCTCTCTTTGTGACATCATAGAGATCCAAGGATAGAAAAAAACTGTGAAACTATGTGTAGACTGATTACCGTACAAACACTGAGCTGATTATAAGATGCTTTACATAAGTGATCAGCTGACTGCAGGCACAGATTCAGCCTCAGCTTCTTCTCCTCTGGGTTCAGCTGCAGCTCTGAGCTCTGTTTTCCTTCCTCCATGTTTCTCGCTGTGTTTCATTCTTCTTCTCTGCCGAGCACCTAAAGGTTCTTATCTTTAACATAAACACAAAAAGAAGATCTCCAGAGAGAGCCGAGCCTGCTGACAGCTGATTGGTTCATTGATCACAGAGGGAAACGTGGATGCAGTGGGATGAACCATCTGTCCTTCAGTGCAGCACCCCCCCATCGTCACGCCCTGACGCCTGCTCTGCGCCCCCTGCTGGTCACACGGGGAACAGACTGCAGCAGCTCGAGGCTGCAGCTGAAAAACAAACACACGTCCTCAGCATCGGAGACAAAAGGAGGCTCGAGCCCCGCTGCTGGTCAGCTGTTTGCTCTCAGCCAACGCTCTCCAATAATCAGAGGATGTGAAGCTTCAAACATGACGATGGTGATGGTGTACGTGTAAACAGACTGAGCTCACAGAGGCTCTCAGCTCCAGTGGAGATTGTTTTTATAGGAACCTTCATCATCAGGAGCAAATGTAGAGACGTGGAAGCTCACTGAGTGTTTATTTACTGCTGTTAACCTCGTCTTCACACTTTAAACTGTGACATGAGTTCACTTTAAACACAGTTTAAACTCTAATCAGTAATAAGAAGTGATGTCACAGAGATGGGACATCCTTACATGGTCATCATCTTCAGGCGTGCTCCGCGCAGAAGCCCCTCCCACCTTCTGTTTAGTCTTTGAGTTTGTGACTAAAGCAGCTTGTTTCAGACCGAGGCTGCACCGAGGCTCGGTGTGAGATAAATAAAGATTCATGCAGAGCTGCTGTGGTGGAGGCCAGAGCGGAAAGACGGAGCTGGAAATGATCAAAATGAGGGAAAGATGGGAAATAAGCGGCTGATGTTGATCTGAAGGTGCAGAGCTGGAACATCTACCGGCACCTTAATATAATTTATTTATATACATAAAGTTCACATAAAGATTTTATGTAAAGTACTTTCAGGAAAATCTCCGGTATTGATTTGGATGTTTAAAATATTTATCATCACTTTGCTGTCATCAGAGCTGCGTCCTCGCCCTCCCTCATCACTAACACGCTCTCCGATCAGCTCCACAATTCAGGCTTCAGCCGAACGTTTTCTCCTTTAACAAGCAGCCGGTCTCCTCCGTCAGCTGCTCCGGAAACCCCGCTGGGATCTGCATCCGATACCTCTGCTTTCCTAAATCAATGCTGTGACATCACAGGACTGAGAGGAGTTACAGGTTCCAGCAGATGGTAGTCTTTGTTTTTGGCGTACTGGGAGCCAGATGACCTCAAACACAGACTGGATACCAGAGGATTTCCAGTTTCTCTCTGAAGTTCATGTTTGAGTTCTCTTGACGAATCACAGGTGATCACGCAGGTAGATAAGAGGGCGTGGCCTTCCTGATTACAGGCCAGCTTAGATATCAAAGAACCAATTAACAGGATCGTATCGAGAGAATGACAAAGATCATCAAATATAGCAAATAATGTAGATTTCTAAATAAACAGTAAATAAACCCGGTCCTAGTTGGTGTTTGGAGACAACTCACACGAGCCTTTGACTGGAGCCGTGACAGATCCACACACAAACGTCCTGAGAGGCTCCTGACACTTACACCTGTGACTTCTTTGAGCCAGAAGTGATTGAGTCTGCCTCCACAGGCTGTACAGGTGCGTCACACGGACACAGGTACCTGCTAATCTGTTACATCCAATTAAAATCCTGGAATTTTACTCAAAAAAACTGCAGCTCAGACTTCATAGGTGGTCTGTTACCACGGTGACCTCACAGCAGCCACATCATTGGTTGGATGATGTCATTAAAAAGGCTCCAACAGCACAAAATCAGTCCAGAGGTCCAGTTCAGGTGAAGCCTGACACCCACCTGTGTCACCACCCACCTGTCAGTCAAAGAGGCCACGCCCCTAATAATGCAAACTGTGTTATTGTATTTGCTTCACCTGAGATCTTCTCTCACTCCTCGTTATCTGGGGACTCGTACCTATTTTTAAAAGTTGGGTTTAGCAGCTAAAATAAGTAACAGACGATGTTTTTAGCCTCTCGTGCTTCATAAACTTGCTGAGGTTTGGTTTATGCTGCTTTGCATAACCAGGAGCTGCTGCAGGAACCAGCTGTGTAACCTGACCCCCCCTCTGTGATTTATCAGGCAGCAAACAGTGACACGGCTCGTGCTCGGGACAGGAAATCATACTTGAACCTCACTCACGGACCGAGTGAGTCGAACGCACAGCTGGGCGGGAACACGAACCTTCTGACGTCTGAAAACCTTTGAGGAGGCGACACGCGAGCGCTCGGTGTTTACTACGACTGTTGGCTGTTGGCTGTTGTCAGCGTTTCTCTCGGTATTAATGTAGCAGCAGCTGCGCGTGGTCACGTGGAGGCGCGTGCAGCACTCTGAGCCTCCGACTGTGTTTAACAGCGACTGGCTCTCGGCGACAGATCCAGTAGCTGCCTCATCGATTAGCGTACTGATCGACTGACTAATTAACTGACTGGAGCTTCAGCCTCAGTCAGCTTTCTGCTGCCATGACCCGTTATTACAGCCTGTTTCGGCGTCTGCTGTCCAGAGAGAGTAAAGGAGAGGAGGCCGATGAGGAGGAGGGCAGCGTTCACAAAGACAGCAGCCAGCAGGGTGAGTCCTCAGGAGACACGGCGCCCACCTGAGTCCTTTAATACTCACTTTGTTTTGTAGTGATCAGAGCTGGTGAAAGCAGAGGAAGACTCACAGCTCAGAATCACAGTTAGCATGTCCGCCTCTATAATCTTATCGTTTACTTTAAATAACAGAAATATGCACAAACATCTGTCCCTGAGTCCGGTCGCGCTGACTGCTTCTGTCTGTTGTTGCATGAAGCTGCAGAAACGTCTGTTTTAGGGGGGAGTTTATGTGAGAAGGTGTTTCTGATTCAGAATAGACTAACGAGTTTTAGCTTTGGGAGGTTTTGGCCTTTGTTCGTCTCCGAACCCTGAAACTTTCCAGAAGAGTTTGAGATCGTCTTCTGTGTTCTGGAAAATTCCTGGTGTGTTTGCAGCAGCAGGGTGGAGCAGCTGAGGGAAGTGCTTGATGGAGGTTTGCTAACAGGACGGCCATCAGAGAGTCATCTGCAGATAAACTGACGTTTAGTTCATGGAGGATGTTGTTAGCATGAATATCTCAAATACTTGAGATAAGCAGAGGTACAGAGCCTTGTGGTACACCATCGTTTAAGTGTAAAATATGTCCAAAACCAGAGACGTCACAATAATCATGAACCTACATTCTGACTGTGACCATCGTAAAGCACGCAGCGAACCAGAGAAGAGAGATGATGTTTCTCTGTAACTGATATCTTGTTCAAGTTAACCAATCAAGAGTCTAACATGGTTTTTGTGTTGTTATTGAGTTTTGGTCATTTTGTATTTGTTTGTCTGCCCAGTGTTTCCATGTCTGTTCTTCCCAAACACATCAGTAAAGCTGGATGTAAATGTGAAGTTTTACTGTCGACATTCATTCAAATGGCCACCAGGGCGGCGACATCTGTGGTTGCAGAAAGACTTCTGGTACTGTGTATGGCTGTATCCCAATTCAGGGTCTGCAGCCTCAACGATCCTCAAGGGCCGCGTACTCGAAGACCGCTAAGGCCGGAAGTGCGAGGCTTGTGAAATGGGACGGTCTAGCCTCCGTTGCGCTGCCCAGGTTGCCTAGCAACCATGATACTAACAGCTGGAAACGTTTCATACAGCTTTGTTTGACAGAAATGAAGGAGAAAATCTTTTGTTCATTTGTTTGTTTGTTTCTCTGATTAAGCTCAGCTATTGAACGGCGTATATTTTAAAGTAAAGGCTTTAAAACCAAGTTAGTACAAACGTCACTAATGTCACATGACTTTGCTGACATGTGGCCAACAGGAATGTTTTAATGTTCTTCGTTATTAAACATTTGCACATAAATAAGTGACATAATATTCAGTACTTACTTAAAGTTTACTCTTCGGCCGCTCCGCTTCTGCCGTCTGCGGCAAAATTATCCACACCCACCGCCGCGCTATGCATTCTGGGATATGTTGGGCCACGAAGTCTACACCGCCACGTCCTTAAAATTCAGGGAAATGAAGGACGCATTTGAGGGCCGCATTTCGAGCAGCCTTCGAATTGGGACAGCCTTCGTCGCGTCGTGGTGACGTAATTGGCCTTAAAATGCGGCCTTTAAGGCTGCAGACCCTGGATTGGGACACAGCCTATGTGTGAAGAAGGGGAAACGGCCCTCTGCCCTAAACTAGTTAGCCAATGAGCACGCAGTTTCAGTCACCATCATGGGGAAAATGCTGTGCTTGAGGTGTCATAGCACAACTTGCTAACCAGGTAGCGTCGCAGTGGGCGTGTCCATTTGTTATATTGCACTTGGCTCCTCCCTCTGTGCTCGTCTTCCTGTTAAGTGTTTGTCTTTTGGTTGGTTTTCTCGCCATATTTCAGTTTTTACTTCCTGCCTGCTTCTTGTCCTGCATCATCGTTGTTTCTAAAACCATCTGCAATATTCTGTTTCATCTCACTTTCTGTATTTTGCATTTATGTAAATACTTCAAGATTCAAGAAGGTTTGTTGTCATTTTGTAAGGTATTTATCAAAATCCACAGGCTGAAACTAAATCTGTGAAGAATAAGAATACAGTAATAAAAAAACCTGAAGGATAAATAAAAATCAAACAGCAGCTTCTGTAAAAGCACACTCGCTCAGCTGGCAGCGATCCTCTCACAGAGAGGGATCACTTCTTGGACGTTGTTGCCTCGTTGGAGGACGGCGCTGACGTGCATCTCTGTAGTCATCACTTTGGTTGAATCCCCACAGTCCCTGTCTGCTGAGCCACCAGCACACAGCACCGAGCCCACATGTATCATGACAGGTCAGCACAGACTGTAACAGCCTGCAGTCTGACTGTAGACAAGAGGACAGCGAAGCAGAGACGGCTGATCTGTTGCAAAGCAAGAAGACGATAAGTCAGGATAAAAGAAACAAAAGCTGTGAAAACTGAAAATCGATACATGTCGAATACGTCGACACGTCATCAGCTGATCTGTAGGTGAAGACTACACATGTGAAGAACACGGCACACCTGCTGCATGGATTTATTGTGTGTCTGTTTGGTGTGTTGTTGTGTTTTTGCGCTTGCTTGGATCCCATGTTGTGTTGCAGGTCGAGGTGTCTGTGCAGCAAAAGAAAGGCAAATGACATGCAAACACCTGAGTGTGACTGCAGGGACACAACCTGCGCACACAGTAAAACACCTGCGACTCGTATAAATGACAGAAAGCTCACAGAAAACTATTTTTTCTGCGCTTCATGAGCAGGTGTGTTTGTATGATGACGTTTAGCCTGTGAAGTATCAAAAACCAGCTTCTGCAAATGTTACTGTGCGTCCTCGCCGCGTCCTCGCCGCGTCCTCGCCGCGTCCTAACATGTCCCGTGTTCGTGGAAGATTATAAATATCAACGTTAAGGTCTCGGTGTCTCACACCTTCATCAGCTGATGACTGACAGATTCTCACATCACCAAAATATCTGCTTATATATAAACACACAAACCCATCAGCTGCTCGGCAGCAGGACAGAAACCTGTCGTCCTTCGTTTATAGACAGCAGGAAGTCTCAGTTAAACCTCACATCTGGACTCCAGGTGTCCACCCCCCTCCAATAACATGTCCTGATGTTTTTGGTTCCCAGGAATAAGCTGCAGTTCCTCTAACGTCCACTGGGGGTGTCAGTCCCCCCAGACTCCTCCAGCAGAACTAAACATGTTTACAACCTGATAAAACAAACTGGTTTCGTCTCTACAGATCATTGCCTGTTTATAATTACCATTTTTAGGGGCGTGGCCTGTTTGACTCGAGGTTTCCAGCAGTTTGCAGAAGCTTCTGTGACTTTATTTGAACGTTTTCCAAGCTCATCCTCTGACAGCTGGGAGTCGAGCTGAAGCGACAGGCTGATAAAACAACAGCCCAGAGCTGAAGCCATGATGATCCACGGTGACAATAAGCTCGTCTCTAACCTGAAAAACTGCTGAATTACTTTGGATAAGCGTGCCTAATAAACTGGCAGTGCGGGGGGAGATTCTGGGTCAGTTTTCTTGGAGTTTCTCGTTTTAGTTTCTGTGTCAAACAAAAAGCAGCGAGAGCAACATTTAAAGGCCTGTGACAGAAACAGAACACGCTAACTAAAATTAGCCCACACACTGTGTGTGTGTGTGCGTGTGTGTGTGTGTGTGTGTGTGTGTGTGTGTGTGTGTGTGTGTGCGTGTGTGTGTGCGTGTGTGTGTGTGTGTGTGTGTGTGTGTGTGTGTGTGTGTGTGTGTGTTGTCTCCGTTATATTCACAGCTCGGTGTATTTCTGTCTGAGCAGCTGTTCGTCTGCTCGGCTCAGTCAGCACTTTGCATTTCTGCTGCTCCGACCCGGAGACCCGTCCATATCAAGTGACTCCAGACGGACTCGAGTAGAAATCGCGCACACACACACACACTTGTTTATGTTTTGTAGGAAAAAGTCAGTTATTAAAATAAATGCAGACGCAGAATATCCTGTATGAGCACCTTTCTTCTTCAGCTCTCTGTTGTGCCGTTAAGCCGTCTCAGTCCTCCATCCTCTGTGGATGTTTCTGCCTTTGCTCTCAGGATGATCTCACGCTGCTTCAGTGATGTGAGGTTCGGGCTCTGGGAGGCCGACCCGTGACCGACGTGTGCGTTTCTACCCAGGTGTGCTTTCACTGCATTAACAGTGTGATTGGGATCATTGTGATGCTGAAAAATGAAGCTGCTGCCACGCAGATGTTTCCAGATGTTACTGCATGATGGCTCAAACTCTGACTTCATCAGTTTTATCAAAGATGTCCAACATCGCTGACTGACACGCAGCCCGAACCATGACAGAGTCTCCACCGTGTTTCTCTGATGTCTGAGCCTCTTTGATGGACCTCCTCCTGACCTCCTCCTGACCTTGATGTGCGTCCATCTCTCCATCAGACCTGTTCCTCTGCTCAGTGAAGCAACTTCCTGACAGCCGTCCTTCCACTGAGAGCATCTCTGATGAAGCTTCGGTGAAACAGTCGATCACCGTCTCTCAGCTCCTGTGTCAGGTCCTCCAGGTCTGCTGTAGATCTTTAGTTTTTCAGACCACGTGGGTCAAACTTAAGGAGAAGCAGAAACACGTCACTGCTTGGTCGGCAGCTCGTCACAGATTTATCTTTCATGTTAACTTCCTGTTTCTAATTCAGTTTGGTTTCTGAAAGTTTCCAGAGTTGGTTTCTTTTTTTCAGCTGTTTTACAGTCTTTACATCCTCAGTTCTAGTTTAGTCTCATAAACCCACATTTTACTACAGTAGAGGAAACACTATGAGCTCATTTTGAATTTGATGGCAGAAACGCGTCGTAGGACTTTGGATATCTGATCATCTGCAGTGAATAATAACGTTTCAGGACGAAGCAGAGCCATAAACCTGCATTCTATCTTGAGGCCACCAGATGGCGATAGCTGTGGCTGCGGTCAGCGGGAAAGCAGCTTTTCTGGCTTGAACACTTCTTGTGGACTCATCCACTTTCAGTCACAGTTGAGTCGTCCTCTGCATGCTGATTGGCTTTAGGCTCGTCAATCACAAGTCCAAGATTCACAGTTATAGAAACCATCAGTGTGACAGTCGCAGAACGCCTCAGGTTAGACTTCAGCAGGTGTCCTGCATCATAAACTCCAACGTCTGAAACCGAATAAAAACAGGTTATAAATTCAGTTCAGATGATTTTTAATTGTGCAGACGCTCGGTGCTGATACCAAACAAACGTGTGTGTGTGTGTGTGTGTGTGTGTGTGTGTGTGTGTGCAGTGCTGGCATCTCTATAACTAATTTACTCGACTGACATTGGACGTTACTGAAAATGACTCTTTAGCTGATGGAGGAAGAGAAAGCTGACCTCGAGCTGCTGCTGTGTGAACGTGTGGTTTAAAATGAGAACATGAGTGTTTTCAGCTTCTCTTTTTAATCCTTCAAAGTGTCTGACATGATGACATGAATGATTCACAACGACCGAAACATCGTCTGAAAACACACAGAAGAGGAGCTGAGGAAGAGGAGCTGTAGAAGGGTCTCTGTCTCCCTCTGCTGGGCACCGTCGGCATCTCCTCCTCCTCCATGAGACTGAGAGGAAACACACAGCAACAAATACAGAGGACAGCTGCAAACTACATGTGTCACTATGAGAATAACTGTGGATATGAACCACAGATATGAGGTGAGATGTGACCAGCAGAGGTCTGAGAAAGGAGCTCAGGCGTCTGCAGAGACTCGTGAACTGAACCCTCCGGATGATTCAGCAGACGTGGTGGTAAAAGTTCATGTTCCAGGTCAGAAAAAAGGTTTTAATCCTGATTTCAGTGATTTTTGTAGGTGTAGTGTTTATTGTGACGAATGCTTCAGATTTATGTGGATCTGAATCTTTTTGGTTTCTTTGTCTTTTTGATTGTTTGATCTGTTGAGGTTTTTTGTCTTTTTAACTGCGAGGTCTGCACCTGACCCTTGGAGAGGGGGAAGCTCTGTAACATCCACCAGGTGACCTGTTTAGGGTTAGGAGTTCTTTCTAGTAGACAGTGAACGCCACACCCACTTCAGGGCTCAGTGTGTGGAGAAAGAGGAAACAGGAAAACATCCAGACGAACAGAAACGCTCCAGGCTCTGAGAGTTAGGGTTTGGCTTTAAGAGTGACTGAGGGTGGAGTTAGGTCTGCATCACCCCTTTCTACTGAATTTTCACCCACTTGGATTAATTTGGAACCGCAAAATGAATTTAAGAAACCTGAAAAGCAACATCTTGTTTTTGAAGATTTGTTTTTTTGCACTCTAACGTTAGCGGGTTCAGCAGAGACCCGTCTGATGCTAAATCCACAGCATGCAGGTAAAAGTCAATGTGGTGTAAAGCACTTTGATTGGCTGAAAAAAACTAGAAAGGGGTTTTATATTCCAATCGCCTCAAAGCTGAGGCGAGGTTAACCCTTGCTGCTTCACTGCGTTCACGTTAGCTTAAACGCTGCTGCTAGCCACATGCTAAATACACAGTCTCATCTAGAAATTACCTTTAAAGTTTCAGGCAGGAAGGATCACTGGAGCTCCTTTTAGGTGGGTATCTATCTATATATTACAAGTATGGTTGTCATAGCAACAATTAGATGAGTAGTCAGCTAGATGAGTCAGCAGTTAGCATCAGACAAGCTAGCTACAGGTACTGTTGATGTACAACAGGCTGAATCTTTCCCACCTGTGCAGGCAGCCACCGTGCTCTCTCGCAGTATTTGCATAATGTGGTTTGATTGGTCAGTGCTTCAAAAGTTAAATCTCAACGTTGGCCGCAAGCAAAACGTCCAGAATGCAGTTTGTGACGACGCCTCGCTGACAGCGAATAAGAAGCAGCCGTGTCAGCTTGAGCTTTGGCTGTTCAGTTCTTCTTCTGTGGTGTTTATTCAGGAGGAAAGTCACAGGTGGATGTGAACCTCTTCAGATCCACCAGGCTGCAGGATGTAGAGAAGCTGCTTTGTGTTCAGTCTGTGGTCATGTGATCAGGGCTGGACTGGGACAAAAATGGGCCCGGGCATTTTGACTAGAGACCGGCCCCCCAGGTATTAAAGCCATAAAGCCTTTGAATGAAAACAGACGCTGTTGTGACAGTGATGTACAGTCTTGTTGGTATATGTGTGATTTCTATACATTTTACATCAGAGAAAAACTTTGGTTGTAAGATTCAGATAATTATTTATTAAAAGTTTTTAAATGACATAACAAAGAAAAGTATTTCTTTGTGCCCCCCTCTCCCTGTTAATGCCCCACCTGGCCCCCTGGCAACACTTTGCTAGACCCGCCCCTGCACAGTTACCAGCTGTCAGCTACTTAGAAAAGGATCCTGGTGTTATTTGTCTCTCAGAAACAGTTCATAACTTCAACTCATCCATGTCACCTAAAAGGTAAACCTGTTTCTCCATCACCTGTTCAGCTCTGATGATTCAGTAAGGACATCTCCTGGTTTCATCTTTCTGGGGCAAAGTGGGCGATAAACAAACAAGAGAGAAAAGACGATCAGCTGATCATTGATCAGTTTCATGATTAAAGTAGTAACAGGAGAGCGAGGGGGGAGAATGAGAGGAGAAGAGGCAGCTGCAGCGTAAAGACAGAATAACTCCAGCTTTGTGTCTTTTTCATTGTAGCTGAAGTTCGGGACAAACTGTTCCTTCTCAGCTCAACATGAAACGCGTCATATTTTCTCTGAATACGAGACGACTCCGTTTTGTACAGGACGGTTGGAAACTCTAATAACAAACCTTATGAATAAAATAAAGTTCACTGTCAGTAACATCATAGCACCACCCAGCTGGATAGAAACTCCGTCATGCTAGCTAGTAGCGGTACGAGTTATTGTAACTGACTGTAAAAAGTCATCACAACGAAAATAAACTCCACTTGGTTTATATCTGACCCAGATATTGACCCAGAGTTATTGTTACACATCAACCAGCATCTGGACAATATGTATCATCGGCCCACCGGGCATTTAGCCATGCATGTGATCATTCAAGCCTCGATACGGCGTCACACTAACTCCACCTCATTAAAATATATTATATTTATATATGTATATGTAAAACACATAATCTCTTACACAATCCAAGTGTTTACGGCCTATTTCCAGATCAGGGAAAAGTTACTTTAATGTTTCTTTGTAGGTTTAAGGTAAAAGTGGAAAAAACATCAACTTTATATCCAAACATTAAATCCAAAACAAGAAGAAAACAGATTAAAAAACTTTATGAACTGATTCCTCCCCACAGACTCAAACCTGCAGTTCACATGACATCCAGCAGATGGCAGCATCTCTCCAGTGAACAGAGCCCGTTCACTGAGACAGAAATACTCAAACGTTATCAAATTTATATTACATAACACTTAAAACGAATCAGAGTCCATATAATAAAAAAACCCTTTCCCTGCTTTCACAGAGGAAAAAATTCCTTTCTTTCTGCGTTCCTGGGAATGACCAAATAAAGACTTTCACAGTTCTTCACACATCATTTCTATTTTCCATTAAATCAAGTCAAAATCAATAAACTACACGTGTTACATAAAAGCTCTCCACCTGATGCCCTCACTGTTATGTAAAGCACATATGAAGTGCTGCTGTTTTTAATCAGATTCATGTTGTAGATGCAGCAGAGTCCAGTCTGACCGCACCTCTGGACGTGTCGTTCACGCCGTCCTATAAAGTCGTCTCAATCCCGCTTCTCGGATCATCTCTGTGATGGCGGGCCGGCTTTCTGAGCTTGTGTTTGTTATGAGCAGTGAGTCATCGGCAGGAGAAACGGCAGATTTTCAAAAATATATCGCTGTGTGCACGCTCGGCGTGAAACAATAGACGGAGGAACAATACGTGCTGCTGTTAACATTTTCAACATCCAGCGGCCGTCCTCTGTGCCGCCCACGCCGCTGTTTGTTGGAGTCTTTCCTCAGTTTTGGGCTGAATGTGTCTCTGATGGACCTGGAATAGATTTTTTCCAGGTTATTTTTGAAAACACCTCCCGTCTCATACTTACTGTCTTCCTGCAAGTAAATCCCAGAGCTGTCCTGGTTCATCATCGCGGCCTTTTGATCTCGCTTTGCACATCTTCCTCGTTCCTGTTTTCTCCTGTTTCCTGTGTTCACTCTCACAGTGCTTATTGTTTTGATTATGTTCACCTGTGCCTCATCTTTTGTTTCTTTCAGAAACTAATAATTTACCTCATCTCTTTCTTGGTCCCTTCCTTCCTCAGTTCACAGGTTCGATCCTTGATTAAGTGCCTCACTCGTGTCACACTCTCTCTCCTTCTTTTCTTGCTGTGGTTGTTTTCCTTATCGAGTTTACCTGCTCCACATTCTCACCTTTCTGTTTAGACCAACACATTCCTACCACAGTGTTTAGTCGTTGTTGGTTTGTTATTGGTCCCTGTTTCAGTTATTTATGTTTCAGTCTAACCTCTTTATTACAGGACAGCAGTGAGAGCAGAGCTGTGCAGCTTAGTGGGTCTAAACCACCTTTTGCTGTGAGTCAGACTCTGTGGTTAACTCACTGTGTTGGGCAGAAGACAAATGCAGTATTAAACACATATATTCAGTCTGAGAGGTTCTCTCAATCCATGAGCAACCTGTGTACTGCGAGTACTGTGAGTACTGTGAGTACTGTGAGTACTGTGAGTACTGCATTCTCTGGCAGTTTAATGGTGTTGCTGTTGCCCTGCTGACATTCTGCTGCCCTCTGATGAGGCAGTCTGTCTATTGATCAGGAAACATACCTGAACTGTACCCGCGCACACACACACACACACACACACACACACACACACACACACACACACACCTGCTGGGTGTTAATGAGCCGTGGGATCGATTGTGTTGCTGCCACAGTGGATTTCCTGTCCTTCGGTCCTGGACCCTCCCAGGTATGAACCTATCACACTTACATTATTCAGCAGATGTCGAACCTGCGACCATCAGGACAGGTCAGTGATGTCGTACAGGTGTTTGTCTACAGTGAACAGTTGGAGGATAAATATCAACAGTAGCAAGCTAACAGTTTGACAGTCGTCTTGTCGCTGATGCAGGCTGCAGAGTCGATGTGGACCAAACAAACCCTGAATTAAACTCATCTGTCCTGACATCACTTATAGAAACGACACAAAGTACTAAAAGTGTATAAAAAGAAGAAGAAAAGGGTTTGTTTAAGCTTAAAGCTGCAGTTCCTCCAATGGCCACATACATAGAAATCGGTAACTTCCTCCTGTGACACCTTCTGATCCCAGCTGGTGTCTCGGGGACGTTCATGTCGATGGCTTGGATCTTCAATTCAATTTTCAATTCAATTTTATTTATATAGCGCCAAATCACAACAAATGTCGCCTCAAGGCGCTTCATAGATACAGAGAAAAGCCCAACAATCATATGACCCCCTATGAGCAGCACTTTGGCGACAGTGGGAAGGAAAAACTCCCTTAAAAACTCTTATTGCTGCCGTTCAGCTTCTCAGCACGTGTCGCTCTTACAGCTCTGACATCCTGATGTCCTCGCTGCAGATCCTGATTACATGGATCACTGAGTCGATGCCTCGCTCTATCGTGGCGTACGGATTTAAGTCGTGCATGTACAGGATGTGACTGATGGTCACTCCACTCCTGAATCTATGTGCGTCTCTGCTTTTGCCGACGAGCTTCAGGTCTGTGGAGAACACTGGACGGTGCTTCGTATCTTTATCTTCCACGCTTGTGTGGTTGCCTTGGAGTTGGCCTCCAGCGTTTTCTTTACTATGATTTTTCCGTGCTCTTGGCAGGCGTCCACGTGTTCACCAATCAATAGAAAGTGGGCTTTTAAGGAATGGAGGAGCTACAAGGAGATGTGCGATGTGCTAGACTAAACTTGAGAAGAGCTGGATTTAGCCCACAGACCTCAGAGAACTGGGTTAAGAGATTTAGAGGCAGACATGAGCACATCTCCTCTCAAATAAGCATTTTCATTTGTTTCTACAGATATCAGAAAGCAGTAAGTTAATAACACGATCCTTTTAACGTCGAGTGAGTCAGACATTGTTGACCTGATCTGGAAGGATAACTGGCAGCGTCAGGATCTGATAATCAGAGTGAGCGACGGAGACGTTTGTCCTCCCTCGGTCCCACTGAGCAGGTACGAGGACGCAAATACACGACAGTAATTAAAGACGCTGACCTGTTTTTTTTCTGCGAGAGTGTAGGCCTACATTCAGCATGATGGTGCGTTCACTGACACGTGCGCACCCGGTTAGTGACGAAGTTAATCCCATTCAGTTTCACTTCGGTGCATGAGCATGGATCCTGCTGGACGCCTCGGCCTCAGGTCCAGAGACAAACCAAAGAGAGGTGGAGCCTTCGTCTTTAACGGCGCTGAAATGACCTGTTTGCTGAAAGTGTTTCACACTTGTCACCGGGTCAAACTGCAGGATTTCACTCTTCAGAAAGAAAAATGAGATGATCTGGATCAGAACCAGATCCTAAAACCCCCAAAATGTGCTTTAATCAGCAGATTTAACAGGAGAATAGCTGCAGCAGCTCAGTACGCCGCATAGGAAGCAAAGGTTACCAGCGTTTTAGCATAAGTGCCCACCCCCATAATAATAAGATCTTGTGGTCACCTGTCTTTAGCACAGTAGGTGTAGACGTCTGACTAAGAAGCCATTTGTGGGGTTTCAGGTACCTCACCACCTGTTAGGTGAGTTGTTTGAGCCGAACACTCAGATGCTCTGAGTTCTCGGTTTGGACTGATTACTGGTAACACTGGGCCTATACGTGCCCCTCGGTAGGCTTACAGAGTTGGTCAATCAGATGAAAGCTCACTTATTGGGAGGGCTTAAAGAAACTGTAATGTAATGTAAAGTTATGCCTTGAAGTACCAGAATAAAAATATGGATCTGTATTATTTTCCATTTACACATCAATGCATCAATGCAAACACGGTAATTAAAACACAAATATGCAGATATTAATGGCTACTGGATGCCAGAAATATGACAGCAACCTCTAAAAATGAAGCCAACACACAGGTGCAGTCCCTCTGATGTCCACAGGGGGCGCCAGAGTCAGTCCAAAAAGACTCCCACAGCAGAAATAAGTGCGTTTACAGCCTGACAGAAAAACTATTTTGGTCTCTATAAATCATTTCTTCCTTCGTAGGACAATTTATTAATAACTCAATTTATTAATAACTCAATTTATTAATAACTCAATTTATTAATAACTCAATTTATTAATAACTCACCTGGTGGCTGCCCACTGCTTTGCTGAGTGAATGGGTCACATGCAGAGAGGAATTTCCCCACAGGGATCAATAAAAGTTTATTTTTTGTTAATGTTCAAAATGATGAGGCCTGAACTATGTGGCGATTTTCTAGAGAAGTGTGCTCGTTGCTAATAATTCTGTAATAATTACTGTTTTTGAATTTTCTCAAACTGTGTCCTGCTACAAAAACAACCCCAAAATCCTAAAATTCAGTCGTTTTATTTTTCAATCAGGTCAGTGAAAACGTAGCTTTTGAAGTTGTTTTCATGCTGATGCTCTCCAGAACATGTTTGTGCGCAGACGAGGCGAACGCTGATTTTGTGCTGCAATCTCAAATGTGCAGAAAAGATGATATCAGACAGCGCCGTGTTGTTTGCAGGATTCTGACTGAGCTGCTTTTGCCTTTCCTGTAGATATATTTTCAAAACAAAAGCAGAAAATCCTCATTTAAAAATTGATGAGGTCTTCTAACCACGCTCGTGTCTATAAAAACTATTTTGGTCTCTATAAATCATTTCTTCCTTCATAGGACAATTTATTAATAACTCACCTGTTTAAATTGTATTAAGGTTTAAAGTTTGCATTAATAGATCCATTGGTGACACAGGCGGCTGTAGCTGCTGGCTTCACCTGAACTGCACCTCTGGACTGTATGTGCTGTTGGAGCCGTTTTAATGACATCATCTGACCAATAGCACGACTGCTGAGAGGTTAACTGTATTAACAATCAGTTGTAGAAGCAGTAGTAGTAAGAGGTCTGAAATAAAGAGGCTTCAGTGGAAATCTTATGCCAAAGAATCATTTAACGAATCTAGAAAAATGCTGTGTTTTAATCCATATTTGAAATGTTGTAGATTTATCTCTTTCATAATGAGGCTCAGACTCAGCCGTGTGCACAGAGCTGGGATCAGTTTTCTGGATTTGTCTCCCCACCTGAGGCTGCAGCTTTCCAGCATTCGCAGCGTGATCAGATGTGAAGCGATGAGTGAATCATTTCTGCTCTGAGCGCAGAACGACAGGACGGCGGGCTGAGTGTCAGATCACGCCGTTGCCTGCGGGCTCAGAGAGCTTTTCCTGACTTGGAGCAGATCTCACGGTTATTCAGCCGCGGCGACGTGTTCGTGAGCCGTGTGTGCTGCCGCTGTAGCGATGCAGCGGGAATAAAGATGCCTTTATGTAACCCTGCAGTTGACTTCACAGCCCTGACAGGAAATGTGAGCGCGGCACAGCAGAGAGGCTTCAGAGCAGAAACTGAGAGGTTGCAGAGCTCAACAATTTAACATGCGCCTTGTTTCCGTTGTTTTAAACTGACTACATGCTTCATGGAAAAAGACTTTTACCGCACCGCGTTTATCTGCTCCCTCCGTGAATAAATCAGAATCTCCTCGGGGCTTCTGCTCCATAATAAAACCCACAGCAGCAAGAGATGGGCCACAAATCACTGTTAAATAAGCCGTCTGCTATGTAGTAATATAAATGTAAATATCTGGTTTCATCAGGAATATGATCAGATGAGGAAAAGATCAGGACATTTCTGTTTCCTGCACCCATCCATCCACCCCAACCTCCTCCATGCAAAACCAAACAACCTCAAAGTGGATGGACCCACACAAGAGCTACTCTGCAGCGTAGTCACACCTACCGGCCAGCGGACACTGATGAGGATGTAACAGACAGGGAGGAACGCTGGTTTGAGGGCGGAGTCAAGGAGGCCATTTACGTGAAAAGGGAAAGACCATCTCTGAATGGAGGAGGGGCCTAAGGCCCATCTGTCACCATCTTACATGCTGTGATTGCAGCCATTCCCCAACTCTGTCAATGGGACTCATGGTCGTTGATGTGAATTTGCATATCAATGATAAAGAAAGTGACCTCCCAGCCCATTGGCTGGTTTCAGTCATTGTCCAAATGTCCCGTTTATAATGTTGAAACCTGCAGTCAGCTGGGAATGAAGACGTCACCTGACTCAACCTTTTGGGATCTCCTTACCTGGATGATTGAGCATCAAGACACTCAGTATGCCTCAGTTTCCTTAAGTGATCCGGATTTTTGCCATAACGGAGCAGCCCTGTGGGAGCTCCGCCTCTTACAACACACTCTCCTTCTCAAAGTGACACTAAGCTGCTTCGTAGGGGCAGGGAGAGCTCAGTAGGTAGATTGGTGGCCCTATGATCAGAAGGTTGGGGGTTCAAATCCATTGAACGGCTACCCTGAGGTACCCCTGAGCACACACTGCTCCCCGGGCGCTAGACTGGTGGCTGCCCACTGCTTTGCTGAGTGAATGGGTCACATGCAGAGAGGAATTTCCCCACAGGGATCAATAAAAGTTTATTTTTTGTTAATGTTCAAAATGATGAGGTCTGTGTCTGAACTATGTGGCAATTTTCTAGAGAAGTGTGCTCGTTGCTAATAATTCTGTAATAATTACTGTTTTTGAATTTTCTCAAACTGTGTCCTGCTACAAAAACAACCCCAAAATCCTAAAATTCAGTCGTTTTATTTTTCAATCAGGTCAGTGAAAACGTAGCTTTTGAAGTTGTTTTCATGCTGATGCTCTCCAGAACATGTTTGTGCGCGGACGAGGCGAACGCTGATTTTG
Organism: Neolamprologus multifasciatus; assembly: GCF_963576455.1. Lineage (NCBI taxonomy): Eukaryota > Metazoa > Chordata > Actinopteri > Cichliformes > Cichlidae > Neolamprologus > Neolamprologus multifasciatus. The sequence continues at coordinate 1,570,820 of NC_140452.1, forward strand.
TGCTGCAATCTCAAATGTGCAGAAAAGATGATATCAGACAGCGCCGTGTTGTTTGCAGGATTCTGACTGAGCTGCTTTTGCCTTTCCTGTAGATATATTTTCAAAACAAAAGCAGAAAATCCTCATTTAAAAATTGATGAGGTCTTCTAACCACGCTCGTGTCCAGATATGGTCACTTTTGGGTCCAAACAAACAAAATGTTGGCGCTCAGTGCAGAAGCCAGCGGTTGGCTGTAATTTGTGATGATCTGGTTTGAAGATTAAAGTGAAACGAAAGGTTTTTTTCTCTAACATGCACGACTCGATGCTGATGTTGCTCTGTAGTAACCAGTCGTCCTGTAACGCGCTCGTGTGCGTCGGGATGCTGCAGTGAAGATGGAGTGGTCTGATGTGGGAGCAACATGAAACATCAGGCGGAATATTTTTAGGAGCTTCTTCCACACCTCCACCTCTCCTCTCTCCATCTCTCTCTCTCTCCTCGATCTCTCGCTGACGGCTGCTCTCTTTTCTCCTCGCTCCTCTCTCTTCACATTCAGCAGCTCTCAGCCTGCGAGGAAGAGGAGGAGGAGGAGAGGATGAGGCAGGAGAACAGAGTAGAGTAAAATAGAGCAGAGCGGAGCGCGCGTGGAATCGGCGGCTTTATCGGCTCGTCTCCGGGATAATTCTGAACTTCTCGGGTTTGTTCCTCTTTTTCTGCATGTGGGGAAGTTGTTGACGAGCTGATGTAGGCGGGAGGATGAAGACGCTTTCCTCTCGCTCCACAGAGATGTGAAGAAACGTCACGGTGAAGCTCTTTGATTCTTCTGTTTGTGGCGCGTAAATCGAGAAAATCCCCGCTGCCATGTGCGCTTCCATCGGAGCGTCTGAAAGATGGAGGCGACCTAAAGTGATAAATTACCCAGCAGACACGATGAGCTCTTCGATCGAGGCGTAATCACTCAACAAATGTTCATTCAGAGTTTTTCTTTATTCCTTTGTTAATCGTCTCCAGGCCAGTGCTGCATCTTAACTTGTGTGGGAACCTGTGGGGTTATCCAGGGAACAGGTATCCGTTCTTCTCTGGATATTTAAAGTTTCCGTCTTTCAGAGCTCCATCAGGATTTGTGATCTATTTCCAAACCCTCAGCTGAAGAGTGCGGGGACTTCATCACCGTTCTTTGGATTAGTCATCAGAAAGGAAGCCTCAACATGTAAACATACACTCATAAATCAGCTATTTAAACTGTTTAAGAGGAATATCTGTTTCCTAACATCGGAGTTCTCACAGGTTTTGTGCGGAGAATCGCACGAACGTGAAACGACTTCCGGGTTCTTCACTTTTGTGGATTTTCAGGATCCTTCTGGTGTTTTTGTTTTGAAGCCTGTACGTGTGACCGTCGTGCATCGGCTGTTCCTCACAGCGGATCTCTAACGTTTTGGTTCCTGATCAACGATCTGCCATAAGGGACCCGTCAGGCGACATGTCACCTGTTTTGGACTGAAGGGTCGTCAGCCTCAGACTCGGACAGCAGGAGCAGATATTTTGTTCCTCTGTGGCTTCGTCCTCCTCTCAGAGATATGGCGGCGGCTATCGCCAGCTCCCTGATCAGACAGAAGCGCCAGGCCCGCGAGTCCAACAGCGACAAAGTCGCCACTAACAAGCGACGCTCAAGTCCCAGTAAAGACCCGCGGTCTCTGTGTGAGCGACACATCTTCAGCGTCTTTAGCAAAGTTCGCTTCTGCAGCGGAAAGAAAAGACCAGTACGCCGGAAACCAGGTGGGTGGAACGATTCGGAGAGCAAAGGTTTGCCGTGTTACGGCGGGACGGGAACACTGCTGCAGCGAGCTCTCAGACAGGTTCATGACCACGCTGATCAGAGCAGCTTAGCACGAGTCACCAGTCAAAATAATCCTTCTTTATCTTACACAGGGCATCCTTTGTCCTTCTGATTGGCTCGTAAAGTAGCAGATATATGACAGGAAATAACACAGGTCCAATTTAATGTGCAGCTTTAACTCAGCTCTCCTCTGATTGGCTGTCTCTTGCAAACAGAAGGTTTTAACAGCAGGCCTTCTGCACACCTGAGATCGCCATATAAGAACATTTCCTGTCTATGACGCAGGAATCTTTGAGGAAGGAAACCTCCCAACTTGAACAAATCCGGGCAGTTACTTTGAAGCCCCTCCCCCTCTAAAGAGGTCTGAACTCATCACGACATTAAAAAACTGAACGTAAACAGGTCATAGTTATTAACGTTGCTTTCAGACGTTTGGCTCCTCCCACTCGAACCCTGAACAGACACCTTGGTTGCTGCACAGTTGCTGTTACAGTAACTGTGCTTACCCCCCCCCCTCCCCCGATGGAGACAGCGGCTCAGCTGGAGGCGCGAGGAATTGCAGCGTCCGCGACCACTGCGTACATCGGCGTACTCCCCGCCTTTATGCTGCTTGTCTGTCATGGCGTATAGTGTGATGATATCTGTGCTTCTTTGTGTGCTACGGAGTTTCCTGTGTTTCCTCCTCATGATGACTCACTTGTTGGACGTCATCATGGCCAGAAACACTTTTTTCTCCTGACTTTGTAACATATGTTACATATTTCACTGTCTATCCCTTTTTCTAGCCTCTCCCCAGTGTAAGTTTGTATATTGTCTGCAACTGACAAATGAAGCTTATCCTTATGTTCACTTTGATAGATTCAGATTCAGGGCTTCCCTTACCTGTGTCTGTTGAGGGTCCGTCAACACTGAAGAAGTTCATTGGTTGCCTTCAGCTTTTTAAAGCTCAGAAAGTTGAAGCTCAGCTTTAATTTGAGGTTCCCGTGCTGTTGTATGTTCTGTGGGTTTATAGTGGATTGCATAAAGAAAACTCACCTCCCTGTTTGCTGTGGGTTCCTCCGTGTTCTCTGTTTGATTTGTAATGAGCGTTGCATCGTCAGATCCCCACGGTGTGATTCCAGGCGGCATTTTTCTTTTCTTGAAGTAACTGCAAACCTTTATGTTTTAGTCCTCCTGCAGAATAACGAGATAAAAGTCGACCTGAGCTCGAGCGGCGTTCCCTCCAGAGAAAGCTTCTCGGAGAGCAGCAGCAGAGCGTCGGAGAACCGGACGGCTGTCTGCGTTTACACATTTATGAGCTAGCTGCAGCTCTCGTCTCTCATTAGCCGACTCCCCGCCGTCGCCTCCGCCTCCTGTTTTCTTGGCAATGCAACAAACAGCTTCTTAAAGAAACTATTACGCAGCACTTGTGCTTGATCAGCTCCTTCAGAGTCTGCGGACTTCAAGTTCTCCAGTAAGGAGCTGGTAGGAAGAGGCCGAGTTATTCATGAGTTGCTCTGCAGTTGGTGAAGTCGGCGTTCAGCTCGACGTCAGCGCTTTGCCCTGCTTTGATGTTTCGCCCTCAGTGAGTCCTCTGCTAATGAGATCTGTTACTGCATGAAGCCTTTTTGAAGCCGTAAAGATTTCACCCCCAACTTTGCTCAAGTTCAAATCAAAACACGACCGCGTGCCTCCAGTATCCTTCAGCAGCACTTCCAGGTTTTCCTTCGGCTTTTTCGCCACCTTTTTGTGCAGAATCGACCGCACACGGGGGCAAAGTGCGGCCTGAGGCCCAGAATCAAGCCGCTCGCTCTCTCAGTCTGCAATGTGATGCAACTGTGATGTGTAGTCGGCTTGAAACAGGTAGGAAAGTTGCAGAGAAGGTTCTGGTAGCTCATCGCTCAGACTGTCCTGTAATTATTTATTCACAATGTAAAGTTTTCATTAATTCACAGAGCATATCCTGTAGTTTGGCGTGGAGGGAAAACTGCAAAACTTAAAGTGGGCCGGATTGGAGTCATCGTCGGGCAGATTCTGGCCCACGGGCCTCATGTTTGACACTCCTGATTTACACCATCACTGTGTTGGTGTGTGGAAACCAGTAATGAGGTCCATGAGCTATTTCCTCGTCTTTTCTTTCAGGTGTCGCCCCCTGGTGGCCTTTAAAGGAATGCACATGTAGAAAACGTTGGTGTTTGTACCATCTCGGGTCATCGATAATGTAAGAGATGAGCAGGTGGTTTTCTTTCATCGATATCACGGTTTCTTTGTGCTCCCACAGCAGCAGACGGCGCTCTTAGTTCAGCGTTTATCGTTTCGCTGCGACTCGGGAAGACGAGGTTGGGTTTTAAAGGCGCTGTCAGTCTGATCACGCCTGAGCTCGGGGAGCAGCATGTGACGAGGTGTTTTGTCACCCGCAGCCTCACAGATGTTAAACCTCACAGCTTGTCTTCACACAGCGTGACGCACACTCACAGATACAGCTCCTGGATGCGTGCTTATAATTAGAGATTACACCTTGCAGATGTTTCGTGACTGTTGTTGAATCGTCAGCACGCTGACTTTGGATTCAACTTCTGAGCATCAAAACACAGCGTGAGGTGAATACGTGAATACGCCACTGCCCTCTAAAACAAACCAGCTGACTTCTACGGCCTTTAAAATGCACTGATGACATAAATATGTGGGAAAACAACTGAATGTATTTATGGACGTAAAAACGACCAGAAATAAATAAGTTAGCTTGAATATAAACTTTGGGTCCTTATCGGTATTTAGTTAATATTCATTTCATGTTGGAGGCTATTATTATTCTCTGAATTCATAACCAAGATTGCTTTTACCAGAAAGTAAACCTGTGAGCGAGCACTTGAGCACGGCGATAGTGGGAAAGAAAAACCCACTTTTAACAGGAAGAGACCTCCAGCAGAGCCAGGCTCAAGGAGGGGCGGGGCCATCTGCTGTGATTGGTTGGGAGTGAGGATGAATTGGATAATAAGGACACAACGCAGCGGGTCAGTGATGCTGTCGTCAAACAATGTGAAAATGATCCGTTTAACCCTTTAAAACCGGTCAGAGCAGCACGCTCCGTTTGTGCGTAACTATTTTTAAATCCCGGTAGCTCTGCAACCACGTGAGCTAGCGCAATAATTTTTTCTCATATGAAACCGGAGGAGCTGTACTTACATCTTATGCCATCAGCTTGTCCTCGGTCACAGTTTCCTTCCACATATAACTTTGCAAAAACTGCATAAAAAGCACTTGCAGCAACAGAAACATAATATTCCAGAAACACGCTTTGCCGATCCGATCAGCTGTTCATAACACTTCCTACGTCCATCAGCACGAACTATCGCATGTCCGCCATGACCTGCCCGAAACTGGAAGTGGCGTCATTTTGCAGAAATGTAGTTTTTTACCATCAGGGCCTCATGAGCCTATACTGGTGTTTTTAAAAGTTATGTTTGACTTTATGACTTTCTGTGTGGTTTCTGGGATGCTTAGGACTCATATTGCACTGCTGGAAATAGTTTATTTTGATGCATATGCTGCTTTTTTGCAAATTTGCACTATAATATTTATTTTCGTTTTTCCTGCAGTGTATAAAAATTGGTGTATTTCAAAAATAAAACTATGAAGACACTCAAAATAAATTTCCTGTGGTGGGAAACTATTTTGTGCAACTTTTTTGTATTTACAGTTTTGAGGGATAAGCCTCTTAAATTTCTCTAACTAGAAATATATGTTAAAAAAACAAAAACGATTTTCAATTTTTTTGTAGTTTATTGCACTTTTTTGCAATTTATGTAATTACTATTTACTTAATTCATACATATTGTTAAAATCTGGGCTGTAATGGTTGTATTGATGTATAGCAACTTGAATTGCTCCCAAAAATGGCTCCACAGCATGTAAACATATAATATAAGCTCTGGCGGACTTGGTTCTATGGTCGGTCTTAAAGGGTTAAAGCAGGAAGCTGTTTGAATCCACTTCCTCTCTGTGAAACAAGGCCTGTAATACTGTGACTGCATGAAATGTAGGAAGTGTAGAGGATTTGTTGATGATATCAAACATCACTCTGTTGTTGATTTATACATGTGAGCTGTTTGACGGGTAATCAGAGTAAAACCAAACGACTTTAATGAGCACCAATAAAGGTCTTTGTGTTTTGCAGGGACGGTTGGTCCTTCTGTGTCAGCTCCTCCACACTCATGTCTGCTCTGTTAAAAGGTGAAGATTTACCTTGTTGTCGTTTCCGGACACGTATGTGTGTCTTCGATCCTTTCAGATGTTAAGTAGCACAGCGGCCTGCTCCACATTAGCCTCGCTGTCTTTTTGGTCTATTTCTGCCAGAGATGAGTCCTTCTGGCCCACATTGTCATCTGGAGCATCACTTCGTCTGCTCAGCTTCTACCGTGTTTCCGTCCTCAGACCTTCAGCTCGGTGTTAAAGTCAAGCAGGAGGGACTCGCGCTGAGCCGTGGCCTCGGGGTTTGTCTCCGGGGCACATGTGACACCCCGGGGTTTGAACCATGTGTGTTTGTGTGGAAACCCATCAGCAGCCATCTGCTAACTCTGAGGGCAAAGGTCACTGATTTGGGGCTTCAGGAACTTCCTGACTCTCCACACAGATTGGAGGGTTTCCGATGGTCTGCCTCCATGTTTGAACATGTCCTTAAACTAGTGGCTAACACGCTGTTAGTGTTATGTGTCTTATGCAAGCAAAGGGTGACCTGCTGATGTATCAGCTAATGCTAGCTAGCATGATTTGCAAGCTGACTGTACAGGTGTGACATTTCTCTGCGGTCGAGTCTGTGAGAGGAACGCTGGATGGGAATGTTGGGATGTTTCTTCTTCTTCTTCTCAAATGTGAAAGTAGAGAAGAAGAAGAAACACTTCTTCTTGTTACCTTGCTACAATGCTACCTGACGACCTGCTGTCAGGCACAGACTGTGTGTGTGTGTGTGTGTGTGTGCGTGTGTGCGTGCGTGCGTGCGTGCGTGCGTGTGTGTGTGTGTGTGTGTGTGCGTGTGTGTGTTTGCGAGCTGAACCTCACATCGGTCTTTGTGTTTCAGAGCCGCAGCTGAAGGGCATCGTGACGCGCCTCTTCAGCGAGCAGGGCTTCTTCCTGCAGATGCAGCCCGATGGCGCCATCAGCGGCACCAAGGACGAGAACAGCGACTACAGTGAGTCCCACATTAACACTGTGTTTGTCTGCCTCACACCTGTACTCTTTTAATGGCCTCCAGGGGGCGATCCTGAGGGTTCATGGGCTCGTTTTGGGTCAAGCTAAATAAAAAGATGAGGTCATTTTGTAAAGTTTGTCAGGAGTCGGTTTTATGAAGGGTTCAGTGAGCATGTTGTTTCACTCACTACTGTGTGGTGTCGTGGTCGCTACCGCCAACTTTTATGGAAAGACAAGATAAAAGAAACTTCTGTGTTTCACAGCCAAACGCTGTGGGTCAAATCATCCGATGTCAAACAAGAGAACAGCTCAGAAAGGTGAAACATTACACAGAAGAAGGATCTCAAATACAACAGCTCATTAAATCAGAACATAATCCAACAATCTTCTGCTGCTTCCCGGGTTTGGCTCATGAAGTCTAACCGGAGAAGTCCGGACTTCCTTCGCCCCAGCCAGCTCCTCCAGCTCATCCGGGGGGATTTCTTCCCAGCCAGCTGAGATATAATCTCTCCAGTGAGTCCTGGGTCTGCCGGGGCCTCCTCCCGGTCCGACCAGCAGATCTGAGCCCCTCACGAATGTCTGAAAGCCCCGTCACTAAGTGCGCTTCAAAGGAAATGTTTCCACAGCTTACACCTGCAGCTCTTTCAGTCACTCCCCACAGGTGAGGGTAGGGATGTCAATCCATCTGCCGCTCTCACGCTCCACCCTCCCCTCACTAAAGACTAGAGATGCACGATACCACTTTTTTATGTCCGATACCGATACCGATATCATAAATTTGGATATCTGCCGATACCGATATGAATCCGATATAGTGTGTTTTTTAATCAGTAAAACTGTTTTTTTAATATCTTGCTGCTTTTTGTATAAGTTCATACTCAAGTTAAAAAACAACAACAACACTAAAGCTATTCTGTTATACCTGTATGTAAAAAAAACACACTGCACCCAAAATATTTCATAGTTCAGCAAAACTGATCAATTTAATAAAGTTAAACCTGCTCCATCCTCCCTATTCTGGTATTTTAAAGAGCACTTAGCAGAAATATTAAGCAACCTAACTAATAGGGTTGCAAACTCCCAGCAAAAGAAAATAGGGAACCACCCTCTTCCTCATGATGCTTAATCAATGTAATCAACTTTAATTTGATGCAGGGTGAAAAAAATTCACAAAAATAAATTATTTTTCAAGAATAATTAAATAGATTCAACATCTTTCTTCTACAGAACTGCAGACTGCACAGATGGTATCTTCCCAAAGGAAAAAGTACTACAGCTTACTAGGGTATATTAGACTTAACAGTTACTATATACAGTAATGGACTTCTATACATTTTACATCAGATTAAAACTTTGGGTGTAAGATTCAGATAATTATTTATTAAAAACTAGACATTTTAAATGAGAACAAGAAAGAAAAGTATGTCTTTGTGCCCCCTTTTCCCTGTTCATGCCCTATCGGCCCCCCTGGCTAAACTTTGCTAGATCCGCCCCTGCACAGTTACGTCAGCTGTAGAAAAAGATCCTGGTGTAGAAATAATATTAAATAAATTCTAACAACAGCTTATCAAGCTTAAACGTGCTGCTGTTGTTCAGCCGCTGGTTTCCTCTTTCTGGTGCAAAGTGGACCAAAAACAAAGAAGAGAGACGATCAGCTGATCATTGATCAGTTTCATGATTGAAGCAGCAGCAGGAGAGAGAGAGAGAGAGGGAGAGAGAGAGAGAGGCAGTCACTCGGTTGTTAAGCTTAACGCGGGAATGCTTTACAAACATTCAGAGATGAACTTACACACTTGCTTTACTTCTCTCTGGGAAAACTTCCTCGGAGATGAAATGTTTGCTAGCAGGCTACAAATACACACAGCCGCTCTATCACGTGACCACACTGCTCCGGCTCGCCATGTAGCAAGTTTTGTGAGGTGCTTTTTTGATATTTAATGGATCGGATTACATTTTTTATTTCTCTCCGATATCCGATCCAGTAATTTAGGTCAGTATCGGACCGATACCGATACGTAATATCGGATCGGTCCATCTCTACTAAAGACACCTCCCCTACAACGCTGTCATGTTTAACACGTTCGCTTGGCAAGCAAAAGGTCGTCGGTTCGATTCCACAAATCCCGTTTGGGGTTGTGTCAGAAAACCGAGCTTCATCTGCCGTCTGTAACAGAGCGATCCGAGGTCTGAAGACTGATCGCCGATACTCGGTCACGTTCCCGCTGCAGGTCTTTGTTCGCGGCTGGATGAGCTCAGGATTACAGCCTCTGCTGCTTCCTGTAAATCCTTTCGGTTTGGAAAAGAAGCAAAAACAGGACAAGAAGAGGAGGAGGAGATGTGTTGGATTCCCCTCTCTCCCCCTCTCTCCCCCTCTCGCGTTCTCTCTGATCATCTCTGAGTTAAATAAAGGAGGATTAACCGCAGCCATTGCCACAGGCCTCTTCCTCCTCCACCTCCTCCTACTCCTCGTCCTCACCCACACTGCAGCTCTCTGTCCCCGAGGATTAAATCACCTCTCATCACTGCGTCCCTCCATCACCCCCCCTCTCGCTCTCTCTCTGCTTTTATTCAGTCTTTTTCTCTCGCTTTATCAGCTGGAAGCACATCAGCAGGCTGAGCCGGGTTTTAACCACCGTTACACATCGACTAAAAGCACGAAAAATCACAGTTTGAAGAGGTGTAATGGGATTGTTTTAATGCTGAGTGGGTCTGATTTACACAGGTGCAGAAGATCTAAAGCAGAGATGGAAGAATCACTGGTTTATTAATTTAAACCTGCTCTGTGCGACTTTTTACTGCAAACGTGTGAACAGACAGAAGCAGACGTTTGTGTAGTTTCAGGTTTGTGTGTTAACACGATGCAGAGGAGGAACGGCATCAGCAACAAGCTTAAGAAGCATCAGCTGATGTCCATCGTCATGCAGGGATAAGGCCAAAGAATCTCAAGTCCGTTATTCCACAGCGGAGGACGGTATCCACACGTGGAAAACTCATCTCAGGAGTGGATATCCCAGCAAATCCCCCAGGAGACTCTACAGGCCTCTGTTAGCATGCTAGCATGTAGCAGCTGCTGCAGCGAGTCCGGGTGTCAACCTCCGCCTGGCTGAGACGCTGGGACCTCGTGGCTAATCCACCATTTTCACATCATCCTGATGTTAAAAGTTTCTGCTCCGTCTGATACATACGTGCATATATTCATATATATACATATAATTCATATATTCATAGAACAGAAATATCCTGGGACGTCTCGAATTCAGTTTTATTTACACAACAGTCGCCTCAAGGCGCTTCATACTGTGAGGTCGACCCTACAATAACACATACAGAGAGAAACCCAACAATCATATGACCCCCTGTGAGCAGCACTTTGGCGACAGTGGGAAGGAAAAACTCCCTTTTAACAGGAAGTAACCTGCAGGGAGAGGAAGAGAGGCAGATCATCAACGTTTGAAATCATGGTCGTTTTATCCAGGAGTTCCTCGTCCGTCTCCGCCGCTCGGTCGTCACATCTGCTTTCAAAACGCCAAATGACTCAACTCGAGGTTTCACAATAAGAGCTCGGTAACTGCGGCAGACTTCCTGGTAGCTCCGCCCGTCTCCTGTGCTCTCTGTGGCGTTTTGTATTAATCTACTTTCTGCCTCTCACTCTCTCTCTCTGTCTGTTTCTATGTCTCTCGCCCTCCAGCTCTGTTTAACCTGATCCCAGTAGGTTTGAGGGTCGTGGCCATCCAGGGAGTGAAGGCGGCGCTGTACGTGGCCATGAACGCCGAGGGATTCCTCTACACATCTGTAAGAACATCTGCCTCATCCTCATGTCCTTTGAGCTTGTTGCGTTAAAGGTTTGGAGCGTCACTTCCTCCCGAGGTGACACAAACAGCTGCAGGAGCTCCTGACGAGTCCCCGACAATCATTTTAACTATTAACACGTCTGAAAACACTGATATTAAACTTCTGTTTGTGAGGTAATAAGGTGTTACTGCTTTGCTCAAGGACTCGGGCAAGATTTAAAGGGTGACACTGAGATAAAGTTTCTCACTTCTCTCAGTTTTAATCCCAAGATCTGATTTCAGATCTGATTTCATTACCTGATCCAGTTCTTCCCCTGCAAACAGATGCTGGGTTTATTCTTCCTGTTCCTGCTCGTGTTCAGATGCAAACTCGGTGACATTACAGTACAAAAGTTCCACTTTTAGACAGCGTGTGTAATAATTAATTGATGATGAACAATGGAAGTAGTTAGGAGGACAGCCCTGATCAGACCGAGGACTGCTGCTCTGCCTCAGTGAGTCCATCTCACATCCATAATTCACAACACGTGCATAAAACTTTAAAATGCAATTCCTGAGCCTCCGTGCGCAGCGTCAGGATGGAGGCGGAGTGGTGGAGGAAGAGGAGGATAACAGCGACGATGTGAGGAAGCTTTCTCAGGCGTGTTGGACACAAAAACTAAATATGAGCTCGCGGCGCGCCCGAAGAAGCTAGCTGTTAGCTGCGATTGTTGGTGAGCGCTGTGGGGAAGATGTAATTCTGCTGCGCTCCTATTGGCTGCTGCTGTCTGTCAGTCACAGATGTGTCGCCGCCACTGCGATTTGAAGGCGCGGACGCTGACTGTGTGGTCGTTTGAGTCAGTCTACACCAGCGTGCCTTCGTGGCGAGTACGTGATGCAACCTTGCTGCCACTTTGCAGCTGCGCTTTAGTTCTGTGGTTGATGCAAACATGGACGCGCAGCTGTTAGTAAATGTTTCTGCACTTGTTAGCTCGATGCTCCTCTTCACGAATCGTTAATTAATTATTAATTAATCACAAATTGGCCTGATCCCATCTCACCAGTCAGTCCTGACCGCTCGATGCTTTGAAATGTAAATGCTTCCATCGAGAGCGGGGAGATCACATGACTGCATCCCGTCTCTCAGCAGATGAATCCAGGATGGAAGAGGCAGCTCTGTTTTTTTAGGAGGTAAAGTGAGGATTTGGTTCGGCTCCATAAAATATAAACTCATGTTCTCTCAGGTAGCTTCAGATGAAGAGCAGCTCCTCCTCTTGCTCTGCGGTTACGTAAGAGCATTACAGCACGAGCGGCGAGGCAGCTGCAAGTGAAGTTGTGCTGGGAGGCCCGAGCGTCTCAGCGCTGTTTACTGAAACCATCACGTCTTGATACGAGAGGCAGGCCGCGTGCTGGGAGGAAAAAATACGCTTTTCATCATTTATTCTGTTTCCTCTTCCTCCTCTACATCATCGTCACGCTCCATTTGAAGTCCCGTCTTCTTCCTTTTTATCTGCTGCTGTGTTTGTGTTGGTTTTATTAAGTGTAGTAGTGACTGCAGCCTGATTCTTATCAGATTCTCAGTCACTCGTGAATCATGTTAAACACTCAGATTTGTAATGAGCATCTGTGACATCTCACGGTGAAGTTTTCACATCAAAGACAAATTTTATGACACGAACGCGTCTCAAAGGTTGGAGCAGGGCAGCAAGAGGCTGAAGAGGAAGCGACACATAAACATGTGTCTACATCAGCGTGACGATGACGTAGAGGAGGAAGAGGAAACAGATTACATATAAAAACAGCCTCTAAGCTTCTCCAGGAGTCTGCAGTCCAGACCAGACGAGAACAAAAACGGATTTTTATTTATTAAGTGATCACAGAATTGAGGAAACTGAACTCTGGATTTCTGAGAGACACATTTCAACAACTGTGTTTAGACAGGTTTTTGTCTGCTAGGGGGGTTGTTCTGCTCTGATTGGCTCGCCTGACCACCTGTTATATCCAGAGGGTGCACACACACACACACACACACACCTGTTATACCTGGAGGGAGGTGCTAAACTGGGACTTTAAACGGCCCAGCAGTCACGTTTGGTGTCTAAATGTCCACCACAGCTTCCTGCTCCGTGAAGGATAAACTGCACGAACAAGACATTAATATTTCAACTTAAAAGCTTTTTAAAGCTTTTAAAATAATGTTGAGTTTTATTCTTCAGCTGCTTTGTCCTGAGCTTCCCATTTATGTTTTATGGATTATTGAAGTTCTTACAGTTAAGATTCCTTTTGTTGAATTAAAATGTTGTAAAGACTCAGTGTGTACCTGTGCTCAGCGTGTACCTGCGCTCAGTGTGAACCTGTGTTCAGCATGCACCTGTGTTCAGCGTGAACCTGTGCTCAGTGTGCACCTGTGCTCAGCGTGAACCTGTGCTCAGTGTGCACCTGTGCTCAGTGTGCACCTGTGCTCAGTGTGCACCTGTGCTCAGCGTGAACCTGTGCTCAGCGTGCACCTGTGCTCAGTGTGCACCTGTGCTCAGTGTGTACCTGTGCTCAGCGTGTACCTGTGTTCAGCGTGCACCTGTGCTCAGCGTGCACCTGTGCTCAGCGTGAACCTGTGTTCAGCGTGCACCTGTGCTCAGCGTGCACCTGTGCTCAGTGTGTACCTGTGTTCAGCGTGCACCTGTGCTCAGCGTGCACCTGTGTTCAGCGTGCACCTGTGCTCAGCGTGTACCTGTGCTCAGCGTGCACCTGTGCTCAGCGTGCACCTGTGTTCAGCGTGCACCTGTGTTCAGCGTGCACCTGTGCTCAGCGTGCACCTGTGTTCAGCGTGCACCTGTGTTCAGCGTGAACCTGTGCTCAGCGTGCACCTGTGTTCAGCGTGCACCTGTGTTCAGCGTGCACCTGTGCTCAGCGTGCACCTGTGCTCAGCGTGCACCTGTGTTCAGCGTGCACCTGTGCTCAGCGTGAACCTGTGCTCAGTGTGTACCTGTGCTCAGCGTGCACCTGTGTTCAGCGTGCACCTGTGCTCAGTGTGCACCTGTGTTCAGCGTGCACCTGTGTTCAGCGTGCACCAGTGCTCAGCGTGCACCTGTGTTCAGCGTGCACCTGTGCTCAGTGTGCACCTGTGTTCAGCGTGCACCAGTGCTCAGCGTGCACCTGTGCTCAGCGTGCACCTGTGCTCAGTGTGAACCTGTGTTCAGAGTGTACCTGTGCTCAGTGTGCACCTGTGCTCAGTGTGCACCTGTGCTCAGTGTGCACCTGTGCTCAGTGTGCACCTCAGGCTGAGAATTAAGACCCAGCTTTTGTAAGACTCTCGTCCTGTTACATGTGGCGCTGCGCCTCTGCGCTGCAGTGCTGCTGACGCTATCGTGTGGGTGTAATGTGATCGATCACCTTCAAGGTGTTTCGTATTGGTCACGGCTCATTGGCTGCTTCGTGTCTTGTGTCCTATCACATCCTGCTGTGTTTCTGTAACAGGAAGTATCAGCATGTAGTGACCGTTTCCTGTCCTGTCACACGAGGCAGGCGGATTCATATGGAAGTAAAATGATGACAAAAGCTTTGAGCACAAACTGAACCGTGACGCTAAAAGGCTGCTGCTTCATTTTAAAATAAAAGCCCCGAGTTTAAACTTCAAAATAAAACTCAGCTGAGTCGTGCAATCAAACACGTAGACGCACAGAGATGTGGAGCAGGCGTGTGAGAAAAACTACAAAATGATCTCTGCTGATTATACTTGTTTTCTGTGTTTGTGTATCAGGATGTGTTCACGCCAGAGTGCAAGTTCAAGGAGTCGGTCTTTGAAAACTACTACGTCATCTACTCGTCCACCATGTATCGGCAGCACGAGTCGGGCCGGGCTTGGTTCCTGGGCCTCAATAAGGAAGGAGTCATCATGAAGGGAAACCGAGTGAAGAAAACCAAACCGTGCTCACACTTTGTCCCCAGACCCATCGAAGGTGAGACCAGCTGTGAACAGATGTTGGTGGTGGCGATGCTTTCGTGTCTCACGGGTCAGACAGAAAGACATTCTGGAAAACACGAAGTGTGAATTAGTAATGCCACCGTCGATTTTCTTTATATGTAAAGAAGGTTTGTGGGTCTGCAGTGTTGTTGAGGTCCTCGGGGAACCATCCTGGAGGTCAAGGCTTTTGTTTTCTGTTGTCCCAGAGTGGATATTTATCCTTACAGTTCATGACTGATTTTGCAGGTCTGTGATGACGTTAGTCCAACTAGGGCTGCACGATTTTGCATAAATTGAGATCACGATTCTCTCACGATTTTCTTTCCCAGTATAAATATTTATTGTACTTATTAACTGCACATCAACTTCGTAACAGTTGAGACTGAACATAAAAACAATAAATAAACATAAAAACAACAAATGTCTCACATTTTGTCGTTGCTGCAAAATGTTGTACTGCTTGAAATTGCGTCTCCACCGTTGCTCGACGCTGCGTGTATAGAGCAGGTAGAGCAACAATAGAAAAATAGTTGCGGGACGGCACTGTGTAGCGTTTGTCTAGGGTGTTGATCATTTTCCTAAATCCCTCGTTTTGCACAGTGTTGATGGAGCCATATCTTTGGTCAGGTGATAAGTGATAGCCGCCGTAATTTCTTTGTGCCTGCGGGAGGTCGACGGGTATAGGGAAGCGCTGTATAAGGTTCCCGTTATTGATGTTTGGGTGGTTGACCAGGACGGATTTTCTCCCGTCACTTTCTCGTCATCCCTGACGTGCTCTCCGTTGTTTTTTCCTGCTAATTTTAGCAGCCAGCTTCTGTATCACGTGGTATAAGGCTCCGCCCTCGTCATTTGTTGAGCAGGAAGAGTGAGCGCTTGTTTTCATGCAGATTACGTCCCGGATCAAAATGCGGTACAATCGTTGTCGTCTTTTCTTTTTTTTTTAAATCGTTGTCATTTGGAAACGAGATCGCACATAAGTATGAATCGATTAATCGTGCAGCCCTAAGTCCAACAGTTAAAGTTCTGGTTCATGTTTACACGACAGGAGCTCACGATTCAGTTTGGATACAGAATTTATCATAAAGAGAAGAGTCAACGATCATCGTTCCTTCAGATGTTTCACATTTTCAGAAATATTTAAACATTTGAGGGAAAAGCAAATGTTTCAGTTCCATTTCATTTAACCAACACGCAAACTTTTAATAAGCTAATGTTGAAACTATTTCACATTGTTCGTCTGTGTGCACATGCTGCTGTTTCATAAATCAGGGACTACACAAACGTTCAGCTCTCTCTGCTCCACGTCAGTGAAAGACGCACAAGTTGTGTTTAGAGGAAAGTGTAACCTCGCCTCCCGCTCTGAGCTAAACTCCACAAACTCTGTGTTTTTACAAAAAATATTTTTTAATGCAAACATGAGAGAAGGAGAAAAGTCCGCTTTTTCTCCCAGTTTGGGATTTTTGTACTTTGAAATCGACCGTTCTCCACATGTCTGTAGTTTATCATCATAGAAGATGAGTTGGGCTTTGAGGTTTAGCATTTAGAGGTGATTTTGTAAATGTAGGTGCTTAACACTGAAACACTGACATCTACATCCTGCCTTCCTGAGCAAAACTGTGCTGGAAACGTCCTGATATTTACGGAGCCCCGCAGGGGACATGGGAGAAAAAAAAATTAAGACGGACTTTTGGGAGATCTCGCAAAACAAACTCAGGATCTCGCAAAAGTTTTAGCCGCATTCTTCGGAGGCCGCCAGCTCGAAGCCAACCGGGAGGTCGAGGCACGATGTGCCGGGAAAGCGGTGTTCCTCCCGGCTGTAGTAGGTCTCGACCTCCCGTTAGCTTCGAGATGGTGGGTGTCAGATCTCCGAAAACGTCGGAGCACAAATATGTAATGTCTTGTAAACCGAGCAGGTATCTGACGTTTACACAACTACATTCGCGCCTCAAAATATCTTAAAAGTGTATTTTGTGACCCAGAAAGAGTAATATTAAGTAGCTGCCGCCATTGTTGGAATTCAACTTTTGCGAGATCTCGCAAAAGTTTTGCGAGATCCCGAGTTAGTTTTGCGAGATCCCGAGTTAGTTTTGCGAGATCCCGAGTTAGTTTTGCGAGATCCCGAGTTAGTTTTGCAAGATTCCGAGTTTGTTTTGCGAGATCCCGAGTTAGTTTTGCGAGATCCCGAGTTTGTTTTGCGAGATCCCGAGTTAGTTTTGCGAGATCCCGAGTTAGTTTTGCGAGATCCCGAGTTAGTTTTGCGAGATCCCGAGTTAGTTTTGCAAGATTCCGAGTTTGTTTTGCGAGATCCCGAGTTAGTTTTGCGAGATCCCGAGTTTGTTTTGCGAGATCCCGAGTTAGTTTTGCGAGATCCCGAGTTTGTTTTGCGAGATCCCGAGTTTGGTTTGCAAGATCCCGAGTTTGTTTTGCGAGATCCCGAGTTAGTTTTGCGAGATCCCGAGTTAGTTTTGCGAGATCCCGAGTTTGTTTTGCGAGATCCCGAGTTAGTTTTGCGAGATCCCGAGTTAGTTTTGCGAGATCCCGAGTTTGTTTTGCGAGATCCCGAGTTAGTTTTGCGAGATCCTGAGTTAGTTTTGCGAGATCCCGAGTTTGTTTTGCGAGATCCTGAGTTTGTTTTGCGAGATCCCGAGTTTGTTTTGCAAGATCCCGAGTTAGTTTTGCGAGATCCCGAGTTTGTTTTGCGAGATCCCGAGTTAGTTTTGCGAGATCCCGAGTTTGTTTTGCGAGATCCCGAGTTAGTTTTGCGAGATCCCGAGTTAGTTTTGCGAGATCCCGAGTTTGTTTTGCGAGATCCCGAGTTTGTTATGCGAGATCCCGAGTTAGTTTTGCGAGATCCCGAGTTAGTTTTGCGAGATCCCGAGTTAGTTTTGCAAGATCCCGAGTTAGTTTTGCGAGATCCCGAGTTTGTTTTGCGAGATCCCGAGTTAGTTTTGCGAGATCCCGAGTTTGTTTTGCGAGATCCCGCAAAAGTCCGTCTTAATTTTTTTTTCTCCCATGTCCCCTGCGGGGCTCCGTAGATATTAAAACACAGAGGCAGGAAAAAGTGTTTCTGGACGTCATATCTGAAAACCCTCGGCCTCACATTCTGACCTACTCCAGGTGAACCGTTGGCCCAGTAAAGCCTACGTAAACACTGACCCTCTTAACAGTAAAGCAGCTGAGACTCGTATTTCCTGGTGAACTTGAACCAGAATTACCGACATAAATTGAAAGAATATCGACGTCTTTTAATGTGATATTTTTAGTCCTGTTTGAAGATAAAATCAGTAAAACTGACTGTGAGACTGGGAGGTTCTGCTGTTGGTTTGTAGGAGCCATTGTAGCTCAGCTGCTGCACTCTTAGAAGCAAACGCGAGAGTTTGAGGAAGGTGAGAGCTCAGAGGTGAGCCAGGAGGTCGTCCAGCCAGAACTCGGAGCGTGAGGACAAGGTGAAGCTCTAATATCACAGATGGAGGTTTAACTGGAAACACGAAGCTCCGTCTCTGCTTTCAGCCGCTCTGCCCCTCCCCTCTCACCCCTCGTCTTCATTTAAAAATATCCATCAACTATACATCTGTCAACTATCACCTTCCTCTCGTCCTTCTGTCAATCTTCTCCTCTTCCTCGGTGTCCTTCAGCCTCCTTCCTCCCCTTCTTCCTTCTCCCCCCTCGTTAACTCACTGATGTCTTCTTTTATCATTTCTGATTCGTTCTTCTTCTTTTCTGTTATTTAACGTCACACATAGACCTTGAAGTAGCTTCTAGTTTTAATAGATTTGTCTTTATAATTTGCATAAAGCTTCAGCTGCATCCTCGTCCATGATTGTGTCATTAATGCAGCATCACAGGTTGAACTCTGACATCTGAATTTACGTCTTTTCAGTTTATTTTATGTGTAAATTTGAGAGTTGGTGGTGGCGTGATGCTTTAATGACTCACTGTCTTTCTCCCCCATCCTCCCCCTGCCCTCCCCCCGCCCTCCCCCCTGTAGTCTGCATGTATAAGGAGCCGTCGCTGCACGAGCTCGAGGAGAAGCTGCTGAAGTCCTCGAGGAGCCCGACGATGAACAGCGAGGAGCGGGCGAGGAGCCTGGAGAGGGAGCAGCGGGCGGCGGAGTCCTCCACAGAACGAGAGGCGTCGTAGCCTGCAGCGCCACCCGCAGGAGGAAGACGAGGCGAAGGTGGAGGAGGAGGAGGAGAACTCCCATTTTAACACTCCCTCTGTTCAGCAACAACAACAACTACAACCACACCGACGACGACAACCGCCATAACAACGACGGCGAAAACAAAGAAAAAAAGAAGCTTAAAAAAAGGGGAGGGGGGGGCGGTGGGGTCTTCGTGCTCGTTATGAAATATTTCAAATCAAATGGGGGAGGGCGAGGGGGAGGGGCCTGTTTGGAAATGGAAAAAAAATCAAGACGTTGATGATGATGATTTACATTTTATGCAAAGAGCCCTGCTGAAATGGCGCCGAGAGGCTAGCCCACCTACTCTTCATCGCCACATTGTAATCATCATCATCATTTCTGTCACGACGATGACAAAATGTTTTTGCGAGTCGAGCGAGCGCTGAGAACTCCGAAGCTTTAAGCCATGTAGAAACTTCACTTCCTTTCATTTCTTGATGAATGCAAAGACTTTCGCACTTTTGACACGCCGCGCTTCTTCTTCTTCTTCTGCGTGATGTCCTGTCCGGTTGGGAGGAAGACCTTTTCTGTTTCGTCTTCTTCAGCTGCCACATCTTTACGTGCTTTATGTTGTGTTTTCGGGGTGGGAGCCTTCGTGGGTTTTTGTTGCAGACTCTGGCGACTGAAGGAAGGAAGACGGCCGGGTCTCTGTGCTCTGTGCCGACCGCTTCCTGTGACGGAGGTCAGTCGGGCGAGCGGGTGACTGTACGCCTGAGAGGATCAGAACAGCGTGCCGGCTTGTGTGGTCGCTGCAGGTGGTGTCCACGTGAACTCCACATTCCTGCTTTTTAAAATCACTCAGCAGTTTGTAGATCGAGTTCCTGCTTTTGCTTCACGTTGACGAAAACCGACTAAACTTCTTTAAACGCATCCAAACGTGAAGGATCGAGTTCTAGAAAGTTTGTGCGAGGCTCAGAGAAAAGCTTTGACCTTTCAGCCCCGAGTGTTGTCTGCAGGCTTCGCCTCAGGCTGAGTTAACGGCTGTTACATCCGCAGAGGAGTTTATATTTGTCACTACACATCTGAGACATCAGATATGATCAGCCTGTTCTCACTCTCGAGGCGTAACATGCCGACGTTTTGTCACGTCCCGGGGTGTTCCTGAGGAACGCGAAAGGAGACCTTCGGCGTTCTTAGGGTACGTGGCGGGTTCGCCAAAATCCAGTGCAATGACACTCCCGCGGTGATAGACGTTCCAGCCCTGTATTCCAGCCCTAAACCTAACCTTATCCCTAGCCCTAACCATAACCTTTTTCCTGACCTTAACCAGGACTTTAATGATGTTAAATAGCGTGTTTCTAAGCGATTTGAAGAAAAAGAGCGAACATGTGTAGATTGAGTCCATACGGTTCTCATATTTCCTCATTTTTCCGAGGTCGTCATTTAGGAACGTGGTGGGTAGCCGAAAACGTAATATGTTGACGATTTGTCACCTAGTGTAAAATGTTACGCTTTGGGAGAGAGAACGTGTTGATATGATCCACCCCAGAAGAGCTGGGGTGGAGGTGGGTTGCCAAGAGGCTTGTAAAAGCACCTGCAGCTGTTTATAGGTCAAATACAAGCCCGGTTTACGGTTGGAACAGACTGTAGTATAGATGGGGGGATTTTGAATATCTTAAAACATAATCAATTAATCATTTCAGGGGAAACGTTGGGCAAAAACAACCCGTCTCTGTATAAACTGTACAGTCAGTGTGCTGTCAGATTAGCACATCGACTGTAGTGGTAACCATGAACTGTGCAAACATGCCAGAAATGTGCAGCTTAGCATAGTGCTAATTCTTTTCCATTGCACAGAAAGTAATAAATGAAGGACGGCAGGAGCCCAAAATCAAGCAGCAACTTTGAGCGGTGAGCCAGTCACCATAGACTCGCATGTTAACATGAACTTTACAGTAGAAATAAACAGCCTGGTAAAAAACACTGTTAGAGATCATTTCCCCGCCTAAGAAGTCTGAGCGACTGAAACTCTGGAATTTTATTTGAATTTTACAGCGAGTGACGTCCTGGTAGCTACAGCTATCCTTTATATACAGTCTGCAGCCTGTGAGACACGACCCGGGGCAGGAAAGGTCAACGCGTGAGCACAGGTGGGGGTGTAACTCTGACTGTGGGGAGTTTCAGACGTGAGGTTGGTCTGAAAGCTGCTGGTTTTAAAAAGCGATCAGCAGGACTGTGAAGTCCACCAATAACTGATCGCAGCTCAGTCTCTCTGTGCTGCGTTCAGGGTCTGATCACAAGATTTTGGGTTTTGCGGCGTTACAAGAAATATTGCATGATGTACTTTCTGTGCGACGCCCCCGCAGACACGGGGAGATTTAAATGATTTATTGAGACACTAACAGCCGAGTTGTGTAACTCTGATCCGGTCTGAACAGGACTGAAGCTGAACGACGAGCCGACCGCGACCTGCCCCGTGCGGGCGTGTTGGAGCTCTGCGTGATCAGGATTTAACGGGTTAAAACGCCACAGCATGCGCTCACTTTGTCTGTTTTTAACACGACTGTGTGTTTGGTTTTGATGAGGACGGGCACACTGAGCTCTGATTGGTCCATTTGTTTATGTTGATGTGTGCAGCGGTTCAACAGAATTTGAATTTTAAATTTAACTTCAAGGAAAAGATGAAGTGATCAGTTATTGATTAGTGAACAGGTTTTTATGAGCTCTGTCATGGATGTGAACGTGTTTGGATAAAAAGTCCGACGCTCCCGCTTTCACTCCCTCCACCGTGATGCATTCAGGTGTCGGCCGATGGGGGGCTTTGGAGCGTTTCTGACACTGCCCCGCTTTGTTTAGACAAAGAGCACTGCCCTGAAAACTGTTTTACTCCAACCTCGTCTGAACTTCACACAGCTGAAGGGAAAAGATTTCCTGTCATCTTTCAAAATAAAAGTCCCTGGGTGGATGCTCAGGATTGAAAGTTCCCTTTATCGTGTCCACCCCGACTACGTTTCTTCCAATGCTCTGTGACGGCGAGATCTTTTCCTCTCCAGAGAGTAAAGTTTAGACGTTCAGCCTGAGTCGCTGCACTGCCCTCTCCAACCTCTAAGGCTTTCCTTCTTCTCTCACTCAGACCCTTTACTTCTCTCCGATGTTACCAGACGAGTTTCCCAAAAAGAAAACCGGGAAAAAGAAACGAGTCTCCATCAAACGCGTCCTTCTATCACTGCCTTCACCGTTCTCAGCGGGAGAAAATCACCAGGACTGCAGCATGTATGGAAAGTCGTTAGTGCCATTAGTGCTGCGATCCTGTCTCTGCAGCTCATACTGTGGTTCAGCCTCTGTCGTCACGCTGGCTCAGAACAATCCTGAGAAACTTCTGACATCATAAAATCATTTGTAAAGATATTTTTGAGTCCTAAAGATCAGAGATGGAAAATCTCTGCTCAGGCTCAAATGTCACTGTACTGTCCCTGGTTCCACATCTAGATTGGACCAAGTCCCCAAAACAGTCCCGGCTGTTCTTCTGATCCTGATTAACAGGAAGCTCGTTTTTACACCAGTTTGTACCATAAGAAGGAGCAGCAAGTCAGTGTAGCCGTATTTAAGTAAGTTACTAAAAACACCTTATATGCCAAGTAAGAGAGTAACGTCTGTTGGTGAAGAGCGTGAGGATAAAAACAGAGCAAAAGTTTAACGTTTTAAAACGGTTAAAACAACAACTGCTGATGAAGTTCTGCACGTTTGTTACAAAAAAGTCCCTTTAACCCAGGAGTGTCCAACCGTAGTCCTCCAGAGCTACCTGCAGCTTTTACATGCGTCCCTACTCCAACACAGCTGAATCAAAAGGTTGGATTCCCTCTTCAGACCTGATAACGAACCATTCATTTGATCCAGGTGTGTCGGAACAAGGATGCGTCTAAAAGCTGCAGGTAGCTCTGCAGGGCTGCAGTTGGACACCAAACGAGGAGCTCGGCCTGCAGATGAACGACAGTTTGAACTTTGATGTGTTTGTTTTTGGGAAACTCGTCACCTCCCGTCGGCCGACACCAAGCCGCTACGCTTAAAAACACTCTGAGGCTAAATTCAGATCGGTGGAAGTGGAGGGTAAAAGGGGGCGGGGTCAGGCGGGGCGTGGTTGTAAATGGATGGAAATGAATGGACCAGTCACAGTCTGCCGCGCTGCCTCTGAGAATGTCTTCCAGTTTGGGGTTCTGGGTCGGACCGCGAGGACTGGAACACGAGCGGCTCGGCACGAACGCTCTCCTCTTAATGTTTGTGTAAGCATCAACACTGTTGTGTCTTTTCTACCACATCCTCTGCTTCAGGCTCAGCAGGAGACCCAGAACCAGAACACAGTTTCAATCTAACGGCCTTCAAGTTACAGGATAAGTTCGCCTCAAAAATCAAGTGAGAGCCTGTTTGTACGGAGGAAGCAAAGTGCCAGACACATAACCAAAACATGTCATAAATCTCAGTTTGTTATCTAAATAAATCTAAAATCTAGATAGAAATTAAATGTTGACGTAGTGGCCATCTTACTTTCTTTCTCTCTTTGTCTTATGTTTAAAATAACTACGGACGGACAAGCGACTTTTTTACGCGCCGGTTTGTTAGCAACAAACTTGTTTCTTTTTCACATAAACCTTTCACAATAAAGCTCAAGATCCTGTTGAGACTTTTCAAAATAAACTAAAATGATGACAATATACATTACTCTCAAACATCAAGTTTCAGAATATGCATCAAAAAAATGACCTCAAATGCAAACATGAAGTAACTACAAATGGCGCTCACATTTGAGCTCGTATAGCACGCTAGCACAGCGGTCTCCAACCTTTTTAGCGCCACGGACCGGTTTATGCCCGACAATATTTTCACGGACCGGCCTTTAAGGTGTCGTGGATAAATACAACAAAATAAAACTAGTACCGGTACCAAAAAAAGAAGATTTATTCATAACACACGTGAAAAGACCCAGGAAAACCGAGTAAACAATAAAAACGATAACAAAATAACACTGAAAACCGATAAAAACCCTGAAAACTATACATTTCACACCTGAGCCTCAACTCTCGCGGCCCGGTACCAAACAACTCACGGACCGGTACCAGCCCGAGGCCCGGGGGTTGGGGACCGCTGTGCTAGCACACGACAGCAATGAAACAAAAGCTAAAAAAAAAGAAAATAAATTCAACATAGAGGGAAAAAAATCAGTAACAACTTAGTAATAAATGTAATAACTTTCATAGATTTTAAAAATAAAATAATTTCTCCTACTGTTGTTAACTATATAATTTAACTTTTATAAGTTAAAAAATGTTGTTTTGATTTATTTACATGTGACGCCATGACATTTGTCACCTTTCACAAACTCACACGAGCGCCTGCGAAGAAAAGATTTTAGTATCAAATATTTGAGAATGTCTTAAAGTGTAAGAAAAACCAGACGTGTGCGTTCGTTCACCGCTTTAAACGTCCACCGTGTTTCTTTTGTCTCCGTGCTGCCTGTTGTCATTTTACTGAGACATTCTCAAATACTTTAACTCGAGTCTTCACAAGTTCGCAAAAGATAAGTGCAGGGTTTCAAATCCTTTATTTCACAAGCACAAAATCAGAGCGGGAACTTTGAACCATCGTTGATAAGGCTCGCATCGATGGTAGTCTGCGTCACCTGAAGGCAGCATGAGTTTGTAAACTGGTTCATGAGAAGCAGAAAGTGTAGAAAAGACACTCTGCAGGGAAAGCCTGTTTTAAAGCGTTCAGGGTTCGACTCTGAGCTCTCTAGAAATTTGACGATGGCAGTTTTAAAGTTTCCTGCTTATAAAAACTGAAACGCTGAGTTTTTTACTCAAAAACAGTGAGATATCGAACCTGTAGGGGGCACTGTCGTGTCACAAAATGATGATGTCATTACGAAGCGACGCAGGCCCAGGAGGAGAGTGAACGTCACCGAGTTGCAACGTGTTTGTCGAACCTAAGATCTCTTGCTCTTTCTTTGTGTTTGCTGATGTTTGCACCTTTTCGGACGCACCTCCATATAAAAACGCATCATATATTAGAAGAAAATCATCGCAAATACGCAGCAGGATGAAAAAAGAGTACTGAAAAATAAAAAAACATATAAGAGCATCAGTGTCTGTCTGTGTTTTTGACTCCTGATGATGAACTTGCTTGTCTGTGTACGTGTTAATCTGCTCTGCTCATTCTCAGCAGCTTTGCATGAGTCACAAAATAATCCTTCTTTATCTTATCCTGGCCCTTTGCACAGCCCGTCCTTCAAGGCAACTTTCTTCTGATTGGTTGCTCCTCACATAAAGGAGGTTTCAAGGGCGTAAGGGCGGGGCTTCTGTGCAGACATGACCATTTAAGGATATCCCCTGCACACAGACCCACACAATAAGCTACAAAGTCGGCCTCTGTGTTTTAATCTGAAATGAATCCTCATGTTCTGGCCTCTGTTTCAGTTCAATTCACTTTTATTTTTAAATAACAACATTTCACAACAACAGTTTCAGCAGCGCCTGCTTAAAACAGGATTTCTGTACGTTCAGCTGTTCAGTCCATAAGCACACGTTAGTTCATTTGTCTGTCCCAAAATATTTGAGATTAGTGAGTCTGTGATTTTAATGTGTAAAGAAAATGAAAGAATCGTTTTAAGCAATATTGAGAAAAGGTCAGAGTAGCACAGATATCGCTCATTTTTATTTGAAGTTGTAACTTCAGCTTCATGGTGATAAAGGGCCTCGTTTATCTGTCATCAAATCTCCTGTAAGTCCGAGGATTTGTATTCGAATGACTTCGGTCCTGCTGCATAAACACAAAACGCACAGATTCAGACTTTAGGCCACAAATAAAGCTCGTGTATGTCACGCTGGGATCTCCGAAGCAGCCGCGGCAGGAAACACTCAGGTGTTTTTGTGGTTTCCCACTAAAAAGCTCTCAGTTATTCCCGAGATGAAGCCCACAGAGATGGTCTAAAAGCTCATCCAGGCACTCAGCGGCTGGTTTCCACTTTACGGGCGACGACCTCGCAGGCGGCTTCATCCAACTTTAACAAGGAGAGACACAAAAGCACGACTGTGCTGCTGCTCCGACCATCAGCCGGCATCACAGCAACAAGGAGGAAACGCCGTCAGCCTGACCTCTGGGATCCAGCAGCATCTCGTTGTTAAGCAGGTGGCAGCTTTTATTTTGAAAGAAATTGCTTTTATTGTGAAGCATCTAATTACAAACCAATTCACACGGTTTGAAGCGACTCCGAGAATTTCATTTCTAAATCTGGTCACACAGTTAGCTGTGAGAGTTTTACTACGAAGCAGCTTTAGCATTTTATTTTGTCTCTGAGCTCTTATTTTGAAGCAGTTTACTGTACAAATGCTCAGAGGCTTTTACTGTGAAGCTACTAGGGGACTTTTATTGTGAAGCAAGTAAAAGAATTTTGTTGAGCCACTTTATGTCTTTTAATTTGAAGGAGCATTGTGACCTTCATTGTGAAACTGTTGGTGGGCTTTTATTGTGAAGTGATAGGAGGGCTTGTTTGCTTTTAATTTCAAGCATCTTTGTGCTTTTATTTTGTGTGTACTGAGAGACTTTTATTGTGAAGGAGCAGTAGTACCCTGACCCAGCTTCAAGACTTTTATTTTATGTGAAGCTTTCATTGTGAAGCAAACCATAGACTTTTAAGCTTTTACTTTGAAACATCTTTGTGACTTATTGTAATTGTTTTGGTGATTTTATTGCAAAGCTTAGGATTCTTACTGTGGAGGCTTTTACTGCTCAAATGTGTTTCAAGACTTTAATTGTGAAGTGTTTGTATGACTTCCTGCTTTTAATGTAATCTTTTGGATTTGGATTTGGGCTTTTTTTCATCTTCTTATTTTATTATAAAGAAGATGGGGAGGGCTTTAACTTTGAAGAAGAGAACTAATGCAAGGGCTTTTATTTTAACAAGTGAACTTGAAAAGGTAAACTCAAAATTAAACTAATGGACTTTTACTGTAAAGCCGTTTTAGTGCTTTTACTTTGAAGGAACTTCGTGAGTTTTTTTCTTTGTAATCGGTAGGCTTTTATTGTGGAGCCACGATGGGTCTTCACGGGGAAGTAGGTAAAGGGTTTTTACTTTGAAGCAGCCTGGGGATCTCTACTGTCTCGTCTACAGATGAGAGGCTTTTATTGTGAAGCAGCAGCTTGGAGACTTTTAATGTGAAACATCTATGTCAGGGGTCCCCAATCCCAGTCCTCGAGGGCCGGTGTCCCTGCAGGGTTTAGATGTGTCCTTGATCCATCACAGCTGATTTAAATGCTAAACGACCTCCTCAACATGTCCTGAAGTTCTCCAGAGGCCTGATGATGAACTAATCGTGTGATTCAGGTGTGTTGACCCAGGGTGAGATCTAAAACCTGCAGGACACCGGCCCTCGAGGCCTGGGATTGGAAACCCTGATCTATGTGACTTGCTGTCAAGAGTTTAATAGGCTTTTACTGTGAAATTACAAGGAGGCTTTTATTGTGAAGCTGTAGGAGGAATTTTAAGGTGAAACTGGATCAGTCACACCTTTATTGATTATTTATTGGTCCGAAAATGAACTGGCTGGTCCTCCATCGTTAGTGCTGTAAAGGTGCGCTGTGTGAGTTTAATTTCCTTTAACGCCTTCAGGAAGAGGATGGCTGCAGAGCTTTCCACTGAATTTCCACCAGTTTTACACATTTTAGTAGTTTAGATCAAATCTTTCATCCTGACTCTATTAAAAATAAAACAGCTGAATTTTATTGTGAAATACCTAGGTAGCTTTTTCTCTGACGTCATCGAGTCAACAGGTGAGAGGCTTTTATTGTGAAAGATTCGGAAAATTGGGATTGATCAGGTTTTAATTTTCTCTTATTTTAAATGTACTTCACCACATTCATTGAGCCTGCAAAGCTCAGACTGCTGACAGACACCACCAGGGGGCGACATCACACCAGGCTGGAACTTTTAGTCCAACCATTGTAATCAGATTACAGTTTCAGACTGAAGCAGCACTGCTGTTGGTTCCCAGCTGGAGTTTCTGACGATTTCCTCAAATGAAACTAGTAAATGTTTTATTAGTTTCAAATCTTGATAAAAATGTGAAATAAAACATGAATAGAAAAACGCAGAGAATTAAAAAAAAAAGCGCCGTTATTTCAGAAACGATCATCCATCCTGACACCAAACAAGAGACCTGTCAATGGAGGGGGGGGGGGCACGTTCACGGAGCTCTGTGTGTGTGTGTGTGTGTGTGTGTGTGTTATTGGGAAATAACTCTCATCGATGTCGCAACAGAGTGAGAGAGGAGGAGGAGCGTGGACCGGAATCCGCGGAACTTTTACTTCCTCCACGTAAACACTGCGCCGCTCGTTGCGCCTTTTAAGACTCTTTAAAGTTTGTGCGGACCGAGTCCAGCTGTTAACATCTGTCAGCATCTGTCCACAGCTGTTCGAAGGCTCGCTCTACCCTCCCGCGGCTTTAATTAGTCGGCACGTGATGTTAACCGCGGCTGCTTAATTACACGGAGCAGCTCCGAGCGTCATTTTGGAGGAGTTCCCGGAGCACCGGGGCCTCCGTGGGAGATTTACAGCCGAGATCGAGCCCTGACACGCGGCCGTTAATCAGCAGAGCCCCGCTGCTCCCAGAGGGTGAGGGAGTGAGTGAGCCGCAGGACTCTGGCGCCTCACACTAGACCCGGACACTCCTGGTTCTGGGTCCGCCCACCGGCACATCCAGCTGGACAGCCCCGACCGGACTCACACCTCTCAGCCCGGAGGACCTGCTGCCAATGTAAGTGACCGCCGGCTGGTTTTAAATGTACTGTTTCCTCTACGGACCCTGTCGCTGTGCTTTTCCAGGCTCGGGTCGGTTCTGCGGGCTCCCTGTCGGAGAGCCGCCGTCGGTGAGAGCATCACCGCGCACACCGGTGATCCGCAGCGGGCTGTCCGGACGCAGAGCCTCTCTGCCGTGTCCGTGCGCCTGCATGCCGAGTTTCATTCTCAAAATCTC
Source organism: Neolamprologus multifasciatus (assembly GCF_963576455.1). Taxonomy (NCBI): domain Eukaryota; kingdom Metazoa; phylum Chordata; class Actinopteri; order Cichliformes; family Cichlidae; genus Neolamprologus; species Neolamprologus multifasciatus. The sequence goes on from NC_140452.1 coordinate 1,599,680, forward strand.
ACAATTCCTGCGTGGATCGATTTTCTTTATCAGAAAACGCGCGTCAGCTGATATCATGTTTATGTGTTCTTCGGTTCGGCGTGCGCGCTCTGCCCCGACCTGACGCACTCAACAACATGTAAACTCCAGTAAATCATTCACCCTCTGTGCTGCTGCTGTGAGTGGAAGTTCACATTCTGATATGTTATGAGCGACCGTGAAGGACAGAGAGCTTCTTAAATAATGAAGTTTGTTCCACAGCTGTCCGGATGTGGAGCAGCTGGAAGTGGACACTTTTTAAACGTGAGTCTGACGTTTGGAGGACAGTCTCCATCGATCTGCTCCCGATAATCCGATTATAGTCAATCAGGTCAGAGTCTGCAGTGATCAGCAGAAACATAACTGCAGCCCACATGCCTCTTCATCATCATCATCATCACATCTAAGCACTGAACTGATGAGGCAGTGCAGTAACCCCCCCCCCCTCCACCACCACCGAAATGAGGAAAAACAACAAAGAAATAAAAGTGAGCAGATGAGTAAACTGTAAATGAAGTGTGCAGATGGAGTGATGAAGATCTCCTCAGAGGAAGCTGCTGAGTGTGTAAATCACACAGACTCTAAAAATGGGCAATCTAGTACCCAGAATCCTCTGGGGCGAAGCTCGAGGGGGTTTTATCTCTGTACCTGTGATGAAGCGTATCGCTCGCTCGTGCAAACACACACAGGAGGTGTGTGTGTGTGTGTGTGTGTGTGAGTGTGTGATGGATGGTGTTGGTGAGCAGCTCTGGGTCTGTATGTCCCTCCTGGGAGCCACTAGTTCTGCCTGATGGTCCAGCGTGACTCTTTATGTCCCTCCGTCTGTCTCTCCATCTTTCTTCACCTTCTTACTCGTTTTCTGCGGCGGTGCATTTCCCCGTCGCTCGGCTGTTAGTTAAATGTTAGAAACTCAAACAGGAACAGCTGAGATCTGTGGCCTCTCACGTCTCAGGTGAATGAACGTTTGTGGGTTTTCAGGTTGAACAGAACAAAGTCTTACTGGACGTTTTGGGATGTTTTCCCAGTGAAAGTGATGGTTTCCATACTGGGAGGCTGGTTTCTGTTCATGAGAGGCATGAAGCAGATAAAGACGTGAGTCACGATGTTTGCGTCACAACCGTCGACAGGCTCAGTCTGAGGCCTACGGCGGCGGTTATCGCCGATGTGCTGGTCAACACAACCCTTTATTTATTTTACTCGCGCCCAACGCGCTGCAGTCGTCCCCTGAATGATGCACTACATCCCCAAAAGTATTCACTCACCAGCCAACTCACTGAATTCAGGTGTTCCAACAAGTCCAGCCGTGAAATTTCCTCGCCACTAAATATTAGTCAGCTGTTAGTGGGATTATAGCGAAGTGGAATCGATGGTGAAGGACAGCAACACAACTACGAAGCGGTAGATCACGTAACATCAGAGCGCGGTCAGCGGACGCTGAGGTGCGCCGTGCACAGAGGTCACCCGCTGTCTGCAAACTTCTCCAGACTTCACGTGACCTTCAGATTAGCTCAAGAACAGAGCGTGGAGAGTTTTGTGGAGCAGGTTTCCATGGCGACCGGCTGTATCATCAAGCTCAATGCAAAGCGTCGGATGCAGCGATGTAAAGCACGTCGCCATTGGACTGTAGAGCAGTGGAGACGTGTTCTCTGGAGTGACCAATCGCGCTTCTCCGTCTGCCAATCCGATGGGCGAGTCTGGGTTTGGCAGTTGCCAGGACAACAGTACCTGTCTGACTGCACTGTGCCAAGTGTCAAGTTTGGTGGAGGGGGATGCACACCACAGCAGGGCCCACACGACCTCCTCGGAGAGCAGCTTTCCTCACGTAGTTGGGAATGCCGTAACAGGGAGGAGCTCGGGTGGAGGTGGGTTGCAAAGTGGATTGCAGCTGCAGGATAAATATACGCTGCCCATCCTCCTCAGAGACGATGCATTACCATGGCAACTGTATTTCAGCCCAAAACCGTTTTCAGTGATCAGCGTCTCGTGTTGATCATGTGACTTTTCAGATTAACGCCTCACCTGCGATCAGCTGACTGAGTCTCCTCCAATTGTTCCAGGTGGACGAAGACAAACGAGCTGCGAAGCTTCTTCCTGTCAGTGCGACGGGTTTGGATTACTAAGCGACCATGAAGATGGTCTGTTACGCAGACGGCGTGACATGAGCAGTTACCTGCCTGCAGCTCGGGTCGTTTTTCAGAGACATTCATCAGCCTCGCTGTGGAGGTGCAGGGGACCGTGACTTCCTTTAAGAGGGAAATCTCAGGCGCTGCAAGTTTTACTGCGAGCCGTGCCTCCTTTTTTATTTTATCTGTTAGTAACTGAGTAATCTTTACTCTGCTTTTATAGAGTATTAGGATAAAGCATGGCTTTGTCAGCCTGATAGTTAAAGTAGGAATATATGTAGCGCTGTCTGATAGCAGCGGCTCGCTGAGGCTGCAGATTTAAGCAGATTAACAACAACTGAAGCTGAAGACATTTCCTGTGTTTAGAGTTTGACTCAGTCAGCTTCTGTCTAGTTTTTATTTGATTTCCGTTCATTTTGAGCTTTTATTTAGCTGTGATCATCTATGTAAGGAGGCATGTGACCTTTAACCCCCTTTCCTGTCCTGAAGCGCGCTGCACGCAGGAGGAGGAGGAGGTGGCACATATTGATCCATAAAATTAATCATGACTCGCTGCTGCAGAGCAAACACACACTCCCACAATAAACCAATAAAATGAAATGAAAATAGAAACAATTTCTCGTTTCTCGCCGCTGTGCCAGTTGGTTTTTATTTGAAGTCAGTTCCTTAGACGTGGAGGTCATCATCCATCTCATCTCAGATAACGACTGGATTAATCAGCTCACTCTGCTGCACATTTATGGAGATGGACAGAGGTGGGGTAGGTCGGCCTGGACGTGCTGGCGTCTAGTAAAACAGCCGGCGTGTGTCGGAGGTTTCCCTGGCAACGGATGCGAATTAAAAAACAAACTCATTCTCGAATCATTCAGATATCCCTCCACAATCTGCTCACCTCTGGATGCTGGTCAGGTGAGCAGATACAGTTGTCAGTTACACATGTTTGCATGTTAATCAGCAGACAGGTGTGTGGATGGCTGGGAGGTCAGCTGCAGCGAGCCAGAGGTTAATAACAGGTGTGATTCAGTGCAGAGAGGTCTGTTAACACTCAATGCATCATGGGAATCCCCGGCAGCCTACATCTATTGCAGCATAACTAAGGGAGGATTCAGGGTCACCTGGTCCAGCCCTAACTATATGCTTTAGCAAAAAGGAAAGTTTGAAGCCTAATCTTGAAAGTAGAGATAGTGTCTGTCTCCTGAATCCAAACTGGAAGCTGGTTCCACAGAAGAGGGGCCTGAAAACTGAAGGCTCTGCCTCCCATTCTACTTTTAAATACTCTAGGAACAACAAGTAGGCCTGCAGAGCGAGAGCGAAGTGCTCTAATAGGGTGATATGGTACTACAAGGTCATTAAGATAAGACCTTGAATGTGTGGAGGACTGTAAGTCTAAACCCTGACGCTACAAACCCAACGTAACAAAAGAGTCTTTGTGGAATAAATAATTTCATAAAGATATTCAGACATATTCAGACCGCACATACGTTTTCTTTGGTTTTCTCATGGATGGAGTTTTGGAAAAAACGACAAGAACGACTCAAAACAAATTTTCTTTGTCAAGTTTGAAGCAGTTTCATGTTGTTTGTGTTTGTTTTGAAGGTTGTTGAAAAATAAACATTAACAGTCTTTGTCTTTGCAGGGCAACTTTCATCTCCGCCCTCGTCTTCCTCCTCGTCGTGATGGGCGGGACTTCCCCTGCTGCCAGTCAGTCCGGCGCTCCGACAGGTAGGTGACAGCTGTGACGGGCGGGATGAGATCGGAGCTGCTCGGGGCGTCGAGTCAGTGACTCGAGTCTTTCGGCAGCAGCGAAGCAGAAAAGATAAAAATCTGGATGCACATTAGTTTTAAAAGCTTCAGGTGATTCTCATGTAGAGGCGCAGGAGCGAGGATGAAGTGTGGATTTGGATCCTTTCTGCGCTGAAGGGAGCTGAGAGGGACACAAACGAGTGGCGTGTTTCCCTCTGAGAGTCTCTCGGGTCTGCTTAACTGAAAATCGTTCTTGTTTCTGTGCTGCAACTCTGCAGAAGTGAGGTTAATTAAAAGCCGGAGCTCTCGCCCCGTGGGACGGCGAATGGATGGTTCCTGAGCGAGGAGCCTCATTTGTAACGCTGTCAGAGGGTGGAGGGGAGGCGGGGGCGGGCGGTGGGAGGTCAGCGTAGAGGAGGTAAAGTGAGGAGGAGGGGAGGGGACGCTGCAGGCGGAAAAGCTGCTCTCTTCAAACGTGCCATAAATCAACCGTTTCAAAAACAACAACATGTGATTTTAAATTTCACCCTGAAGGTCGCGAGTTTCCCTCCACGCTCACACAGACACACACACGAGGGTGAGCCGCACATGCACACAGCAGATCTGTTTGTAGAGACCAAACAGGGCCTGATCACGATGATTAAAAGATGTTTGGGTGTAATAGTTTAAAGACCTGCAGGATAACTAAAAGCATCAGCAGGATGTGAAGAAATAAACATCTGGACGATGCTGATGTATGTAGATGTCACCTGATGTGTAACATCCCTGATTGGTTAATTAATAAAAGCTATTTCTGACGAGCTGCAGATCAATGTTAAACTGTTTCAACCAGATTATTGATCCCATCTGCAGAAGCATCACAAACACAGCGACGCCATCACTGTAGTCCTGTTATCCTCATACAGATCGCTGAGGCTAAACGCTGCAGCTTGTTACGGGCGGATGGGTGGTGTGTGTGTCGGGAGGTGGAGAGGTAGGATCAGACTGGAGGCATTAGAGTAGATGGATGGATGGATATCGAGGGAGGAGGACGGGAAGAGGCGGACGGATGCTGGAGAAGGTTTTAATAGAAAGACGAATACGCCGGCCGGGAAAACCTGACAGGTCAATTACCAACACGCACACTCGATCCAGCTCCGTACAGGCGGGGCACCGAGCCTCCATTAATCCAGTGTTCACCATCCTGAAACCCACCTGCACTTCAGTTTCTCAAACTGAGGCTTGGGACCCCAGATGAGCCGCTGGACGAGCCACGAAATCGAAACAGTTCCTGTTGTTGGATTTGTCTCATGCATAAATTACCTGGTTTCTATGGTTACAGAGGTCCCGCTGATCCCTGATAATGTTTTGCAGTTTCAGTGTGTTTCAGTTTAAACTGTGAGGGGGCGGGTCTTAAATGTGATTTTAAGGGTATTTCCTGTGCTTAGGTGGGTTTAGGGGTCGCACACTCCTACAAAGCGTCTGCTCCTCGTGGTGATGAGAGTCATCCTCATCATTATCCCATGCTGTGCTGAACAGCAATCATCTTTATCCTCCATTTAAGTCCTTCAGTCATTACAGACGAGGTGCTTGAAGAGCGAGCTGAGTGTCTGTAATCCGACTGACTGATTGGCCTCGGGTCAGTGCTGAGACCGCTGCTCGATTAAATCAATTGAGGGGAAATTGGTCTGCGCTAATTTTGATGATCAATCGGTAATTTAAGTCCTGCTTACGACAAAAATCCTGGATGAGAGTTTGCACTTTCTCTTTTTAGTTACAGCCATCAGTTAGAGCTGTTTCATCGTCACTGCAGGAGAATTACATCATAAACGCTACAGCACTGATGGCTTAATGACTCCTCATTCAGCTGTGGTAAAATTCCCCCTGCAGTGTTTTTCTGTTCCACCTTTATATGATTTTCATAAGCAGAGACAGTGACGGCAATCTGGAGCTTTAGCAGACGTTCGTGTCATTTCTATGCTGATGATATTTTATTGTCTGTTCCTGTAGGAGTGCAGTTCACCCTGATGCTCATTGTTTGCTTTGAGCTTCGTGTAATAAAGAGCTCATGATGTCAGTGAGCGCTTCGCCCGCAGTAGAAACGTATCAAAGAGCACGCCTGTGACTAAGATGATGATGTCATAGTTAAACACACTGCACCCATTGGTCTACACGCACTCGGCAGAGAGCAAAGAGGCGGAGCTGTTACCGAGTCGGTGAGCTCAGGTTAAGAGAAAGAGATGATTTTGATGTTTCACTTAACCCGAGACCTTCGTCACCTTCAGCTTCTTCACCCACCGCCGTCATACCTGCAGCAGGCAGGGCTGAGTCTAAAGGGGGGCGTGGGGTGTGCACATTCAGTCAAAGGCTTCCAGATTACTACAATAATAAATAAATAAAATATTAATGAAGTTGTTTTCATATTTACAAAATATAAAAAGAAACATTTTTTCCGTGGGCCAGTAAAACTGAGTGAGGCTCGTTTGGCTTCATTCATATTATTAACATCTGTTATTAACATCTGCATCATCACAACATCTGCTTTCTGCAGCAGGAAAGATTTCATCACACACACACAGTCAGAACTCTATTTATGTGAGTAAATGAATAAAGCCTGTTTCTACTGCATACCTTGCAGGTTGCATGTTTCCATCGTACAGAGGCGACAGAGCTGCTCAGAGGTCAAGCAGAAAAATAAAGGCACTCACATATTTCTGTGTATGTTTCTCCAAGTTTCAATAAATCGCTGCACCTATTTCCAATTTTGCTGCCCGACATAAAGAAACGAGGCGTGACTGCACAGCTCCGTGTGGGGCCGATGCAGAGCTGCTGGCCTGTTCTTCTCCTCAGCTTTCCAAACATACGAGAGGCTAAAAAGCCACAACAAATGTTTCTGTGTTACATAATCTGGTTCCCACACTAACTTTAAAGAAGTAAAAAAGGTCTCAGTGGGCTGTGGACATGTGAGGCAGCAGTCATGATAATCTGTGTCTGTCTGTTTCCCAGCTGGACGCTGGCATATTCGGAGCCTGGAGGTCGGGGTCAGAAATCTCCGAGTCTGTGCCTCCATCCTATCAGCCATCTGTTTACACGCTCGGCTCTTTGTCCTTCGCTCTGTGCAGCTTCCTGCACCAAATTTAATAACCGCTGCAAGCCGTTTAATTTCAGCAGTGCAGCAGCTGCCCTCTGCTGTAATCCTTTAATGAGGCGGACGCGTCCTTTAACAAGGCCAGTTAACGACGACATCCACTAAGCTCTGTTTAATTCACACAGAAGAATCAGAGCAGCACCCTGATCCAGAGAGGAAGCACAAACTCCTCTTCCTGTTCACTCATCAGTTCATCAGTTGAATGTTTGGTGTGATCTGCACGCCGATGCTTTGGTTAAACTGTTCCTTTAATGTTCCTCTCAGAGCCCATGTGCTACGACTGGGGCGAGTCCAGCGAGGGGGCGGTCTCTGTCGTGGAGGGCGAGGTCGGTTGGCTCTCCTGTCCTCTTTTCTCTCATCCCTCCGTCTACAACTACACCTCCACCCAGAGCGCCGGGCACAACCTCTTCTGGTACCGCCTCCCCGAGGGCCACGACCTGGAGCAGCCAATCACGTACAGGTAACCCCCAGACGTGTCTGCGTCCCCGCAGGTTTCCACTGCTCCAGTTCAGGGTTTCAGGTTTATTCCTATATAAACTTTGTGTTAATAAGCAGCCGATGTGTTTGTGATCGATTCCAGATGAGCCTGGTTGAGTTTAAAGCAGATGGGGGGGGGGGGGGGGGTTGTGTCTAATTGAGCTGAATGATGAAGTGGGCTGTAACGATTTCCCTTCCAGAGAGGACGTATGGTGTTTGGGAGGCGGCTCGATCCGCCTCGCCGACTTTGTTCTAATGTTGTTCTAATTGAGTCGCGTCTGATTTACGTCCACTCACTCGTGATGTCATCCCGCTCTGCAGCTCGCGGCTCAGCAAAGACAGAGAGAGACTGTTTCTGCAGCCCGCCGCCGCCGCCGACACCGGCCAGTACATCTGCATGCTGCGGTAAGACGCCGGGGCTGCTGGGAACGTTTTTAAGCCTTTGTCTGAACCGAAGCGCATGTTGCAAATATATCAAACATTTGTCTTGATGCACGCTCCATCATCCAGGTGAGTAAATCCAATAAAGTTGATTCTGTTCATCAGAGGATTCCTGGTTCCTCACACTGAGCCTCTTTAAACACGACCTCCTTATTGTTAGTCTGATGTTTTCATCTGTCAACGGCCCAGAGGTTTTTTTACAAATACTGGTTTTATACTGGTCCTTCCCCCTCTGAGTTCAATACCAGCCACACTGCGACCAGTTTGTAATCCTTCTGTTACGACCAGAAATGCTGTTTTTATTTCAAACTGCTTTAAAAGCAGCTTCCCCAAGCTGGCCTCCGGCACACCTTTATCCTCAGGTGTAAATGATTAGCAATTCAGCCTTGGCCACACCCACTTCCTGTAAGGTGAGGGGTGACAGAGGGACTCCATCTCCAACAGCATTCAGTGACCACATTATATGTAATTTCACTGCAGGCACAGCTCTGAGCGGCAGCTGGCCTCTGTGTTCTCAGATTAATATCAATTCTGACAGAGAGTCTTCAGACTCGTCTCTCGTCTAGGCCTCGATGGTCCAACACGGCCGGTCCAGCCTGTAGATCAGGCAGATACAACAAGCTGGTCTCTCAGCTTCGATCCTCCGTCTTGGCCGCTCCACACTTAATCTTCCAAAGTGGCCGTGAGAGCATCTTAAAGATGTGCCGCTCAGCTCGACGGATAAGTCCTGTCAGCTGGACTCGCTCCAAACCTCCAAGTAACAGTCAGCAAACGGGATCAGAGGGGATGAGGAGGGTCCGGGCGAGCCTCGGGATGGAGCGAGATCGGTCTACGAGGGTCAGTCTGTGCCAAAGTGATGATCGCGTGATGTAGTCAAGTGTCACCTGCCCCGTTTTACTAAAAGCGTTCACGTTTGAATTTGCCTCGTATTCATTTCGAGTGATGGGAACAGGAAGCAGATCAGCGCTACTCGACCTCACGAGTCACCTGACCTTATAAATAAGTCTTTTATTCTGAAATCCAGAAGAATGAGAATGTGAACTAGACTTTTAAGCGTGAAGCATGTTGACGGTGTGGAGATCACACGTTAATCAGATGGAGTAACAGCAGCAGGCTGATGGTGAGCTCATCGAGCTTTGACTATTTCTGTTTGATATTTAACCCGCTCAGCCCCCCGAAGGGAAGGCCGATACTAAAACACGCCGACGTCAGCCGGCTTTTTAGAAATCCCCGATAATGACATCATCATTGTGTTCGTAGATCGAACAGAATAGATTTTAAAATCTGAACTTTTCCTTTTTTTATTTCAATAATAATGTTTCTGTCTCTGCGTCGCTGTTGTGTAGAAAACACAAACAAAATAAAATAAAAACACAATAAACTAATGAGCGCGTCCAAAACAAGATTCATTCATTTCTAATGATACTGAAAAAAACACAAAACTTACACAACGTGCACAAAAGTCACGCTTTGTTTTTAAAGATGATTGTTCGTGGAATTTTTATTAGACAGACGAGAGAGAGAGAAGCCGCTGCACACGGCGTGCACTCGCCGAGTCACTGAGGATGGGCGGGGTTTCCTTCAGCTCCATCTGAACGTTTTTGGGGAGTTGGAGGAGTCGGCCGTAATAAAACTGAACTGGGCAGATTATGGGGGGATTCATATCTTGTGGGGCCTTTACCTGACATAACCCAACTGTAACCCTGACACTAAAGCCACATTTTGAGTCTCAGACATTCAAAGCTATGAATACACACACATACGCAGCAAACATGGCCCTGCCAGAGTGCGTTACAGCTCCGCCTGTAAGTCGTCTGAGCCACAGCCAGTGAAGCTCACATCAGTTATTTTGTGACTAATGAAGACAAAAAACTGACGTCTGTATTTAAATGTTCATATTTGCTACAAACACAAACGTTTTTCTTCTGATGTCGTCGTTTACTTCACTGCCGGTCCGTCCATCATGAGGCTGCTGCCGTCTGTGCTACGAGTGCTGCCAGAGCTGCTTTCAGTACCGCAGCAGACCTCAAAGAACAAGGTGATCTAGTTCTGCGTTCCTGTGTGGTCAGGTCACTTCCTGTTTCCTCTGTCTTACCGGCTTCAGAGAATTATTTGGCACATGCACAAAGCCGTGCAGACACAGATGCAGGAATAGCGTCCACATGTGTCAGAGGTCAAAGTTCTCACGAGCCTCTGAGTTCACGTATAAGTTCCTGACGTTTGGTTGTGAGAGTAAAACAGCACAGCTGGGCGAGCATGTGCACGACTGTTCATGTGATGAGATAATAATCAGTTTGTTGGTGATGTTTCGGGGAACTGACTCACAACCCTGTGATAACATAAGAGGCTCAATAGTTTTAGAGTAGAAGCAGAGAGTCAACCAGCTTCTGTTGTGCTGACGATGCCGAGACCAGCGACGACCCAAAATCACAGCCTGTGTTCGCGTCCTGTGGGTTTGTGGTTTGCTCTGCTCCACTTCGTCATGTTTCGGCTGAATGCTGCTTCTGAACGCCGTCAGTTCCCCGAAACTTTTAGAAGAGCTGATGCAGCATCGTGGGAAAGGCGTGAGGTTCGTGCGCCTTCCTGAGCTGGCGCCTGGGCCACCCCAGACCGTTTCCTGTGTGTCATCCACGCTCGCTCTCTCCTCACTTCCCTACATAATCTCCCCCCAATAAAAGTCTGAATGTTTGACCTGAGCTGAAACGTGCAGATGTTCTGGATGGGTTCCTGTTTGCTGACGTCTCCCGTCTCTGACTTGCAGGAACAAGTCCTCCTGCAGTAAGATCGCCATCCGCCTCAAAGTGTTGCGGCCGGACGACGTTGTTAAGTGTGCGCTGCCGGTTGCCGTGGCACCGATTGAGGACTTGATCCCTTTACAGGAGGGCAAGACGTTAGACTGTCCAGACCTGCAGGACGCCACCAAGATGTCAGAGAGCGCACCAAAGGTCCAATGGTACTTTGTGGCGCACCCGGTAAGTTTTCAGCACTGCTGTTAATCTCCGTCCTGTTTTATCTGCAGTCTTTGACTCTGTTGCCTTCAGAGACTCAGAATCACATTAAAATCATGCTGGTCTCTGACACAAAGCCTCTGAGTGCTTCCTCTGTATGACACCAAATTAAAATCCTTTTAGACACTCGGTTCTTTATAAAGCCTGAATTGACATTTTCTTAAATGTCAGTAGATCAAAAGTAATCGAGTATATCTTTAATGTTTTGAGGAAAATGTAAATCGTCTGCAAAAAATAACATTTTCACTGTTTTGAACACAACATTGGGGCCCAACACTGAACCTTGTGGAACGCCACAAACTCAAAACTGAATCAAATACCAAACATATCGATGTCTGTCTGCGAGTAGCGACTCGTCTCCGCAGATAGACGACGTCCACCTTCTGACACAATCTGACGTTTGAGTTCCAATCAGCCTTCAGTATAACAGATTTATTGGTTTGTTCTGGTCGCTGCATGTTGGCGTTCTCTGGAATCACGGTTACTGGGCTGCTCTCTGTTTTATTTCCAGTCAGCAACTTTTCTAATGGCTGTAAATTATGTGGCTCAGTTCATGAAATCTTTACATTTCTTTAGTTTGACTGATGTTGATGTTTTTCTACGATAGAACATTTCTTCACTTATTATATATTATTTTAAAGAAAATCAAGGCACTGTTTCAGGGGCAGAGGTGAAATGATGACATATTAATGATATAGAAACATTTAGTTTGACTTTAGGGTATCAGAATTAACAATTATCAACTAACTTTGTATAAAGTCATTTTCTATATTTTGAAAATAGCAGTGGGCCCAATATTGAGCCTTGTGGAATCCCACAAAATGCTCTTCAATGACTTTGTTTAACTAGAAATGAATGTTTTGTAAAGAAGTCTCACTGGTTTCGTTTTACACCTTGTGATACTGATGACTGAGTAAACCAGACATATCAGCACCGTTATAGCCAGTGTTGGGGAGTAACGGAGTACATGTACCGCCGTTACGTATTTAAAATACAAAATATGAGTAACTGTATTCTGTTACAGTTACCGTTTAAAAAGGTGGTATTTAGAATACAGTTACTTTGTTGAAATAAATGGATTACACGGCGGTACTTCCCTGTTTCATATTGTGGCGAGTCAGGACTGTTTGGGTTTTGTTTGACAGCTACGTTCTGTTGTTCCAGGCGGCAGCGTTATGGTTGCCATGGTTACAGGGTGATGCTCTCTCTCTGCGTGTTTCCTGGGTGAGAGAGCGCCTGTTGTTGTTGTTGTGCTAAGCTAACAGGCAGAATGCTACAGGTATAGCTCTAAAGAATGTAGCATCATGGGCAGTGTAGTCCGTGCTGCAGGGAGAATGGACTGCCGTACACGTTATGTGTCTGTGAGCGAGGGAGGGAGAAAAAGGAAAAGTACGAGCTGTCATCGAGCAGAAACGGGAGCTGGAAGCATGTAAATATAATAATAACCACTGCAGCCAAGAAGAGAGCCTGACGAGCCCAGTTGTAAGTAAGCTATTAAGACTCGACTGTACACCGTGTTCGTGTTTTCCTCTGAAACAATAAGTTCTGTTGGAGCAGCCTTTCAACGCCTCTCTCTGTCTCTGCTAGCAAAGTTGACCCAGACAACAAAGTAAAGCTAGTTTTCGGCTACGAGCCCGACACAGAACCCACCGTATTAGCCAGAGGTCCCTTTACTACGGTTCGGAGCCGCGGACCTTCAGTAACAGTAATAAATCACAGCAATAGTACATTCATGTAGTTGTAAACAGCATGATAATATATTAAGTAATCCAAAGTATTCAGAATACGTTACTCTCATTGAGTAACGTAACGGAATACGTTACAGAATACATTTTGGGGCATGTAATCTGTAATCTGTAATGGAATACATTTTAAAAGTAACCTTCCCAACACTGGTTATAGCTGATTAATCTTTTTTCTCTCACAAATGTTTTATTTTCTCTTCCTCGTACGATGGGACGCCTGTGTTTCTGCAATAACAGTTTTACTTCTTCTTTCAATTAACAGAATATGTTCAGTGTGATTCGTGCTTTTCCTCTCTTAAACGTGGCAGCTCTGTTCATTACTAAAGGATGAAACTAAAGTGTGTGAATCTCGCCGTTCTCAGGTGTGCGACTGGTATCCGTTCTGGGACAGCGACAGGGAGCAGAAAGGAAACAGTCTGCAGGTTCACCTCATGATGGAACAGTATCAGGGTTTGTATTACTGCAGAGTCCAGTACCAGAGGAGGAACCAAACACTCAACTTCACCAGGAGCATCAACGTCACGGCCATCTGTGAGACACCGTTTCTGATAACTCGCATGCAGAGATTACAGGCGGTAACTGTGCAGGTAACCGTGCTCTCATTTCCTCTCAGTGCCCCTCTCGCTGCCCAAAGAGCCCAGCATCATGAACCCCACACATGACCAGATTTTCACAGTCAAAACAGGTACGTGAACAAACCCCCCGAGCTGTTCAGTCGTCTTTGTCTTTGCACGTTTCTCCTGTTTGTACTGCAGCATTCAGCTTTAGCTCAGAGGTCTGGAGGACGTGCGAAACGCTCCTATGTGTAGATTTAAAGAGAAAGATTTGCATAAACTTCATGAACATTTGACCGTCCCTGCCGTGACTTGGAGATGGCGGTCAAACGTGCCTTGGGCTTTACCTTGGGGCCCATTGTTTGGTTCATATTGCTGGCACTAAGTCAGAGTCCTGGTGGGCTGTGGGTTCAGTGGCCTCATGGTCTTTCTGGCTCTGCGGAGCGATGACCTCCAGCTTCAGCACCTCTCAGTCTGAGACCAGCTTCCCATCAGGAACAGGCTGGAGTGCCCGTTCCTTCGGGAATGAGTTACTGCCCAAAGAGTTTTCATTATGAGTTGAGGTGGTTCAACAGTGTGGAGGAGACCCCGGGGCAGACCCTGGACGAGTCTGTTGGTCATGTTGTGATCATGATGAGGACCGGAAGGAAAAATCTCGTTTTTAAGGGTTTTCTTTGTGTCGTCGTTCCCCCGGAGCAAAAGCTGGACTTTGTTTTTATGGGCCGATCGATTTCTTAATTTTTATTTTGGAAGGGTATAAATAATGAAAGGTGTTGGATTGGCCAATTGGTCATGATCGACTCTGGGCTGGACCAATTACAGCCGAGGAGGTCGGATGCACCCTCCCCCTTGTTTAGCAATCTTATAGGCCATCCATCGGCTCTTTGTTACTTCGGAAACATGGCTTAAACAATTTCCACGACGTAATCCGATAACAACCGATCTCTTTACCCGTCGGCTTCCCGTGGCTGTCATGCAACAGGTGTTGTGCCAAAAAGTGATTTCCAATGTTTGCGTGTATTTTTTATGTGTAATATCTATGTTGGTAAATAGACTTCGGTGAACAGCGTTTACAAAGGGGCTATATATGGAATTAAAAATTATCTGTTTTTTCAAGTATCTTTACAACTCTGTGTTATTGTACTTACATTATAACCAATCCGCTCCTTTATCCCCACTTTAAATATTTTTACAGAACTATTGTAATATTTGAGCCATTTCTGCTGTCCAACTACTTCTTACAAAAGACATTTTTAATGTTAATTAGACTTTTTTTAACGGCATAAATAAAGGTTATATAAAAGTCACTGCCAAAGACTGATTGCGGCTTCTACCTTGTTACACTAATGTTGTTTGTAGCTCAATATGACTTTATGTCATCCATGAGGGATGCATTTGACATATGTTTCACATATTATAGCCCAACAAGTTACTTATAGCAATTTAAATACGAGCAATCAGTTTTTGGCAAATACCGGAAATCAGTTTTTGGCAGACAATCACTTTTTGGCACAACACCGGCTATTGCAGTTAATAATACAACAGCTTCTTGCCATTTTTTGTGTTTTTTTTTATCGCTGTGTAACTGAGTTCAATTGAAAGCCTGCATGCGCTAGTACCGCTTGCCACAAGTTCCCAGAATCCTTTGCGGTTTTACCCCTGAATGACGTCACATTTTTGGTGGGCCGGTCTCTAGTCAAAATGCCCGGGCCGATTTTTTGTCCCAGTCCAGTCCTGCCCGGAGCTGCTGCAGTCGTGCGTTGTGGAGACCCTGTTTGTATGCGAGGCAGCAGACGCATTGATCGGTGCAGATGACAGCCGGAGGTCGCTGTTGACGGAGCGATAGTGTTAATTTGTTATTGATCAGAAACGATTGCTCAAAATGGAAAACGTGCAGACGAATAACAAATTGAAAGAACAGAAAAACCAAAACCAACAGAGCTCACATGTTAAATACACAGAAGTAAATAACTTCCTGTCATTGATTTGTTTCTGATTGGCTGATTGATGTGATTGGCTGTCCTGTGACTTCCTCACAGCAGGAACATAAATCCTGCTTGAATAAAACGAGCTGCACAGATATATTTGAGCCCATTAAGGACATTTAGAGTGTAATGAGGTTGATCTACAGCAGCCTTCAGTCCTGCTCACACTGATGAACACAAAGGTCTGCACAGACGCCACGTCTCTCATTAACACAGAGGACAGGGGTGAATCTCACCAGGCTGATTTGTCCAGATGTGCACGGACAACATTGATGTTGATGGAAGAGTCGTGTGGCTCTGCGGAGGAAGTTCTTCCACCTGCAGCTGGACTCTGAGGACGTGACGGAGACGGACAGGCGGCAGCTTCTTTCAAACGGGCTCTCTGAGACTCGACATTCACAGAGTTAATCGTCCGCTCAGAATTAGTGGAAGCTGCGGGAGGACGTCTCATAAAACAGAACGAGCTGCTAACGGCGTGCACGGACACGCGCTCCATCGACGCACACGACATGCACACACAGTGCGAGTCGGTGCCGATGGAGGCGAGCAGGACTGCGGCCAGCAGGCTGATAAATGTCTGAAGGAAACGACTGCCGCAGCGGCGTCATCAGCAGCAGTTTAAGACTTCGATGTCAGCGTCATTGTCTGTGAAAGGAAAACAAAGTCATGAAACAGCAGCAGCTGCAAACACCGCGACTCCAAAAAGTTTGAACGGGTCGTTAATCAGACTGAATTTATTAACCTGTGCAGAAACATCGAGATATAAAAACACGCTCGGGAACACGTGTTCTGCACGGGTCGCTTAATAAACCGCAAATATTCAACAGAAATGAATCCAGAGAATCACTAACGTCACTTTGAGTCACCAAAAAAAGCTGCAACGTGAACTTGAACGTGTGCCACTCATTTCCAGCTCTGCGTGAGTCGCAGTTCAAAACGACCATATTAGGATATTCCCTCTCTATGACATCATCCACGAGTGAACTGTTTAGCGTGAACATCCACGCCTACAGCAGGAAACACTTTACCTTCATCCTGGACTGAAACTAACATCCTTCTGTGTCTTCAGGCACCGAGGTGCGTCTGGTGTGCAGAGGTCAGCTTCCGTTCGTCCTGGACAAACCGTGGCGGGAGATCTGGTGGACAGTTGATGGGAAGACGCTGGACAAACTTCCTGATCGATTCACACAAATTAGCAGGTGCGAACAGAGCGCGTGCACCAGCAGCCGCTCTGCACGGGCGCTCGTTATAAAGTCACATCTCCAAATAAACTCGATGATAAGAGCGCTGACCACGCCTCCTTCACTTTCATCAGCGTCTCCTGTTTTTCCTGAACAAATTGCACCGTTGGAATTAACTCCAAACCTTTCAGTAAAAAGCTCAAAATAGTGAATTAAAGTTCAACTCAAAGAGTGTTTTACAAAAACAAGATAAAATGTGTGAAGTGCATCTGTAGCCTCAGTACTTATAATGTGAAAGGAGCTGTTTTTCTTACGGTGTTTAAATGTAACAACCTTGAAACACTATTTTATTGATATATATACCAGGCTGCGAGACATCGGCAGCACAGCATATTTAAAACAACTCTGCGCTTTTATTTTGAAATGTCACTTCTTCTTGTGCTTTGAGGGTGGTGAGAGACCACTTCAGGGACCTGACTATCGAGAACATCCTCGTGATCCAGGACTTCCAGTCCAAAGACCTGAAGCGGGAGTTTTACTGCTCCGTGAAGAACGAGCGAGGCTTCGATACCCGCAGAGCTCAGCTGGAGGAGGAAGGTGAGGAAGCTGCTCACGCCGTGTGGATGTTTCACATTAAAGGCTCGTCGTGCATCTGAAACTCAAGCTCAGTAAACACTTTGCAGATGAGCTTCAGGTCTCAGTGAACAAACAGGAAGTTCGATTTGGGAATTATGGTCCTGGGTGATCCCCACCCAACACCTGTGACGTCTTTAGTAGACCAAGGTGTCGATGACAAAACCAGAGATAACGTCCAGCGTAATGTAGAACTCCCACAGGGGGCGCTCTTGAGCTCGAGCAGCGTTAGATAGAAAGGCTCAAAAGCAGAGATGTTCTATTTGTTACAGTTGTAACAAATAGAAAAATTGTAACAAAAGTTGTTACAGTTTTGTTACAATGAAACGATGAAGGCGTGGCAGCGGCTGACCCCCTGACCCCCTGACCTGTGATGAAGTGTTGTTTTCTGTCCGTGGGGGCGTGGCTTAGCCGTCACTGAAGCCTCAGGTGTGTTTGTGTTGCAGTGTCGCTGCCCACCGTGGAGCTGGGCTGCGGCCTCGGCGTCACTCTGCTCCTCATGCTGATCCTCTTCGTGGTTTATCACGTCTTCTGGCTGGAGCTGCTGCTGCTCTATCGCTCCTGGTTCGGCACAGACGAGCGGCACACAGGTGAGACCCCGCCCCCAGCTCCCTGCACCTGCTCGGCCCGTTCCCTTTACGACCTGCAGTCAGATAAACCCTCAGACGCGCCGTTTTTATCGCCTTTTTGTGCGATTGTGATTCTGCATATTCGGGGTGTAAAACACGAGGTAATAAAGCTGCAGCCTTGTTTTTTGCCAGGTAACTGAAATATCTGCAGTGTCACTTCACTTTTTATGCCCCGACACTAAATTTCTTCTGGTTACGAGTCGCGCTGCCTGGCTGCAGCATTTAGTTTATTAAAGGAGAACGTTTGTGCTGCGTGTTTGCGTTCGAGGACACTCGGTCAGCTTCTCACAGGAACATCCTCTCGCAAAATGTGACATTTTTCACATGACGTGGTAGAAAAAGATTGTAGCTTACATCTGCAAATTAAACTTGTACACACCAGAAATGTCACACAGGACATCTGAGCAGTGTGTGCAGGGATGTTTGCATGTCATGAAGAAGAAGGAGGAGGAGGATGTGCTTAATCAGATCAGTTTCCACTCACTTTTGTCGCTGACTCGACATGTGTGGGTGACTTCCTGACGACTGAAGCTCAGAAGTTTCCCTCCGTAATGGATTGTGCGTGTGTGTGTGTGTGTGTGTGTGTGTGTGTTCAGATGATAAGGAGTTCGACGTGTACATTTCGTATGCGAGGAACAGTGAGGAGGAGCAGTTTGTTCTGTTGACGCTGCGCAGAGTCCTGGAGAACGAGCTCGGGTACTCGGTGTGCATCTTCGACCGAGACAGCCTGCCCGGCGGGAGTGAGTACTCACGTGTGCTGTCACACACACACACACACACACACACACACTGAACAGGTGAACCAAAACACACGTCATCCATCCATCCCTTCATCCGTCCATCCTTCATTATCCCTCTCTCCCTGCAGCCATCACAGATGAGACTCTGAGTTTCGTGGCTCGCAGCAGGCGCCTCCTGGTGGTCGTCAGTCCCGGCTACGCCTCGCAGGGCTCCCAGGCTCTGCTGGAGCTTAAGGCCGGCATTGACACCATGGCGCTAGCTGGGCACCTGCGGGTGATCCTGGTCCAGTACAAGCCGGTCCGGAGGAAGGGCTGGGTCAGGGAGCTGAGGCGGGCCCGGGTGGCTCTGGCGCTGGTCCGATGGCAGGGGGACAAGTCCAGAGAGCTGTCGTCACGCTTCTGGAAGAGGCTGAGGGTGGAGTTGCCCGTGAGGAGGGTTAGCAGTCGAGGGGAGGACGAAGAAGAGAGCAGCAAGGAGGTGGCGCTGATGAGGCTTCACAGTCAGAACAGTACGAACTCCCAAACGGGGCTGATCAGCAACACCGTCAAAGACCCGCAGAAAGTCCTGAACTCTGCAGCGTAGCGGCGGCTCTGAGAACAGCTGATGGAGCTCAGCCTGGAAGGCTCGTGGTTTCTCTGAGAGTTATTATAGTCATGTTTGTGACCAGGACCGACTCAGATTTATTCATTTCATGAAACAAAGTTTCATTTTCCCTTTAAAGATATGAAAAGTCCGCAGCCGTGCTAGCAGCTGTCAGTGTTTACACCAGGAAACAAGCTAATGTTTTTATCAGTCTCGCGTTATGAACAAACGGCACGTTTCAGCGTCCTGGGTTAATGAGACTCCACCTCGTTTTCTCTGCAGGTGATGTTTGGCCAAAACCACTTACAGATACCTGCAAGGTTTCCTTTGGCCTCTGCAACGACACGCGGTGTCATGGTGTGACTTGTTTTGGACAGAGTTGCAGTTTTAAACGTGGCAGTCGCATTTTTAACCCAAAACCACAATATTTGCTGAAGCCGACCAAGTTCAAGCCTAAACGTAGCTGCGTAGCTCGTGGTGCTTAAATACAACAGTTTACTCTTGACTGTGGTTCTGTGGTTGACAAAGACCATGTGAGCACAGTAGTTTATTTATATGAACTATATAATCATTGACCAACAGGCTGCACAATAACCAAAACCTCCCAAATGCAACAAAATAGTTCAAGTAATTTAAAAACGGTTAAAAAACTACAGTTGGAATGAACTATGGAGCGAGCTCCTTGGAATTTTACAAAAACGTAAGGTAGAAAAAACGGAATAAATTCTTACATCTAGCTGAGAACAGAGGATTGGCTGCTCGACTCTTCGGTGCAGGTCGAGCCCGGCACGTGCAGCTCAGAGGATAGATGTGTGAGTCATGTTTCACACTAATCATCTAACAGCTGTGCAGATATTTAAAAAAGAAAATGTAAATCCCTTTCCCTTTGGGGAAACGAGTTCATTCAAGTGGTTCGTTGAACATCGACGTTGAAGCGTGGATGTTACCGTCCTTACTGCAAAGCTGCTAGCATGGCTAAAAACGAGCTCCAGACATTTTTAAAGGGTTAGTTCGTTAGTTAAAATGCTGAAAGCGCCCCTAGAGGCTGCAGTGTTCATTACAACAACAGGAAGTCTGTGTTGTCAGTCCTGGAGCTGAAGTCACGGTGCCGTTAAAGCTGGTCGCCCTCGAGAGCGGGAGGAGGACGACGCAGTGTTTGTTTTACAGGTTTTCAATTTCACTCATTTTCATGTAACTTTGATATTAGCTGCCATTTCATCGTCTACAGTATCCACTCATTATCACGCGTCATTATCACACGTGTCATTATCACACGTGTCATTATCACATTTATGTTTTTCATTTTGTTTGTTTGTCCAGAGTTAAAAACTTGTGTTTTCTAAACTGGTGCTTTATAAAAGAGGTCTGGTTTTACTTTAACAGTGTTTTGTGCAAACATGCACAAAATCGCCTTAAACACATGTTAATCAAATCGTAACACACAGGTAACACACTAATAGACTATAGAGGTGGATTAAAATCAAGTCCTGCATCATGTTAGCATTCAGTGTTAGGTTGATTTATCGTTTTTTCTACATATCTTTTAAAAACCAATATCAGAACACGGTCACCTGTTGGTGGGACTCGTGGAGAGGTCAGGATAACAAAGTGAGTAAGAGTCATCCTCGGGAGGCGACGACCATCTATACAAAATTTATTAAAATCCGTACAATGGATGCTAACACATCACATGTGCCACAGACGGGCAGCATTTCCATTTATATACCTGTATGTCCTCTGTAGCTGAATGTAGTCGTCATTTTAATTGGTTACAAAGAGCACAACACCTGCCTAATGAGCAGGTCACTACACAATCACCTGTAGTGTGTATGAAAGATACTGACTCATCTGAAAATACACACTAAATAACCACCAGGCAGTCGTAAAACTTAAAGTGCGACACAAACTGGAAATGAATAAAGTTTGCCTTCAAAGTAAAAGTTGTACTTTTACTTTGAAGGCAAACAACAAGTGATTTCGTTACTGCTCAGTAGTTGACGGTGTTTTCAGACAAATCGGACACTTTCATTCAACGGAGGTGCAGCTACAGCAATCTGTGAGCATCCAAGGTCTTTGGTACAACCAGTTTCACCCAGTAACAGCAACCTCCAGGAACCAGTCAGGGAACACCCACATTTTCTTAAAGACTGGTGGGTACCTGTGTGATTTGTGCTTGCACACATG
This sequence comes from Neolamprologus multifasciatus, assembly GCF_963576455.1. Taxonomy (NCBI): domain Eukaryota; kingdom Metazoa; phylum Chordata; class Actinopteri; order Cichliformes; family Cichlidae; genus Neolamprologus; species Neolamprologus multifasciatus. The sequence continues at coordinate 1,620,851 of NC_140452.1, forward strand.
TGACATCGCTTGGATAGTTTTTGCACAGACAGCAGAGAGGTAAAGCTGGGTATCATCTGCATAGAGTTATCGTATCGGTGACCTGCTAAACAACACATTACAAAGAAAAACCAAGTATGGATTCATGCACTGCAGGTTTTAGATCAGCATTGAGTAACCTGTTATTTGTTTGTTAATTACTGTGCACTTTCTTTATTTTCCACTTTATATTTGATAAATCAGCTCTCGTTGTATATTTCTCTTACTAAAATATGCTACGCTATTTATCTCTAACCTGAAACATCAGTGTTGTAATGAGAGAAAGCATCCTGCACTTTGTCACGCTGTGAACTGGTTATTTTATTTCTGTTTTTTGGTATAAAAGTCTTTTCCTTTCACCATCATTATTCATGTCAGTGTTTTTTATTTGATGTCTTCCATTTTCAGAATTACACACACAAAAATAAAACTATACCTTCCCTCCACACCATGAATGAATGAAGCCCCTGATATCTGATATTTTGTGGAGGACATAAAGACAATGTCTCCCAGTTTGATGTGTTTTGCAACTAAATGTCCAACATTGACATGTCTCAGGTGAAGAATCAGTCCAGGTCCAGGTCTACTCTAAAACTGTTACGGTGAAATGTTTCTGCAGATCTCTCCGTAGCATTTTCAGTAACTCTGGAACGATCAGACAAACTAAAGTTGCCACGTCTCCTTCGTGGCAGAGCTAAAACTACCCGTGTACGTGTGGATGCAAGCTGAACCTTGAGCTGCAGTCCTTGAGTCTTTTTGTCTGTCCCCTGTCAGACCTATCAGAGGCCATCCTGCAGTCCATGCAGCGGAGCCGCCGCCTGCTCTTCGTTCTCAGCCCAAACTTCCTGGCAGAGAAGAGCTTCGGTCTCCTGGAGTGTCGTCTCGGCCTGTACCTCGAGAATAGTCTCCGAGCCTCTATTATCGCTGTGGTTTACCGCTCAGTCAGCAAACTGGCCTGTGTGGAGGTCCCTCAGCTCCGTCAGGCCACCATCACCACCGTCACGTGGCGAGGAACCCGATCTGAACCGCGGCGCTCTCGCTTCTGGCTCAGGCTGAGGCTGGCACTGCCCGTCCGCCCACTCGCTCTGGGCAGGAGGTTGATCGACAGCACGTCATCGCACTCAGACCTGGCTGCCATGGCCCTGCAGAGGGCCCAACGGATCCAGAGCCAGAGCGACAGGACCAATCAGAGCCGCCGAAATGGGCGTACCAATGTTAGCCGCAGAGATGGGCAGACGCGGCCCAGAGGGTACCTCAAGAGAGGGGTCATAAATATGGAGGAGGGGCCACAGCACAGCAGGAGCTGCTCAGGGTGCGCCGGGTTTATGGGTAATGTAGAGGGGGCAGGGGTGGAGCTTACAGTAGCGACGCAAACACAGCAGGAGCCATGCGACAGGACAGAGGTTCGTTCAGACCCGGTCCCAGAAACACACCCCAACCCAGTTCCTAACTCCGCCCATGATGCTCACTGCTCTCCTAACCCCACCCCCATACACCACCTAGATTCTGACTCCGCCCTCACTATCAGTCCGGAGAACAAAATGGGGAAACACAACCAGCAGCAGGCGGTGAGCAGCCCGAGGACGTCTGAGGAAGTTCTGCCATCGTAGAGGGAAAAGGGGTGGAGCTTGTGGTGAAAATGGCACCAACTCCACCCTTTGATAAAGACCTTTATTTTTAACTCAAAGGAGATGCTGCATTCAAATCACGTCAGGAAAATACAAGAAGAAACATTAAGATGGGTTTGTCCTGAGGGAGGCGATAGACAGCAAAGTCCAGGGAGTTCATCCTCTGCAGAGCAGGAGATCCGTATATTTCAGGATGATCTAAATGGCAGATCTTGAAGGTTCTTCTGCAATAGTACAAGAACTACGCTTATGAACAAAAGTACTGGGTCACATCTCCTAATTATTCAATTCAGGTCAGTTTGAATTGACGTAGGTGCTGTAACAGGAAACCATTGTTGCATTACTTCCCTCCTAAATGTTTCACCACGCTTTCAGGGGTATTATTTCAAAGTGGAGCTTTTAGGCACTCGGCCATGCAGTGACAGACTGTGTAAAGTAACTGAACGAGGTCTCGAGTGTTCGGGCGCACAGTTCGCAAAAGTCGCCGACGCTCTGAGTCGAAGGCAGCAGCGCTCCAAAGTTCCTCTCGCATGGCCGAGCAGCTCTTACAGCTGTCTTACGTAGGTGGTCCCGTACTTTTGTCCATATTGAGGAAGTTAACACACCTTTTAATAAACCAGTGTATTGTTTCCCTTATTTGGTCTCTAGTAAAACTGCATCAGAAACGCTGCCTTAAGGACAAACTCAGGGACAAAGTTTTCAGTGTCTTTCCTTAATTCACAAGATTTACAGCTCACAGTGAAAACATGAAACCAACACATCAAAACACTTTGAATCTTTAAGGCTTTTATACGAGAATCAACTTCTAATAAAATGCTGAAGTGCCAAAATCTGCAGTTCCTCTAGTGGCCTCTTGAGGCTCCAGCAGTGAGTCAGTCAGATGTTGAAATGTCTGATGTTACAGCAGAAATCAACGTGTTTACAAACGGTTTCGTTCTCTTTGGCTAACTCTCCTGTTTAAATGATCTTAAGGCTTAAAATTTGCATTATTGGGGGCGTGGCCTCTTTGATTGACAGGTGGACACAGGGGCTGCTGCTGCTACACCCACTGACGATAAATGACAAGAACATGAGAACAATCCAGGTTCATGTATCATGGATGAAAGTAGCTGATCAGCCCGCCATGACAGCTGCTAACAGAATCACAGTTCACCTATAAAATAACTGGAAATGCCTTATTTTTATATATCTTACTTTAGTCTCTGTGTTTTCTAATAGAAAAGGAGTCCCTCGTTATTTATGTTGATTAATGTTTCCACAGCCCCGTCTGTTTTCACCTGAGACCTTTAATCAGTGTTATCTTGTAGCTTTGCTGCTTCTGCATGTGCAGCTTTTCTTTGATAATAAAGAGATGCTCATCTTTACGTGGACAGACTGAACATGCTTGTACATGATGTGATAACATTTCTATAAAGAGACATTGGTTAATAAAAATCTATGTTGATGATGAGAATTGCTCGGCATCTGAAATTTCTTTTAATTATTCGTTTTTAGTGAATTGTGGAAAACGTGCTGAACAGTTGAGGTGATTGTTTGTGTTTCACCGTCAGATGTCTTGGCTCTTTGGGGAGCACATGTTTAATGCTAATGATTACGAGCTTCTTCTGTGCTTCACTGACTGAGGCTCTGAAATCTGAGCAGCTAAAATGTAGTTGCAGGACTTTTATTTTGACATTCTCATCAAACGTGTTTTCCTGACACAGGTTCAAACATGGCATGAAATGGAAAACACACTATCATTAATGAACATGTTGGTCCCCTGCTCCTCCAGTGCATCCTTTGCTGATGTGATAAAGAAAGCACTTCTGGGTCATTCACACAACTTCCTAAACAAATCTGATCCGTTGATGGTAACAAGTGACTTCAGGTGGGAAAATCAGCAGAAACGTAAACGAGAGGCTAAATCAGCACAAACCAGCAGGTGTCGCTGTTCGACCACCAGCCTGAGTGCAGCAGTTCCTGTGTGTCCAGAGTCAGTACGCACAGTCTGCGTATCGCCTCTGTTTTCATGAGGTTTATATATTTATCAGGGCAGCACGCATGGATGAATAAAATACCTGAATTCTTACTGTCAACAGTCACAACCCCCAGAAAGTCTTTCTACACATCACGTCCCTCCTAACCCAAAAGAGTGAAGTGGTTCCAAGAAACCTGTCAGTTATTAACATCTAAGAAGAAGCAAAAGAAATTAAGCCAACAGAAACAAAGTTACCAAAGAGAAGCTGCTCAGCTGGGAGACCTGAGCCTCTGACATCAACATCAGAGCCGAACCCAACAGGAACTGAGGAAGTAACAGGAAGGTGAAGCAAACACAGGAAGGCTTATTATTAATTAGTGTCTTTGTACTGTCTTCATGCTCTCCCATTCCCTGTCGGTCACTGGGAATGTAGACAGGCCACCTGCTTCTGCCGGAGTTTCTTCCTGTTAAAAGGGAGTTTTTCCTTCCCACTGTCGCCAAAGTGCTGCTCATAGGGGGTCATGTGATTGTTGGGTTTTCTCTGTATTACTGTAAGTTCATTACATGTAAAGTGACTTGAGTTGTTGTGTTTTGATGCTATGTAAATAAAATTGAATCGACTGGGCGAGATTAGGTGGCTGGTTTCAGGGAGTTTCAGTTATTGGTCAGCTGGCCGGCTCTTGTTTTGTCTTTTAATAAACTGCTCCTGAGAACTGCTGGTTGGACTCTGGTTTAACTTTTCATCTTGTGATTCTTTACTCTTAGAAATTATCACCAAAGTACAAATGTAAGCACAAACTTTACTGACACAACCGTCTCATTCACCGGAGAAAAGCCCGACGTCCAGGGACCAGGATGTGAGTGTATCCGTCCTGCGGCTCCTCTCCTGGTGATCAGGTGAGCTCGACCTTCATCCAGCAGGTATCTACCAAACTGCACAAACACGCCGTTTCCTCACTGCACAGAGGAGGCTTTGGCAGTTCACACGCCACCTTCAGCTGAGACACAAACCGCTGAGAGACGTATGAGCCAGAGATCAGTGACATTAGCTGTTTTTGAACTGCTGCACTTGTAATTAATTCATGTTTAAGTGGCGTCTTTGGCCGAAGCCCTGAAACACAACAAACCTGAGCGTTAAATTTAAATCATCCATCATCTCCTGCTCGCACGCAGAGATCAATAGCAGCTCCGTGTGCGGCGTGAGAATCCGTGCTCCGCCCCAAACAGCCAACAACAGTCACAAGCAAACTGGACTGGTGCTGCTTCACTGTCTGTCAGAATGCAGGTATGCTGCAGGGGGCGACTGCTCCGTCTCCTCGCGGTGACAGCGACGCTGTGTGGAAGTATAATCATTTCATGCTACAGTATTTAAGTATTTGCAGTTACTAAACCTTCACATTCATCGACAACAGCAGAAAGGTCGATGACTTTAACCTCTTAAGCCCCAACGCCCCCTGATACGGGGGCAAAAGGCAGGAGATCAGTTAGGCTTGGGGCTTAAGAGGTTAACAAACAGGCTCTATTACAGGTCACTTCCACTAACAAACCGGATGTTTCCACATGAAGAAACGTCCGTATCTCCGTCTCTTTTCTTTGCTTATCTCAGCAGCTGTTGAACTAATCCACTTCAAACTCTCTGGCTGAGTTTGGGGGCTCTGATGAAGAGTAGTGCTGAGGTACTCTGGATAAGTGGTTGTCATACTTTGGCTGCTTCCCGCTCCGGTCCATGAGTGGAGAAGGAGCAGCCGTGACATTAATGCATTCACAGGCCTCTTAACTCTAATTTTAATCATTTTAACAAAGTGTCAAAGCCTGACTTACCTAAACTTTAATTTCACTCCCAAACCCCTAAAAGAGGTTCCCGCGGTCTCAGACTAAAGCCTGGAATAACGGCGTGACTGTGACCGACTCTGAGCGTCGCTGTCACCGTGACCTTTACCCGCTCCTCTCATCTGTCTCTACCTGTCGCTCTTTACTCTGCTCGCACTAATAAAGCAGAAATGGCTTTTAAAGAAAAACAGGCTCATCAGCGTTTATTAATGCGAGCCGCTGCTCAGTCAGACCCTCTCATCGCTGCCAGCAGGACGCCGCCGCAGCAGCAGGACATCGATTAAAAGTTTAGTTAGAGGAGTTTCCTCTGGCAGCGTCACAGATCCTCTGCATGCATGTTGGTGATGAGCGCGACATCTGAACGCTGCAGTCTTCAAACTTTATCTACAGCTGCGCGTTAGCCTGAATAAACATGCTTCAGAGCCCCCGGCAGCCCCAACAGTTTCACCATCACGTCACTCGCCGCTTTGAACCCTTTTGACTGCTGCCATGTTGGTTTCTGGGAGCCGTACATCACCGTATTTACAGTGCAACGCTATCAGATAATGCTAGCTAGCTTCTATGGCTGCAACAAACTGGAGCTCTGACGTCTTGAACAGTTTATTAGAGGAACTGACCAAACAGGAAACAGAGCTGCACACACCCCATCAACCCCCCAACCACAGCGTTACCAGCTTAGATATGTGTAATCCAGTCTGATGTTCCCAGTGTGGACTGGTTCAACTGGTTATTAATTACAGCGTGTGTGTTTCCTACTGTACCAAAGGTCGTCTCTGCAAATTTACATTCAATGCACGCTTGCAACACGCGACCGCCGTTATTTGATCCACCATTGACTGAAAATTCCTTCGCCCACCTCCTCGACCTCCTCCCCGCATTTCTTTTCACTTTGACTTTGATCTGTTTACTCTGATTTTCTCTGAGACTCTGCAGAAACACGAAGACACAAATATACAGTCAGATGATCAAATAAGTACTTCAGGGCCTAAACTGGCGTTTTGATGTATCCGGATGTGGCGTTAGATGCTTGTACTGACTTCTGTCTCCTTACTTTTGCACAGTTGCTTCACTTCCGCAATGTTTTTAGTCCATATCGAATCCTCGTTCATCTTTCCTGAGCTTTGATCAGACCATAACTCTCTGTGTCCACTTTCGTCTTCCAGTCCTCTGACAGGAAGCAGAATTCAGAGCTGACTCCTCAAACCACAGCGGGGTGCTTGGATCCTCTGTGACGTCACTCTGTGGTGGTGGAAGAACTGTGAGACATCATGAAATGACAAGAATAAAAATTAAGGGTTGTTCGATCGTTAACCTGTTACAGCTGATGGACATTTACAGGTTTTTTCAGCATCTTTATGTATACAGCACACTCACACCAGCTCCATAAAATAAGCTAATGTCCTCTGACATCAATGACTTGTACGTGACAGGTTTGTCCCCGTCCACCAGACACTTGCCCCACAGCCCTTCCTGGGTGGGGCCCCAGTCGCCCTGGCCTGGGCAGAGTGAACTGGTCCTTTGATTTTGTAATCATCAGAGAGGTTTTCTGATCTCACTGATTGCCCTTATAGGCACCCAAACCACTCCACTGCTATAAGCTCTGCCCTCAGCCTGCAGTCACAAGCTGTGAGTAGGGGTGCAACGATACACAAAATTCACACTTTGGTGTCACGGTTTGATATTTTTTCGATACAAAAAAAAATGTTCATGTTTTTTTAATTTGTCATTTATTAAAATTATAAATATATATTTTAACTCAAAAGTACAGTTTTTAAATTTAATGTTGCTGAAACAACAAAGTAATAAAAATAAATCTATCTGATGGAGAAATCCCTCATCTTTGGAAAAGAGAGTTTATTACAGAGAAATGTCTCTTTCCAAAATAAAAGCTGTACTTCTGCTTCTTCTGGGCTATATTCTCAGCAGCATATTAAACATATCAGGTCCCCATAAGGAGAATCATGTGCTAACGGCTGTCTAAATGACTCGGTAAAGTTTGTAGCATGCTGCTTGTTGTTTTTGTCTGCTTCCAGATGATGTCGGAGTAAATGTGCAGTCATATTCGTTGTGTTCCCACTAGTGCTGTCAGCATTAATCTGAAATGACGTTAACGCCATAACGCGGCAAATCTCCGTTAACGAGCTACCGCGGATCGCCCCGTGCGTGGGGCTGGACGGCCAACACGTTAACGAGCTAACTGCGCTAACGAGCTAACTGCGCTAACACACTAGTTCCCACCCATGTAATTGAGCATTGCGTGGCACATCCAACATACTGGTTTACTTTAGTCCATGACGCGTTTACCTTCAGGGTCATACGTCACATGAAGACCAAAATAGTTCCAAACGCCAGATCTGAATGAGGGTGTGGGAGGTTCAGTTTGCCATGTTGCAACGAGCTTAGCTTCTGTCTTGCTAGCTTGCTGCGCTCAGTGAATCTGCGTTCGACTACTCCGCCTAGGCTGCACTGTCGAGCGCAGATCCACTGAGCGCTCAACACAGACAGCATCGTCCGAAGGAAAGTTGCTAAAATAAATTTAAAATGTTGTATTGTTCATACATATGCCTACCGAAAGCACTGTATCGAACGGTTCAATATCGATAAGAGTATTGTTGCACCCCTAGCTGTGAGCAGTAACTGAAAGAATGAAAGTGGATGAAATCAGTGGAAACGAGCTTCTTCACAAGGGCTCTCAGAGAGGGAGTTGATCATTTAGCAGGGACTCAGGTTAGCATCTGACCAGGGTGCCTCCTGGACAAGATGTTTTGGCCGTGTCCAGCTGGGAGGACAAGCGCCCGGTGGACCAGAGACCAGGGGTAGATGTTTGTGGGGTTGTTCGGGAGTCCTTGGAAGAGCTGGAGGAAGTGACCAGGAAGGGGACATCTGGGCATCTCTGCTCAGACTGACCCCTGACCTGGATGAGACGCAGAAACCTGTCATTTCCACAGTACGCCAACATGGAGGCTGTTAGCCAGTTAGCTACAGAGCGTGGAGGCAGCTCCATGGATGGTAGCTCACGAGGACCTTTAACCTTTTGTCCAAATACGATTCAGTGATGGTTCCACCTCATTGTGTGTGTGTGTGTGTGTGTGTGTGACAGTGAGTTAATTGTTGAGCAGAAGACAGTTGGTGTGTAGTTACTTATCATCACACAGAATGCCATTAGGACTCATCAACCATTAAACTCAGCGCGCGCACACACACACAGACACACACACACAGACACACACACACTCATCTATATTTAATATGCTGATTTCTGTTCCTTAACACAAATCTTACCATTTTGTTACAATAAAGTTAGGCATCCATGCCAAACAGGATTATCTCTTATTAAATCCATCAGCTACAGATTATAAACCCACGGTAAACCAATGAAAACGCTCACTGTGCACCAACAGAGACGACTGTGAAGTCTTTATTTTCATTTCTATTTTTTATCTATTTTCTCCTGGCTGGCTGTTTGATCCTCGGCGTGTCCACTCGCCCTTCACTTCCTCATTGTTCTCTAAACGCACATTAACCCGACGCAGCGGCAGGACTCTCATCACGTCTCATCAGGTTTTCTCTCTCACTGATCACTCCATCCAGGGGTCAGAGGTCAGCACCATCCATACACTTATACATGACGCATTACCTAAAAGCAATTAGCGCGACAACACGGCGGGTGCTCGGTCAGTCTGTCACCGCGTGTGTGTGTGTGCGTGTGTGTGTGCAGTCCTGACTGTGAAGCTCCCTCATCAATCAGCTAATTACTGTTAGAGAAGAATCGATAACGTTTAAACACACACACACACACACACACACACAGCAGTGTGTGAAGGCGCTCTTTATCTCGCCACTCTTCCTTCATTAAATGTTGTGTTTAAACAGGAGGTTAACGTCACCTGCAGATTCATATCCCAAATGAATTTCTAATTAAAAGTCTCTGTTATTCTTTGGCACTCGTACTCTGTGTTGTTCTTGTGTGTGCAGCGCGGTGCATCAGCAGGACACTGGGACTGTCCTTCACTCTTAGCCTGGATGCACAGCTCTGGCTCTGCTCTGCTTTTATGTATCTGAACATAACTGCAGTTAGCAGGTCTTTAGATCACTAAAACACACGAGACACTACACTGTGTCATTATCTGTTTAACATAAACTGAGGCAAAATGCTGAAACACTGGCTGCAGGTCGTCTGCTAATCAGGAGGTTCGATCGCTGGCTGTTCCAAACCCTCCTCGGGCCAGATACTGAACCCCGAGCTCCTCTCCGTGTGTGCACAAAGCTGCAGTCTTCCCAGCAGTGGACGTCCCCCCCTGAGTTCAGACCGTGCAGGCCTCAGTTAGCATGTTAAAGGTTAAAGTTCATTACAGTAATATTAGAAAAAGAGCCGACTGATGCTTCAGAGACTTTGAAAAGGTTCTTCGTGCCTTTATGTCATCCCAGCTTAACTGATGTAAAGCACTTGTTCAGGTCAGTGTGTAGTTGTAGCTGCTGCAGCTCAGCGGCTCAGTGACGCTGAGTGTTGCTGCGGAGGGCAGGTGGAGGTTTAGTGGGCGTAGACGATGAAAAACCCCAGAAACCTGAGCTCAGGTCCAGAAACTGAAACAAGTGGCGAGCTGAGAAAGCTTACCTGTGTGAAATGTGTCGACTCATTAGCTGCAGCACTCTGAGGCGAGCCAAGCTGTCGGGTTGTTTCCCGGGTAAGCCGGCGTGGATCGAGTTTCAGCCGGCCGCCCTCTTTAATGACCCCTCTCCCTGGCCGACACTCAGAGCCTGTGATCCAGAGCGACCCTCCTTTCACATTCCTGCCAGATTCCGGGTCCCTCCAGCCCTAAAAGAGCCTCCAATCTGTCGGACATCTGCAGCCGGTCTTAACCTTCTCATTAGAGATACCCTCCTCGGTCGGCCCGCCACGGACACGGCTCGCTCCCATCTTTCCCTCGGTCCTGCTTCGCTCTCAGGGGACCCGTGGCAGGGCCAGGACCCCATGTTGAGAACCCCCAGGGAGAAAGTAAAACCCATCATCTTTACCTGTGTGGGCGGATCGGGTGGAGGAGGATGTGAGGGGGCGTCTCTGGGGAGTCGCAGGCCTCCTTTTGTTCCTGAGAAGAGAGGGAGGTGAGGGCGAGGAGGAGGACGGTCAGACTGGTTTAACTGGTAACAGACGAAGAGCAAACTCACAAAACTTTCATTCTTAGCGTGCCTCGAATCAGAGAGCTTCCTGAAAACTCACCTGCTACATCTGAACACAGCATCACTCCAATGTTTTTAGTGTTTCCAGGAGTGCAGGAGACGCCCGCGTGACCAAAAGTATGTGGACACCCTCTGCTGTCCTCAACACAGGGCAGGGAAGTTTGGATTCAGGAGACAGACACTATCTCTACTTTCAAGATTAGGCTTCAAACTTTCCTTTTTGCTAAAGCATATAGTTAGGGCTGGACCAGGTGACCCTGAATCCTCCCTTAGTTATGCTGCAATAGATGTAGGCTGCCGGGGATTCCCATGATGCATTGAGTTTTTCCTTTCCAGTCACCTTTCTCACTCACTATGTGTTAACAGACCTCTCTGTATTGAATCATATCTGTTATTAACCTCTGTCTCTCTTCCACAGCATGTCTTTATCCTGTCTTCCTTCTCTCACCCCAACCAATCACAGCAGATGGCCCCGCCCCTCCCTGAGCCTGGTTCTGCCGGAGGTTTCTTCCTGTTAAAAGGGAGTTTTTCCTTCCCACTGTCGCCAAAGTGCTGCTCATAGGGGGTCATATGATTGTTGGTTTTTTCTCTGTGTGTATTATTGTAGGGTTATAGTATAAAACGCCTTGAGGTGACTGTTGTTGTGAGTTGGTGTATAAATAAAACTGAATTGAATTGAAAGGCAGGCGTCTCTCGGTGGTTGTCTGGGTGAAAACAGTTTGTGGAGTGTCTCAGTGAACTTGGACAGATAATCTCTGAGATTTGAACCTCTAACGTGTCCACGTCTTTGGTTTGAAACCAAACACCTGCAAGGAAATGAACCTTTGTGGCGACTGAGCTAATGTCAGCTGATGTTGGGGTCAGACTACGCTATGGGCCAAATCTGTGTCCTGACATCCTAAAGGGAAAAATAACAACTCTAAAGCTCATAAAAAGCTTTAGTTTGGCCCACACACCTTCTAATAAATAACTGTGTTTGCTGTTTGACATGTTTGACATTTAGAGTCCGACACTTAGAAATGAAGCACGTTTTATTTTTACGTTGGATAACGCTTTCACATGTAAACATATCTGATGGGTTAAGAAAATGTTTTTCCAAATAATATGAAAACAATTTCATGTTAATTGGACTCACATGTAGGCAGACGGTGTTATCAGACACGTTTTTATAGACATGGTAGAAAAATGAGATTTTAAAGTAAAACTTTGCATTTGAAAACAACACAGCTACATGATAAACATAAACAACAACAGCTTTGGGCACATTTGAATCAATTGTAATTTCAGCGATCATTGGAAAACGTTTGCTGAATTTATTGGTAGAATGTTCCTAAAAACACACCAGTATGGAAAACATCTGAAATATGGTTAACACCACCCACTGTGAACCATAAAAATGAACTTTTTCTGTTGTTTTTTTTAAACCACAAGTTTAAAACAGCAGTTATTTGTTTTAGTGATCATTTAAAGCTGGCTCAGAAAGTGAATCAGACCCCAATGACTCTTATGTTAAACACTGCGAGAAGGTTGGAGGGGTGATGGCCATTGTCCACCAGCTGGTTCTTTTAAGGCACCAAAGTCTAGTGGGGTAGAGTTTGAAAATGATGGTGGTTTGGGGTGACTTAACCTTAACTTTGGGACCTGAAGCACAGTTTGGCCCCAGAAACGGCTAATGAAAGGGGGGTGACTGCCTCAGTTTTGGTGCCTCTGGTGGAGATTAGAGGAACTGCGGTTTTTGGGCACTTTGGATTTGGCTTAATTTCCAGCCCCAGGGCTTAATGTTGGCTTCAGCACATTTCCAATGCCTTGGTCCATTTAGAAGTCTCTCGTTGAACCATAGTCAGTAGGTCCTCAGCGAACTCGCAGGAGCCAACAAGATTTCAGAAATGAACTCGTCATCTGGTCATAATGGCTCTGGTCCCTCACTGACATTCATGTGATATACATATATGTATGTAGAAACTCAAAGCAGCAAAAGTTTCAGTACGATTATTTTTATGTGGCAGTTTCGAATACAGACTAAACGCATTCAGGTGTTATTTTAGGCAGTTTTGTTAATTTGAATGTTTCATTAAGTTAAGATTAAGTTTTTTATTAGATCTATACTTAATAAAATGGTTTGGTTGCTCAGGCTCGTGTTTTTCTTTTTCAGTTGCTACTGTACTCTTAGCTTTTGGATTATTGAGTAAACAGAAGGCAATCAAGTAATCGTCATTAATATAGGCATCATAAAGGCGACGTAACGAGGTGTTTCCTTCAAGCTGTCATAGGACAGAGGTCTCTGAACTGTTTAAACATCTGTCCGTGTGGTCTTCAAGATCAATCTTAGGGTCCTTCAAGGCATTTTTTGATACTCAGTCCAGAACATTGTCTAAAAGCATAGTGAGTCCACTTGAACTTGCTGTTCTAAAGGATCAGCCTGAGATGTTTATGCAGTGAGACAACGTGAGTGATTGTCTTTCAGGGTAAGGACCATCTGGTTTCCTACGGTTCTTGTCTGGGAACCCAGGTGAAGTTCCACCGGCCCTCCACGTCCTTTCTGACAAAGGCCTGTCCCTGGGGGAAGCTGTGGGTCTTGACGCTGCTGGACGGACTGAGAGACATGCTGAATGCCAAATCTGTCCGGTTGCGAGGCGTATGTGGTGCAGCCGGAGGATGACGTGGGCTCGTTGGAATGAAGCCACTAGCAGAACTCCTGGGTTGGTCTGCACCTGAAGGCAACACAGGAGGGGGGAAGACTCTTTCTGCTGGTGGGTTGAACTGGATTGTGTCTTGTGATGGTGTCTGGGTTTCTTGTAGTGAAGACCAGTAAGAGTGATGGTCAGCAGGATTTTGGACTTGACTGAAGGCAGTGAGAGAACAGGTCTCGGCAGACGGGGCGCTGTAGGTCCTGGTCGTGGCTAAAGGAAACTCGTAATGTGTGCTCGCTCGAGCGGCAGTGAAGTCGTCTGGGCAGTTTGAAGCTGACTCAGGAGGATTTTCACAGTTTGCTTCTTGGCATTCAGCAGCACTGTACCTACAGCTGGTCTCATGTGTTGCTCTTTGACAGTAACTGTGGACTGAAGTGTCTGTGGATGTGACGACCGGAGGGCCGAAAGAGTTGGGATTGCATTCTGGGAATGAGGATGGATTGACGGCAGTATCGTAAACCAAACTCCTGAGGCTCCACTCAGAGGAGGATTCCTCGGATGTATCGATGGTGTCCCGATCCTTCAGTCCCAGAGTTCGAAGGACCCAGAGGTCCAGGTTTGGTTCTGAGCAAGCAGATGTCTCTAAAGACTCAGAGCAGAACTGGGCAGTGAGGTTCCTGCAGACTCTTTTGCTGATTTGTTGGGGGGGCGCTCGCTGATCACCACAGAAACTGTCAAAGCAAGCCAGGCTTCTCTTCAGCTTCCTCCTCCCATCAGCAGTTAGTTTCTATAAGAAACAAAGACAGAATAACAGCAGCGTGTTATTATCTTCTTTATCGGTGGCAAACATTTAATGCTTTGATAGAGCAAAAGACATTTTGGACTGATATAAAAGTGAACTTGAGATGTCTCCAGGATTAGTGATCCATGGTTTCATTAACAGTGTCCGAATGTTTCAGTTGGTATAATTTGTTGTACATAATTTTTCTACTTCTATACAAAAACATATTCATGTTAGAGCTACAGGGTGACGATGGATCTGAAGGCTGATGGGGTTGGTATGAAGTCAGCAGTGATGTGGACCCATACCAGTTTTTGTGTTAACGTGAGGCTGAGGGCATACCTGGTAGTTCACTGAATAGTTCCTACCTTCACCTACGACCATAAGATGGCGTTACAAGCAGTTCAGCCTCAGATATAAGGTGAGGAGGTCGGCTATTTGGAAGACTAGAGCATCCACATCGAAAGGAGGCAGCTAAAGTGGTTTGGGCGTCTAACCAGTTTCTTCAAGGCAAGTTATTTTTTCTCTTTTTGGGGGTCTATGACTAACAAGGAGAATCCCCCGGGCACACCAGGACACATGAAATATGTCTCTATGACTCTCAGCTGAGTAGATGAAGATCTGAGTGTCTTTGTTTAGACTGCTGGTTTATTTCAGATGATGCTGCACGGACCTTTGCCTTTTGTTCCAGGTTTCTCACAAAGGAGGAATTGAGGAATGCTCTGAGCTTGTTGTTCTCCTCCTGCAGCCTGGCCAGCTCCTCCTCCCTCTGCAGCAGAGTGTCCTGGAGCTGGAAGGATACAATCACATCACAGCAATGCAGATTATAAGGATACGAGTATATGAACTGCAGAGGTTCAGTCGCACACATCGACCGGTTCTTTTGAAATGTGTGACGGTTTACTGAATACACAGCGGATCATCTGCCTCCGTCACACCAACCCTCTGTCCTCGTTCACTACATCCATGAACCTCCTCTGAGGTCTTCCTCTTTTCCTCCTGCCTGCCATCTTCATCATCCTCTGTCCCTCCTCTGCACATGTCCAAACCATCTCAGCCTCTCTGACTCTGAGCTGTCCCTCTGATGGACTCATTTCTGACCCCGTGCATGCTCTCTAACAAATATTGCTGTCAGTTAGACGTGCTAGATGTTTACGTGCACAGTGTACCAGCTGAAATAAGAAGAAGTGTTACAGTAGCTTACTCAAAAAGGACAAAAGGGAACTGCTATACTTTGAGGGTCAGGTTGTGTCTTTTGCACTCCACGTTTAACCTCGGCTGCTGTGCTAACTGTAGTTTGTGTGCACTAAAACAATAATAAATTAAATGTGAGAACGTGTTGGTACCTGTTTGTTTCTCTGGAGGTGAGGAGAGAGATCTTCCGTCCACATCAGAGCAGCCGGAGGCGTGGAGTCAAAGACACAATGAGACTCTGAGAGGAAGACACACAGCAGACTTTACACTGGTGGCAGTGGAGGACTTAGTCAGACTATCTGCCCGGCTGAAGTTCTGGATTCAAAACCATGCTCTCAAAGTCAGAGGAGGCTTTTTATTACATCTTAACACAGGAGTGTATGCTCAAGATTGGAGCTCCAGCTGGGCATCAGAGATTTGGTTCTTTTGAAACTTGTGTCCACATAACCAAATAAATAAATAAATAAATAGATTTGTCTTAATGTTTCAGGCCCAGAGGCTTCCACCTGTGAGACCACCCGTTAGTTGCTGAGGTCCAATTTTAAACCCTCAAACTGAGGACTGATAGCTTGATTTAGACTTCTGCAGGAAATCTAGGTCCTAACTGACGTAACCAGAAACTCAATTTTCTCCTACACCACAACCTTGCACGCCATTCAAGTCTTTGTGGTATGCACCGACCCGACGTCCAGCTACATTTCTCTGGAGGTGCACATCAGGTTACATAGAAGGTTCCGGTTAATTACGGCGTAATTCTGACACCGAAGCATTTTTCATGTGTTAGCCGCTGCTATCTTAGCTTTTTGAAGGTGAGGGGCGGGGCTGACCTTTCATTCGCATGGTAAACCATGGCTCGCTTTGAGCTGACTCTAATGTGACCCTAATTTAAAACACGTTGGATTTAAAAGGACTTGAAACCAACTGCCGCGACCATAAATGAGCAGAAGGCTTTTATCCTCACAGACTTCTATATAATGACACTTCTATTTAAACCAGAGACGCTGCCCCCTGCTGGCCATTAGTAAGAATGCAGGTTTCTTCCATTTCATCAGTACTGGTTTCACTTCTACCACATCGAAACTTCCTTTAATTGTTATTAAAAGTCTTCACGACAATGCGTGGATGGTTATAAAGTCCTTGGTCTTTGGTCTTGAGGCTCTGATTTCACATCAGCAGCATCTAGTGGTCGTTAGAGGAGCTGCAGCGTGGAGAAACCAGGGCAGGGTATTCTTGACAAATTGGACTCTTGGAGAAAGAAGAGCCTGAGAAAATTAAAAGATGAATCTTAATATAAACTGTTCTGGATGTTTCCATCTGCAGCAAAGAGCGCTGAGACAGATCGCTCATGTTGAACCTGCTGGGAGCCTTTTGTGTTTGATGAATGATCCTCCAGCTCGCTGATTCCCACTCTGCTGAATGTGGCATTTATAGAAATGTAGAATAATTCCTTCCATGAAGAATACATCGCAGTCAGCAGAGTACAGCTGCCTTCTGCATCCTCGGCCTCTCACTAACTGTTACTATCTGATGCTGTTAGTTGGACTCACCCCATTCGGGTGATGACTCGTCACGCTGCTCTCCGAGGTCGCTGAGGTCAACGGGGTCACGGCCCCAAACAGAGGCCAGGGTTTCCATGGAACAGTCAACAGTGTCTGGGCCGAGAGCCAGGGCCTGGAGCATGAGATGGTGATGGTGAAGAAATGGAGAAGGACGGGGAATCCCTACAGAGAAACAAATGAAGGGAGGGAGGGAGTGTGTTTTTATACTTGTGTATCTATCTTTGTGGGGGCTGTTTAATCCTTGTGGGGACACGTTAGCTGCTCCACACTTTGGCTCGCGGTTTCAAAGAGTTGTTTGAGGTTCAGACTAGTGTTGATATGGTGACGATCAACACTTCAGAACGCAAAAGTATATGGACACCTGAACACTGAGATATCTGTACAACAGTGATGCTGTCTGCCCCCTACAGGCAACAAGAGGGACTGCAGAAACCCTGGTGTGTTTTTCAGCTGCATGAACAAGACCAAGCCAACTCTGATGGACCTCTATCAAGGCTGTTTTCAAGAATAAAAAATGTACCTAAAGAAGTGTGGCTACTCTTACAGAACAGAAGAAATCTTTTTTCCTCACCATGAAAAATAGAGCCAACAAATACCAAAACAAACAGCCATTTTTATTCCATTTTTCATTGTTGTTTTGGTGTATTTGGACCAACATTGCTGCCAAAACTGTCATAAAACTACTGTAGAAAAGGATCTACTACAGAAATGCTCCAGGGGGTGTTAGGAGGCCACTCCTGTAAACATTTCTATGAGAGTGCACCCCTACAGGTCACAGATCACAAAACAGGAGCAGTAAAACTACTGCCTGCAGCAACACACAATGGGGAAAGTGCACACACTCCAATTAGTTGTTGTTTTTTTGTTTTGTTTTTTAGCTCATTCTGCACTTAAAATGAATTTAATACAACATTTTAAAATCAAATCCAAGTATTGGAGCTTTATTGCAATTCTGGAGTTGAACCTGGAACTAAATCGTCTGATATTTAGCGTTAAATTTTGGGGGCAGTTCAGCAGGGACTAGAAGATATTTCACCCAATGCTGCGCATGTTTTTAATATTCTTGCAGCGATCACAACCTTCTTCATGGCTTATTTCCTTTGAAAGCGCTTCTGCAGACCAGAATGTCCATTTTAATTATTACCCCTTCACCCATAATTCCCCCCCCCCCCCCCCCCCCCCCCCCCAAAAAAAAAAAAATGCAAGTCCTGTCATCCTGTCAAGCATGTGTGCTACTTGTGGATAGAAAGCAATTAAAAAAGTTAAGTTCTGAAATATTACAGTAATGTTTTACTAAAATTTACGGAGCCCCGCAAGGGACATGGGAGAAAAAAAAATTAAGACGGACTTTTGCGAGATCTCGCAAAACAAACTCGGGATCTCGCAAAAGTTTTAGCCGCATTCTTTGGAGGCCGCCAGTTCGAAGCCGACCAGGAGGTCGAGGCACGATGTGCCGGGAAAGCGGTGTTCCTCCCGGCTGTAGTAGGACTCGACTTCCCGTTAGCTTCGAGCTAGTGGGTGTCAGATCTCCGAAAACGTCGGAGCACTTTTGCAAATGTGTGATGTCAGATATCTGACGTTTACACAACAACATTCACGCCTCAAAATATCTTAAAAGTGTATTTTGTGACCCAGAAAGAGGAATATTACAGCTAAGCAGCTGCCGCCATTGTTGGAATTCAACTTTTGCGAGATCCCGAGTTTTTTGCAAGATCCCGCAAAAGTCCGTCTTAATTTTTTTTTCTCTCATGTCCCCTGCGGGGCTCCGTAAAAGTTAATGTATATAAGGTTAACTTCATTTATACATTAATGTTCTGTTACTTATAAACTGACTGACATGATGTTGAATCTGAACATATTCAGTAAAAGGACGAGATGTTACAATCCCTGATAATGCATCTCATCCTTTTACTGAGTATGTTCAGAATGACTGTCATTCTAAACATATTCAGATCTGATTAATAATAATAATTTAAAAAGAACATAAATATAACAAAAACCTTGTAAAATATTAACTGAGTGTGTGCCATGCATCACAGAGCTCAGATATTTTACACATTGACAAGAAACTCTTCAAAAAACATCAGAGATCTGCTTCTTATAGATTCGATTTAATGTTCTACATGCAGAACTGTTGCTTAACAGTCCAAATCCCACCTCTGTGTTGTTTTGGTTTTTGTGCCACCCCATTTAAAAACTCCCCCGTGTCCCTTTGAATCTCTTAATTCAGACAATTCAGGGGAAAATGGACTCTAACCATGGGGGGTGGGGGTGGGGGGGTTACTTTAGTCAAAATACTCTCACTACTTTGTAAAACTCTTATTTAACACAACACTACTGTATTTAAAGTCTTTGTAATCCATCTGAATGAGTGCATGAAAATCAACTCATAAGTCTTTTTTTACATTTCTGATTAAATATTCCCACTTCCTGTGGGCTCGCTCATGTTTAAAAGCTGGAAACGCCCCTGACTGTAACTGTTATAATCATTAAATGTGCAAAGTACCGGCATAAGAATGGATAGTTAAAAAACTGAACACTGAATTAAAATAACTGCACCTTTCTCAGTAAGCACAATCATTTTGACCACACAGATATGAAGCTGTGTCCTAAACCTTTTAAATAAACCTGTTTAACCTGCGCCTCTCACTGCACCTGCCTGCGCTAAAAAAGTCCACACTTTAAAGCAGCTGCGTGTTCATCGTGTTTTCTACCTGCAGAGACTCAGAGCGCAGGAGAGCCGCGGGGCGCAGAAGTCTTCCCGGGTTTTCGGAGTGCGTGTTGCGCGTAAAGCTCAGCGGACTCTCGCTCGGGTCCCGAAAGAAGCGGAGACGGGCTGAAATGTCGCGATGCCCGGTTGAGGGTCCGGCCAGACTGCAGCCGACTGCAGCTCTCACAGGTGTGCGTGTGCAGATCCGTCTGTGCAGTCAGCTGAGGACGGAGCTGAAGGTCCCCCCTGCAGGCACGGCGCGGAAAAACTCCTGAGTTCATTCATTCAGGCGAAAGCGGCTCAGCGCACTGTGGAATATTCAGAAAAGAGCCACACGTGACAGGATCAGTGGGCAGACTGCAAACAGCATTATGTGATACTGTAGGGGTGTCAAACATAAGGCTCTGGGTCATGTTAAAGAAGCACAGCTGTAGTAAAGGAAAACAATCAGATTTGTGCTGTAAATGTGTAAAATGACAGAAAAAGTATTTTCTGTATAAAAGTGTCTGCAGTGGGACCAGAGAGAAAAGGTGAGAAGCTTTCAGTCCGTTAATTGTTTATTACTCATTACTTTGGTGGGGTGTGAGTGGGAGTACGGGGTTGTTCTCAGCAGGACAAAAATCATGAAAATTAAAAGTTGGAAGTCCAAAATGTTTGCGCTCTTTCATATTTTATAAATGTCGTCCAGATGTTCGCGTTGGAGTCTCTGCTGGGCCAGTTCTGGCCCCGGGCCTCATGTTTGACACTCCAGTCCTCGAGCAGTCCTGGAGAACTACGACTGTAAAATAAACTTCTGCTCCTGCTGTGGATGCGAGCGATGAGGAAGAGATGTTTTCAGATGTGGTTGATGGAGCTGGAATGAAAATGATCAGGTTTTAGGTATTAGGTACACCTGTTCACCTGGTCTCCTTAAGACAAACCTTTCATTAGCCAATCACACGGCAGCAGCTCAGTGCATTTAGGCATGACCAGGATGTTCACAGGTTTGAATGCAGAGATGGAGCAAGTGTAACCTGTCTGCAGCTGCTAGTGCTGAGATCACTGACACACACACACACACACACACACAGAGTTAATCTGCAGTCTGACAGCAGGTCTGTTAAACTGCAGCAACAATTAGGAGTCTAATTCACAGACCGGCATTCCAGCGAGGTGACACATTAACGGAGGAAGAGGGACGAAGAAGAAAGGGAGGAGGAAAGAAAGAGGAGGTGCGGGCAGATACATCATTTATTTTTATTTGAGTACAATACAGCAGCTCTCTGCTGGGTCAGAGGTCAGAGGTCGGCTGCAGCAATGGCTCTCAGGCTCAGATCGTTTACTCTGGTCTTGAAAGTCAAGATCAGGCTTCAGGCAGCTCTTCACCACCAGCCGAGGACAAATCTGTTCCCCCACCCCTGCTGTGAGACCACTAAACCATTAAAAATGACTTTCCCCATCAGCTTTTGAGGCTGGTTAAGCGCTTGTAGATGGGGCGGAGTCTGGGGGGTTAATGAGCTCCACCAGCAGACCTGCTGCTCATCAAATAGCAGCAGTGTGAACACGGCGGCCATATGGCGAGCCTGCAGGAGAGGGCAGGTTCAGCACAGTCATGGAGGAGGCAGTTAAAGGAGCTCTCCAGGTTTAAGATGTCAAAGTTTCATTAAAATATAATAAAGACTTAAAATAAGACTGAAACTGATCAAAACCAAACCAATAAAAGCTGAAGTGAAACGAGCTTCCAGTACAGACGGGACGGTCTCAGATTCACTCCACATTTATGGATTGAGTTGCATCACAGGTGGGGTCTGGAAAAAATGGATCTGCATCCAGGAATTGGACATTGTGACAAACTTCAAATCCACCATCACAGCTTCAGATACTGCTGGGATCATTCCAGCATCTATTAACAGAGATGTGTCTGAGTGTATCGTCTCTGACATCACTGGAGGAAGTCTGGTCCACTCCTCTTCACAGCGTTGCTTCGAGCTTTGCAGCATTCGTCCATGCACAGCTCTCTGAGCTCTGCAGCACTTTGATTCTTTTTTTCTTCAGTCGTTCTGCTGCAGATCTGCTGTGCTTGGCTCATCAGCTGTGGGACAGATGGCCTCACACTGTATACGGAGGAGTTTGTGGTCCACTCGGTGACTGTGAGGAGCCGAAATCCTCACCCCTCTACCGCAGTACAAGCCTGCTGCTGTCAAACATGTGTGGCACAGCGGGCGCTGCGTTGGACTTTTAGGCCCCTTTTGAGGAAGAAATTGAAAGGTTGTAGGTTTCCCCTCTGAGCTCCAAGGATGGACTCTGTGTTTGGTTCAGCTCATGCTGAATGAATAATTACAGGGTGTAATATGTCGTGTGCTGTAGTTCATCGGAGGTTTGGGTTTCGTAATTTTAAGACCTTCTGAGGATCAGATGATCTTTTATTGTCTGCTCGAGCTCAGAGTTGATGATTTTGTAGTTTTCGTGTCGGCTCCTTTAGTTGCACATCGCATCTTTCTTTGACGACCTCCACGCTGATGAGAGCTCAACGGTCTCTATGGAAACATCCACCTTGTGGTAGCACCAGAGGAAAAGTCAGAGGTTCGTTAAAGTCAGCAGCGCTGTGTGTGTGTGTGTGTGTGTGTGTGTGTGTGTGTGTGTGTGTGTGTGTCGGTCAGCAGGTCGCCCTCTCAGCTCCTCTTTGAAGTGTCTCCGTTGCAGCCGCCTTCTTGCTGAGCTCTCATTCACAGCGCTGGATCAGGACGCCCTCTGCCAATTACACGGAGCCTCCGGGCTGCCGTAGCTCACCAGCACGCGTCCGACAGGCAGCAGGTCGGAGGATTACTGACCCGGCGAAGCCAGCTGGTTTCGTTTGGTGTCTGCTGAAGTGTCTTTGAGCCAGGCGCTGAAGCTGTGACACGGGTTCCTGTGCGGCTTCGTCATCACTTCCTCAATAAAAACATCCGTCCTCAGTTCAGTGTGAATTTAATGAGAGCAGTGAGGCAACAAGTGCTGTTTAACAGCATGTATGTTGACCTCTTCATCAGCACCTGATCAGCAGCGTGTGAATTTAACAAAACACACAACCCGACAACAACAAAGGTGCACAAAAAACTAAAAAACTGCAAATGTAAAACAAAAGCATAAAAACTCTAAAAATTACAACGAGGAAAAAAGAAGAGACACAAAGTGAAATATCTAAAATAATCCATGAGTCTCGACGACGTCTGCAAACACTGAATATTTTACATTTATGTGATTTTAGACAGTCGGCTGTATTCAGAGTCATAGAAACGGAGGATGTGTGTGTTTGTGAGTGAAGAAAAGCTCACGTTTTAATGTCGCTGCGTTTAACACCTTCAACCGGCCTCCGGTGGCGGCAGCAGTTAGCCGATAATTACCCCTCTGCAGGGCAGTATGGAGGGCTACAGGTGGGCTACCTGGTGGTCTCACACAGCTTCAGTGGGACAGATGTTAAGTCCCGCCCGCCCTCCTCCTTACTCCTCCTCCCTGCTGGGATCCTAATAACAGTGGGCCGGGCGGCAGGATTTGTTGGACAACAGCGGCGGCTGCCTGACTGCCAGCAGCCTGTTCTCCGCTGGACGCCGCCTCAGCTACACCCAAACCTGACCTCGCTGTGATTAAACAATCTGCTGCTTCACTCAGAAAAGTTTTAACTGGATCCAGGAGAAGCCGGTGAACCCGCCCAAGACGGTAACCATCAACATGACCACAGTCGGGGAACCGTAAACCACATTTCAACACTCCCACGCCAATAACAACCTTCACTCGTCAACCACAGACCCTCACACGTCCCCATAAACCACGGCGTCTGTGCTGTACGCCACACAGGAATGAGACTGTCTGAGCACGAGCTGCAGGAGGCACGAAAGCCTGAAAGCCTGCATGCAGCGCTGAGCTGCTGCAGCCGCACACCAGACACAGTAAACTCCTCTGAATGTTTGGAAGCTTCAGCTCTGTGTGAGCGGAGGGATTGTTTGGAGCTAGAAGTGACCGTGGAGTGCTTCCTGATCACCTGATGCTAAGTTGATCACCTGCTAATTTGTGCTCATTAACATCCAAACAGGAAGTCCAAGAAGAACTGCAGCTGTTCTGGAACGAGGGTTAGGGAGAATCAGTTTTTATAAGGTCCAAACTGACCACGAGCTGTAAACTTAAAGATGTGCTGCACGTGAGCAGCACTGATAGCGAGCTGCAGTGGTCACTCTGCAGCTCGCTATCAGTGCTGCAGACGCCGTGAATGAAGAGTGTCTGAGACTCGAGTCCGAAAGAACAAGAGCGATGCAAAAAGACGAGAGTGTCGTCCAACGCAGGACGAAACACGGCCAACGCGCTGCTCGAGGTCACGTTTATGGCTCTGTGTGTGTGTGTGTGTGTGTGTGTGTGTGTGTGTGTGTGTGTGTGTGTGTGTTAACCTGCCTGGTTAAACCTGAGTGTCTCCTGTGGAGATAAGCTGAACACACACACATTAACTACCCCCCTCAAAACACAAACATGGACACACAGGACATGTAATATCCTCGTTACACACACACACACACACACACACACACACACACATCACACCCGGCCATCATTCCCAGCTCTGTGTGTGTGTGTGTGTGTGTGTGTGTGTGTGTGTGTGTCGCTGGCCTCGTGCTGCTAAGCTTCTTTTACGTGCACAATGGCGCCCTGCTGGCAGCTCAGGGCCAATTAAAGCCCTGTGAGAGAGAGAAACACCTCCAGGCGTCTAACCTCGATCGCCCATGGTTCTGATCTCTGAGGCGGACCAACCAGCTGCTTCACCTCCGCCATGAAAGCAACATGTTCTCATATTACATCAGTTTATCAGTCTGACAGGTTGGCAATCAAATGTCTTCAACACATGAAAACAGTTTGTGTGAACAGACGGGAACATCAGCTGAAACAGCTCTGACAGAGACGTCTCTGCTTCACGGGCTTCGATCT
Source organism: Neolamprologus multifasciatus (assembly GCF_963576455.1). Taxonomy (NCBI): domain Eukaryota; kingdom Metazoa; phylum Chordata; class Actinopteri; order Cichliformes; family Cichlidae; genus Neolamprologus; species Neolamprologus multifasciatus. The sequence goes on from NC_140452.1 coordinate 1,645,265, forward strand.
CTGACACAAGTTCGCTTATTATGTTAGTGATGGAGTCAACCGATCAATAACCTCAGTGACGCTCACAGGTCTGCAGAGGTTGGAGCTTCACCAGGAGCAACACACCAACTTGTTTAAGGGACACGTTCAGCCTGTAGTCTGCAGAACAGCAGAAGGCATCATATCATCAGATGTTTATCTTAGTCCATAAAGTGCTTTTGAGATGTGCAAGTCAAACTCAACTAATGTGGAAGGCAGAAATACAGAAAAAGAACGCACGCTGTGAACCTTATAAACCAATGTTTTATATTGGTTATCACATGTTTAAATCAAGACATTTTACAGTTTTTTGGAAAATGTGCTCTCACTTTGAATTTAAGGGCAGCAAAAACGTTTGAATGTCTGAAAGGCTTTTGATATGTTTTCATGTTCTATTGTAATTAAAGTTGCAGTTTTTGTTCACAGCGTTTTTGAATCAGGGTTTTTAAACTAAATTAAGTTTGCATCCTTTAAAGCAGGGGTGGGGAACTCCAGGCCTCGAGGGTCAGTGTCCTGCAGGGTTGAGATCTCACCCTGGGTCAGCCCACCTGAATCACATCATTAGTTCATTATCAGCCTCTGGAGAACTTCAGGACATGTTGGTCGTGTCCAAATTCATGGGCTGCATCCTCCTGAGGACCCGGCCTTCGCGGTCTATGTGGGTCGGGTCCTCAGAAGGTCGGGTAGGCCGGAAGTAAACACCTGTGAAATTGGACAGTCGAGCCTTCTGATTAGCGTCAGCGCTGTCTCGGTGGAGTTTAATAAACTCGTCCGTCTGCTCCTTGCTATCTAAAATATAACAGGACACTGGAGTAAATTCTCGACCGTCTCACACTTCTGTTTAATCAGTTTTCTGTTTGACGTTTAGTCAGCTGTGTGAAAACCAAAGAGGAACCCACCCGATGGATTAATAAAGTTTTATTTTATCTAATCTAATAACTTTAATCTCAGCCAAGCCGATTTACTCACGAACAAATAAAACACTGAAAAAAGCCCAACAATAACATTTTTAGGTTGTCTAAGTGACTTATATATTACGTTTAACCCGAGCAGCGAAACTCCGCGGTGATCTGAACATGATGTGCCGGGAGTTGTGCCGTTCTCGGCCGCATCAGTGACCCTCGAGCTCCCGGCGAGCTATCGAGCTGGTGGGTAGCAGACGTCTCTGAAAACGTCGAAGCACTTTTGCAAATATGCGATATCTTGATAAACGAGCAGATATTTGATGTTTACACAGCTACTTTCTCGCCTGAAAATATGTTAAAGGTTTATCTTGTGACCCAGAAAGATTAGTATGAGTAATTTTAAAACTTAGTAGCGGCCGCCATTGTTGGAAACTGGAATTGGCTGGGCCGCGCTATGAATTCTGGGATATGGTGGGCCACGAAGGACACACCCGACCCATCCTTCAAATTCAGGGAAAAAGCGGACGCATTTGTCGGCTGCATTCGGAGGAGTCCACGAATTTGGACAGCCTTCGGCGCGTCGCTGTGACGTAATCGGTCTACAAATGCGTCCTCAGGAGGAAGCAGCCCATGAATTTGGACAGGACTGTTGAGGAGGTTATTTATCCATTTAAATCAGCTGTGATGGATCAAAGACACGTCTAAAACCTTCAGGACGCCGGCCCTCGAGGCCTGGAGTTCAACACCTGTGCTTTAAAGGATTGATTGAAGCAGGAGGATGCTGGTGGAGGTCGTGGTGCTTCCATGTTTCACTACAATACTCAATAATCAAAATCAGTTTATGCTGATGATCTTTGTATATATGAAGGTTTTCACCAGATCTGATCTTATTTAATATCTTTACATTTTTTAGTTCCAGTTGTGTCCCTGATGTTTCCATCTTTCTGTTTAAGCAGACCCAACATGCAGAATGACTCTTCATGTTATTCTTTACCGTCTGTACCTCCAGCCTCGGTTCATATTCTCTTCTTTAAAGGTTTGTTGAAAAATAAAGAATTTCCTTCGATCAAATCAATCATCTAAAGATAGAAAGTGAGGCTTCCCTCACAAAGCAGGTTTTCTGCTGATGATACCATCTTCTATAAGAGTATATTTATGTTTCAGAAGAATAAAGAGCCGTGACAGCACATCATCCTGCAGTAATGTTTGTCGTGACCGTCTGCTATTTATCTTTGATGATGTTTCTTCACATTTATTTCAACAACCTGCAATAGAAACAGGTCAAAATGACAACTTATGCTCCAAACAGCACTAACAGCACAGAGGAGTCAGGTGTCACCCAGGCAGCGTGCCGAGCCCTCATTCAGAACAATATACCAACACACCTGGTGACATCAGCACCAGCGGTCCCTCTGATTGGCCGTCTGTATGAGCGAGCTGATTAGAAGAGGTCAGCAAGTGTTTGAGTGTGAATGAAAGTGTGCCACTGCTGAAGCGTGTTAAACGTTTGTACAAAGCGTTCTTCCTGTTGCTGAAAGGAGGAGAGATTTGATCCTCCTGTCAGTGAAGCAAACCTGTGTGTTGTCAGTTTCAGGTGGTGTAACTGAATCGCTGCAACACGATGCTGTTTGTTCTCTAAACACTGAGACGATCACAGAACTTCAAATGTTTCTCCGTTTAGTGCAGACAGAAAAGCAAAAAGCTCAGATTTTAGTTTCAACGGTTTAACTTCCTCACTTTGAAAAATTTATTACAATTTTCAAGTTATATTTAGTGAAACTTTGAAATGAAAAGGTTAATAGATGGTTAAATGATGCCACTGTTATTTAGAAACTTACTGAATTAAATATTTCCAGTGAAATTATTCATACTGAAAAATTCCTTCTAAGAGTTCGAGTTAGGCTACTGAGCTACGTGCCACCCACAGCAGGTTTGGAAATCATGACTCCAAACAGGGTTTGATCAACTAATCTGCTCATCGGTCTACGAGTCACCACCCAAATCAGTTGATGAGTTTTTAATATGTTCCTCTTAATTATACATATTTCTCCTGTTTGTCTTTTATTCCTGCACAGTTGGTGTGAAGCACCCATCATGTCGATGTAAATGGTAAATGGTCTGTATTTATATAGCGCTTTACTCGTCCCTAAGGACCCGAAAAGCGCTTTACACATCCAGTCATCCACATATTCACACACTGGTGATGGCAGCTACATTGTAGCCACAGCCACCCTGGGGCGCACTGACAGAGGCGAGGCTGCCGAACACTAGCGCCACCGGGCCCTCTGACCACCACCTGTAGGCAACGGGTGAAGCGTCTTGCCCAAGGACACAACGACCGGGACTGTCCAAGCCGGGGCTCGAACCGGCAACCTTCCAATTACAAGACAAACTCCCAACTCTTGAGCCACGATCGCCCCACATGTACATGACAATCACAATAAACGGCGATTCTATTCTATTCTATTCTATTCTATTCTATTCTATTCTAAACGTAGCTTTGTCTCGTAGTTTGGGTTCTGTTCGCACAGAGGGAAATCCAGGTGAACTCCAAGCCAATCAAAAAGCCAAACTGCAAACCACGTGAATGTTCCGTCCACTGATTGGCCGGATGTGTCGGAGAGCAACAAACTAAACACAGGAAGAAGCTGCTCGTTTCTACACTACTGGAGAACCCAAGAATTTACACCCATTTCACGGCTGGATGTTAGTCAGTGCAGACTTTTGCACGTCTACAGTACGTTTCCTCATCGTGGCCGATGGAAGCTTTTTAGTTTAGACTTACACCTGGAACTGGTTTGGATCCGTTTTCTATCTTTTCAAGTCAAATATCTCAGCTTTACTTTAAATTACAGTTAAAACAGTGACCAAAGCTGCAAACGCAACCTTTAACATTTAAACTGAGACGTTTTGTTTTTTTGCTCCCAGCCACATGCAGCATCCACACGATCCTCTCATGATGATACACAGCAGGCTGATTAAACGTTTATATAAGAAGCAACTACAGCTGATCATTTGTCTACGTGTGTCTTCCATTGTAAACGTGCTAATCAGTGCTAACATTGATAACATTACTCAACAGTGTTCAGATCTATGCTAACGGTCCCTGTGATGTCACCTCTCTTCTCTCGGTGTTCCAGTAAAGCAGTGGAGATAGTAATAAACAGCTGGACCACCGTCAACACCGACCACATATGCCTCCTCGTGGAGCCGCATCTTCAATCCACGTATTTCCTCCGAAGCACGAGTTCCCCAGGAGCAGCAACAGAGGTGCAAACTGTTCCTTTACACATAAATATGATACTGAGACACAAAATGATCAAACTGAAAGAGAACGTCGTGAAGCTTTCGGTGCAGTTTTCCTCAGTAAAACCGTCGTCAGCCCATAAAAGCTGAAGGTTTTTGATACTTCAGTCAAACAGCAGCAGGTCGGTCTGCTGTCGGTCTGTTGTTCGCTCCCCAAACTAATCTGGTTTAATCCCAACAGGAATCCAGCGAACTAACCTCTAAATCTAAAATCTGAGCACGCAGCTTTTCATTACTTCCATATTAGAGCTGCGTGCTAATACGGCTCGATTTAACACAGCGGCTAATGTCCCCAAAACAGCTCTGAGTGTCTCAGGCTGACGTCTGCAGCACACAGCGAGTTCACGAAGGCCTGAAAGTTTGCAAACACCAGTTTATGAAGTCGGGATTCACCAGGATTCATCTTCCACTAAGTTGGAGTCTTAGTTCAGATTTACAAATGTGACAACACAGCAGGAAATACTGAAAACCAAAGAAGACACTGACACAGTGTTTTCACTCTCCTAAGCCTGAACAGGTGAGCTGAGACCAGCTCGAGGTTAACGGGGATCTAGATCCTCGCCCTGCTGTGAGCATCTAGATGTTTCGGTCAGTTTAGAAGTCTTTGTTTTTGTTCTTCACATTAAAAATAAAGAAAATCCTTTAAATAAGTTGGTGCTCGAGTAGTTTTGGACTGAGAACCAGAATTCATGCTGTCGTTGTGTTTCTTCAAACTTATTTGATCTCCTTCGTCCATCCGTGTGAGCGCGAAGCCTCTCTGGTGTCACCTAAGGACAAACTGCTGGGCTTAAAGATGTGACAGGAGGTTTGTAAACCTGAAAACCTTTTAAACACAAACACTCCTCTGAAAGACGAGTGTAGCCACCGCCACCACAAAAGCACCCAAACATGAGCAGAAAGGGCCGAGAGCGGGGCTGCCGGTGGCCGTTGTGTCTCTAAACCAAACACTGAGTGTCTGAACAGCAGCCAAGCCTGAAGGGGCAAGCGGCGAGCCAACAACGCCGGTCCTCATGGCAACCGTAGTAGTAGTAGCAGCGAAAGAAAGAAAATCGAGCTATTCAGAGAATGCTCAACAACGTTTAATGTGTTACTCCGCTGCGTGTCTAACATGGAGGTGGGCGGAGTTTGGTGATACGTAACAGCTGGTGTGAGAGGACGCGTGGCTGCAGCGACTGAACGACATCTACGAACACCACGAGGAGGATGATGTCATCGTCACAGACTGTATATAAAAGATGGATGAAACTTCCTGGTTGTGATGTAGAGCAAACGTCTGAAACCTGTAGTCATAAAACAGTTTCCCCACCTCACAGAGTGAGTTTACAAAAAGAAGACAGGACTCAAGGGACGAAGGAGCAGAGGAAGGAAGGAAGGAAGGAAGGAAAGAAAGAAAAAGACAAAAAGAAACAAGGAAACGAAGGAAGGAAGGTTTTGAAAGCATTTCTCAAAACATATTTTTTTAAACATTTTTAAAACTGGTTTAAAAATCAGAGATTTGTGTAAATATTTGTTCATCAGCCTTCAGTGTCGGTCCTCAGAAGGGCAGACAGATATGTGTGTGTGTGTGTGTGTGTGTGTGTGTGTGTGTGTGTGTGTGTTCACACTGTAGCGATGGACGCAGGCCAGAGCGTCAGACCAGGGAAGAGCCCACCAATCAGAGCGCTGCTGCCACAGTTTTGCTGTCGCGGGGGGCCGCTGGCATCAATCAGGTCCTCAGGTACCTGCCAATAAAACACACACACACACACACACACACACACACACTGTTTACTTGTTGTTTACCTCCTTCACTCTGCAGCAGCCAATTAGGGTTCAAAGAGAGACTCAAAAAGTTGCATCACTTAAAGGGTCAGTGAACCCAAGTTAATCAAATCAAAGCGTTTGTGCTTCAAAGTGAGAATCGTTTTATGTAAAAACACAAACTCAGTGAACTTCAGATAAAAAGAAAGATTTTAGCAGCTTCATAATCAGAGCAGAGAGACAGTGTAAGTACAGCACAGTCACCTGGAGACAGCGCGGGTCTGCACCTGAGACACTGCAGGGATTCAGCTCACATCAAAGCTTCATTCAGCAGAAACCATCTATGTCTATGTTTCTTCTTCAGGGATCTTTTGGGGGTTTTTTTGACAAAAACAACACAAACCAAACATAACAATGTGCACAAAGGATGTAAAATTACAAAAGCATGTCAAAACTTTCAATGCAGTTATTAAAATGTGATAAAAAACAACAAAATCACGACCAGAACAAACAAAAAGAAATCAAAAGCCACAAACTGATGTAAAATTGCACAACAATAAATACATTTACATTATTGTAAATGTCATAAATGTCACTTCTGGTCAGAACATGATGTGAGATGACAAACAGTTGGCCAAAAAGATGCAACATGTGGACACAAAATAACAAAATGACCTCAAAGAGCGATGAAATTCTCCCAAGACAAAAGTGAAATGGACACAAAGTCCAAAACGGCACCGAGACATAAAACCAAAAACTGTCCAAAAACAGATGTAATTACACAAAAAGACGTAACATGATGTGAAATCACAAAACTTTAAAGGATGACCAGAAGTGACAAAAGCAGGAGGAGCAAAAGCGCCAAAATGACTTCAAATAATATAAAATTAGAGAAAAAAGACAGAAGATGCTATGAAACAACTGAGAGACACAAAAGCTGCTTTAGTATACCTCCACCTTGTGGCTACAGGAGGAACTACAGCTGTGGGATGACGGGTTAACACTGGACAAGTGTTTCTGACTGACCACAGTTTTTGTTTCACCTCAGCCTCTGCCGGGTTGGAAACACGCACAGAGTCAGAATGTCAGCTTTGTACAAACTGACACAAAATACCCACAAACACAAACAAACACACAAAACAACCAAAAACAGCATCAAAATCGCCACAAAGTGGTTTAAAATATCTGCAAACACGTAGAAAATGTTCCAAAAGGGCAGAAAATGAAAACAAACTGATGCAGCATCAGCCAATCAAATCCCACAGAGACATAAAAGAACCAAAAACATCACAAAGAGACAAAAAATTATAATTAACAGTTGAGAAAACACAAAAAAAGACCACAAAATGAACCATCTTACATCATTTAATCCTCGCTGTGCACTAAGGGCTCCACGATGATGTAGAAAGCAAAGATAAATGACAGATGACAATAAAAGTAATTCACAGCATCTTCTTCAGTCCTGAAGGACCCCGAGCGCCTCCTCTGGCGCCACCTGGAGGACAGGCACACACTTGAGGTACTGCTTCTTCACCAGCTGCTTCTCATCACGCTCGTCACCCCGCGTGTGTCAGTGAGCCGTGTGATTGGCTCATTAGTCGGTATAAAAACAAAGGCAAACAGCCAGCCAATCAGCACAAAGAAAACAGACCTCTGCTGCTTTCCCAGCATGCCTTGGGAGCGCGGTGGTCCGGCGAGCTGGAGCTGAACAGGAAGATCAAAACCTAAAATAATAAGCTGGACACAAATTAAATTAGAGATTTAAAGTTAAACAGCTCGGCGAGTCTGAAGGCTCAGAGCCGATATTCTGATATATGAGCCAATGTTTTCTTTCAGGCACATTAATCATAATCAGAATTAACAGTGAGTTCTCATTAAGGCCGTGAGGAAGCGTGAACACTGTGTAAATAAGAGAGTTTATGTGTGGACTCTGTGGGAGCTGTCACCATCCACTCGGTGGTTTCGTCCCTTCAGTCGCAGCCGTGTTGCTGTCGGGGAGACCGAGAGCAGCTGATGGCTTTCGCAGGTCTGCTGTGTGGGACGGGTCGAGTCCAGGTCACGACCGCAAAGTCATGACTGGAACACTTTCAATGGCAGTGTGAGGGAGCTCCAGCAGGTCAGAGATACTGGAAACTGGGAACACCACCCCCTCCCCACCACACCCGCCCACCGGCTGTGTGTTAAATTAATTTGTTCTTTTCCACCAGCTCGTCCCTGCAGCTGTCGTTGCCGCAGACGCACAAAACAAGCGCTCCTCTGTCTGCTGAGACGTCATTATGTTTGTTTCCGTCTGTTGGCCGCATCAGGTAACAAAGCGCCGTCCGAGGAGACGCGCACGGTCGTTAGCAGGAATCAAACCCGAGACCTCTGTCGTCCGTCAAACAGCAGCGAACCTCGGTCAGCGGATCAGATTCTCGGCTCGTCTGGCCTCAGACAAACTTCCTCGCCGGCCTCGTGTTTATTTTAAGCTTTTTCTCACGAGTGCAGGTTAACATCGCCGCAGCTGCTACTGTGCACTTTACTTTATTTTATTATCTTATTTTCATGGCTTCTGTGCTTCAAAAAGAAGTCTGTATAAAAATAACTCACTGCTCACTTGATCGTTAAAGGTGGACATAGCCACGCCCCCTACTTATCAAACTTAATGCACAGCTATTATAGAGACCGCGGCTGTTTTTGTACCTGCCGTAAACATGATTATTCCTGCTGTAAAGTTTTAACGAGGACAGACTCACTGCCTCAAGTGGACATTAGAGGAACTGCAGCTTTTGACACGCCTGCGTTGCCCCTTGCTTCAACATCAGCGTGACTTTTATTTTGAAACTTCCTTTCAATCAACACTGGACTCAGTTATTCAGAGGCGCCTGTAACTTCTTTATTGCAATAATGTGAACAATGTTTCCTTCTTTGCAAACAGAGACTATAAAAGACGCCAAAGTGAAGCTAACACAAAGGTGCCTTCTTTTAGCAGCCAGCAGGGGGCGACTCATCTGGTCAAACAAGCTTGCTGTATAAAAACGACCCTCGCTCTGCGAACACAGGAAAGCCTCTCTGAGAGCTCTCGTACCGAAACCTTCAGACGACAGAAAAACTTTGATCCAAACTCTGAACTAAAACACTGCAGTACTACTAGAGACTGCGAGATACATGTGTGTATTTTAACTCATGTTAACTCTTCATATAGATTTATGATGTCTGCACCGCTCCGAGAGATGCTTCACATTGCATCGTTCGCCTGCACATCAACAAAGGCCTTCTGTTCTATTCATTTTGTGAATTTTGCTCATTTTAAGATTATCCGGGTTTGTTCACTGGCTAAGCACTGTTTTGTTTTTGGACTGCTGCTTGAGACACGTCTGCTGAGCTCTTCAGCTTTTGAAACTTAGACTCGTTTTTGTACTTGAACTTTCGTGTTTCCCAGCTCTGTGCCGAGTCCTCCCGTCTTTAGCCCAAGCCTGGTAAATATCCTGCAACCTTCAGCTGTTATTCAGGCACCGGTGGCTGCTCTCACTTCCCTCCATAAAAAAGCAGAGCTGAGTCTGTGCTCCGCCAACTGTCCCCTTAAAGGAGATTAGAGTTCTCGGAGCGGAAAAGAAAGTGTTGCTCATTTGTCTCCCTGCAGGATTTTCTGTCCCGTCGGTCCGCCGTCCTGCTGACTCTGCGGTAACGGCGTAAAGCTCCAGCTGATGATTCATGGATCGGATGACTCAGATCTTGTGAGTGAAGCTTCTCTGGGCCAAATCAAGCCGGTAGGATTCCCCCTGGATATTCCCTGCTGTCCTCGGTCTCACGCCTCCGGCTTTCCTGGATCTCACTGTTTACTCAGTCTGCTCTCACAGTGAAAGCTGAGCCGCGGCTCTGTGTGGATCTGCTCTGAAGGTTATCGGGAGGTCTGAAGGTAGTCAGACACCAAAACAAAGACACACAAAACTCTCATCGCAGGAGTTTACCAATGCAGGAGCTGCTCTTAGCTACACCACCACATCAGCAGTGGAAACACTTAAACCTGCGAAGGTTCATCAGACATGTGACCGTGGGCCTGTTCTGCTTCTCCTTGTTTCCTGTTATAAACATCTCCTGCTCATGTTCCACATGGCCAAAGTTTCTAATAAAGAGCTCAGACGGCTGCAAACAGTCAGTTTATCGCTGATGTCACATAGAGGTCACATCCCTAATATGGACGGTGGGAACTGAAGCTCCACCCACCAAGCTTTTAGTTTATGAGGGGCATCCAATCAGAAGAGCATCACCTTAAAGACGAGCTAAAACTGCTCATTTGAGACAGAGGATGACCTGAGAGAACTGGTATATGATTCTATAAAGTAAGGATTATTTTGATTTGTGAATCATACAAAGCTACTCATACAAAGCAGTAAATGAGTGTAAGAAACGTTGTTGTGGGCTTTGGTCAGTGGTTGTTGATCAATGAGAATTTGCATAATTAATATTAAGGAACTGACCTCACAGCCCATTGTTCCTTCAGTGGGCTGGTTTCAGTCATTATGCAAATGTGCTGTTTATAAGATTGAAACCTGCAGTAAGAGAGACTGAAGACGTCACCTGATGATGACAAAACGTTTCTTCCACAAAACGCTACGTCCAGATGAACAGAATCAACTTTTTGGAGGTCCTTGTGTTGCTCAGCATCCATCTTCTACCTTTAAGACTCCACATGGCTGAGTTATTAAAAAAAAAAACACAATAAGCGTGTGTTTACTCAGGTAATTTCTGCTGTAAAGTTTGAACATTTTAAATATTATTTACATGGGTGTGTATGGGGATGGACTCTAGTGGACATTGTCAGGCTGCTGCTTTGATGGACAGATTTCAACAGCTGATTGTGAACAAACTAAAGAGCTTCAGAGCCTCTGCAGGACATCAAGTTTAATATCCTGCAGCTTCTGAGGGATAAAGCTTTGTTGCGGCGTCACCATCGCGAGTCAGGCTTTGAATACGTCAGCTGACCTGACCTGCTAATAACCTTTTTAATTACGTTTGTGGCAACTGAATTCTTGGCACGATGCTGCTTTGCCGAAGCGTTTCGTCAGCCATGTTGGCTCCACAAGCCCGCTCCCTGACCCTTGCCGCAGGTAACTGTGTTGTCTCTGTTGCCAGGGTGACGTTACTGATGACTCTGGTCCAAAAAGGGCAAACAATGACTCACCTGAAGCGTCACTTATTTCTCACCTTTAAATGTTCCTGTTAGTTTAACCGCTCCTGATTCCCGTTCAGCCAAGTGAATCAGCTGACAGCGCCTAACTGTTTCCACGTAACGTACAAGAACAGCAGCTCAACCGAAGATAAGTTATATGAGCATTCAAGGAAGTAATCAAATAACCAGCACTCGGACATCACACCACAAAATCAGTAAAATAACTGCGATACAGATCCACTGTGATGGAGTCACACTTGTAACACGCCAAGAAATGCTAGCTAACTTTAGCGTAGAAATAGAGTTGGATGCTAGCTAACTTTAGCGTAGAAATAGAGTTGGATGCTAGCTAACTTTAGCGTAGAAATAGAGTTGGATGCTAGCTAACTTTAGCGTAGAAATAGAGTTGGATGCTAGCTAACTTTAGCATAGAAATAGAGTTGGATGCTAAAGGCCTTTTCAGGCATGTAGCAAACATGTTTAGACAAACTTGAGCATGCCAGATTTGTTTAGACAGTAAAGTAGCTTGTTGTATTTAGGTAGGCAAAGTGTATTTTAGACAGGGGTTGTGTCTTATTAGTGGCCGATTAAAAAAAATCACACAAACAATGAAGCTAGCAGTTAGCACAGCGTATGCTACTGCCTGTGTTAAAGGGCCATAACACCACCAAACACCAGACGCTGTTCTCCCAACACAACACAGACTCCAACACAAACTGCACATGAGGACAGAAACTAAATCTCTCACAGGCTTAGACGGAAACTATTTCCGAGAACATTAAGGTTAGTCGGCTAGCTTGGCTAACCATAACGTCATTGCTAGAAAATGATAGTTAACTTTTGTTTTAACTGGCTCATAACACAATTTTGTGACTATTTGATTTTCATTCAATAATTTAAAGAAAATAAAATTGGTTACAGCGTCTGCTCGTTCAGATCCAGTTTGGTATTGGACCTGATTTGACTTCACAGAACCGCCACAGAAGATGGGACTCTGTGCAGTCCTGTGAAAAACTAAGAACACCTTCACTGCTTCCATAGGAATTAAAACCACCTCGGGTGGATTTAGGTGTGATAACAAAATTCCACAATCTTCCCACCAGTGGTCTGAGCAAAGTCACCCTATCAAACCCAAAAGCTCCATCTCGTACTATACAGGTCTCAGTTAGCATGTTAAAGGTTAAAGTTCATGACGGCACGGTTAGAGATAGAGCGAACAAATATGGCTCTATAACAAATAATATAATTTTGTAGATCCATAAAGCATAAAATCAACATTTCAGGCATCTCACAGTCCCTGAGTGGACCATGAACTCCTCTGTAACTCTGTCCCACAGCTAAAGCTCTGACCATGAACAGGACAATGATCCAAGCACAGCAACAGATCTCCAACAGAAGGGCTGAAAAAGAAAAGTGCTGCAGAGCTCAGAGAGCTGTGCATGGATAAATGCTGCACACGTCAATGAACTGAAGCAACGCTGTGAAGACGAGTGGACCAGAAGTCCTCAACAATAATGCAACAGACTCATAGAGCCACACTTTACTTTTATTTCAGGTTATTGGTGCTTAAGCAGGTTCTGTGGGCTCAGTTATTCACAGCACTGCAGACTTATAGGCTCCTGTATTTAGACTTGTGTGTGCTGCTGAAAGGGCAACAGGAAGAAAAAAATGAGTGCTAAGATGACATCACCTCGAGCAGAGAAGGCCGTGGACTAATTAAAGGGTGATTGGTTGGGGGATGGTGGGCTTATTATTAGCATATTAGCTGCAGTGTCATTACCGTTATTAACCCAGGTGTGTTTTCTCAATGACCAAATTCTCCATCCCGAACGGACGGATGGGTGGAACGGAGGTCGTACGACCCCGAGAGGATAAGTGGGAGAGAGCCGTGTCGCCATAGCAACAGAAACACAAAGAAGATGGGGATCAACTTCGAGTTCACGGCAGGACAGAAAAACATGTCGCCGTATGACCTCATGCTAACTTTGACACGATACTCCTGTCACGAAACTGCACGCCAGCAGAGGAATGTGATTGGTTCTACTTCTGCAGCCACTTCCTGTCCAAGATGGCTTCTCTTTATTATTAATACTGTAAACATAACAGCTTGTTTCTGTTACTCATCAAAGAGTCTGACAAAAGTTTGGGTTTTGTTGTTTTTTGTATCACTTTGTGTTTCTTTGTTGTTATTTGTGATGTGAACTACAAATTGTTTGGTTTCAAAACAATTTGTATCTTTTTTTCTTATTTTTGCGTCTCTGTTGTTACTTTTTATTGTTATTTAGTAACTATTCATGTCTTTGACGTTTGTTGTCATTTTCTCTTTGTTTGCATCTTTGTGCTCATTTTGTTGTTGCCTTGCTACATCTTTTGACTTCGCTTTGTGTGTCTTGGTGGGAGTTTTGTCTCTTTTTGCCGTTGTTTTGCAGCAGTGGTGAACTTTATGCACAGTTTCATTGGCGGCCCATTCTCGTGTTTGCTTTCTGTTTCTTGCACTTCCAAAGTCTGCCTCGGTGAACCTGCAGACCCACTCAGGTTGCAGACATTTAATGTTTCTCTGGGAGAGATCTGATGTCTCGTGTGGAGTGCGATCGGAGCACACGGATGGTGCAGTTGGAGAACAGAGACGAGTCTGAATGTGTTTATTTTAAAAACTGACCTTCAGGAGGAAACTGAGAGCGGGGAGGACGGAGGGAGGCGTGATTGCTCCCAGGAGCTTTCATTAACAGGTAATGGACCTGATGATGACATCTTACACACATGATGGTGGAAAAGAAGAATAGGAAGTGATGCCACTGGAGCAGAGGCTGCTGATTGGATAGGAGATTCCCAGGCAGCTGCAATAAAACTTGATGTGTGAAGCCAGAAGAAGACACAGAAACAGAGCGAGGCAACGCAGCAGAGATCAGCTCCACACTGAAGGTACAGACATGCATGTGTGTGTGAGAGAGAGACACAGGTGTGCACAGGTGCAAATTAATGCCACTTCCCAACATTTTCTATTTAAATTTAAATTCCTTTCAGAGTCTTCTGCTCGCAGTTTTCTGTGTGTGAGTTGTTTGCTGCTTCTTTTTGTCATCTTTGATTCTTTCTGCCAACTTTCTGTGAAACTGAAAACCTTGTGTGTGCATGATCTCATTTATGATTTCTGGCTAAGAAAACAGAGACTTGGACAGGTGAACATGAATTAAATATGTCTTTAAATCTTCACACGAGCAGCGTTTAGCACTGAAAATAAGACCTGGAGATGAACGAGAACTCTCTTCTCAGAGGAAGTCTAAAAAATGTGGTGCTGATGTTCAGTCTGCTGCTGGGCTGCAAGAAGATTTTTGTGAATGGAAGGATTTGCAGTGTAAGAGTGTGTGTGCGTGTTTGTCCTCACACGTGCATGAATGAGAGAGCTGCAGCTCCTCAGCATCAGCAGCAGGTGTGAACAGGAGCACGCACAAACCTTTGTGCATCGTCAGGAATGTATGTGAGTGACGCAACACGACAACAAGTGTTTGTTTCTGCGTGTCTGCTTGCAGGGGACACTGTGTGTGTGTGTGTGTGTGTGTGTGTGTGTGTGTGTGTGTGCAGGAGTGTCAGTGACGGTCAAAAAGGCGTTTATTTGCAGGGATGGAAAATGCTAAAATTAGCCGATGTTGCTGGACAATACACTTGCAGCCATCAGCCGAGCTAAATGTGCCCCCTCCTCATGTGTGTGTATTTAAAACCATTGTTGTGAGGACGCTTCGGTTCCTCTGAGAGGTCAGACTCGGTTTGGGGTGCGTGAAACTGTCAGACTGAGCTCTTTCTGCTGATGTCACAGAGCCGTCATTAACGTCTTTGTGAAAAACCACACTCTGTAAACAAAAGATGGACATGTGCACGTGACAAATGCAGATCTCATTGATTATATACAAAGATAAAAGGTAATGAAAGTACTACAACTCCCATAAGTGGAGGAGAATGTTTCGATCACGTTAACGCTGCACGTTAAAAGCTGGTTTTAAATAAATAAATAAATAAATTTTTATTTTTATAGCACCTTTCAAGACAGAATCTTAAAGTGCTGCACATAAGATTACAAGTCATAAAAAGATTTAAAAAGAGAAAATAAAACAGACAAAAAATGAACCAAAAGCAGTTTTAAAAAGTTTTGAGTTGTTTTTTAAAAACAGCTACTGAGTCCACAGTTCTTAATGTTGGGGGTAGAGAGTCCACAGTCTCGGGGCCACAAAAGCTCTGTCACCCTCAGTCCTCCTCTTAGTATTTTTTATAGCAAGTAAGCCCTGATCAGATGACCTCACAGACCTGCTGGGACATCGGCCTGTAGCAGATCAAAGATGTAGGCTGGTGCCAGTCCGTGCACAGCTCTGTAGGTCAAGACCAGGATCTTAAAATCGACTCTAAATTCAACAGGAAGCCAGTGTAGCTGAGATAACAACGGTGTCACATGTGAGTACTTGGAGGATTTTGTCAAAAGCCTCACTGCAGCGTTTTGCACAACCTGCAGACGATCCAGAGAACCTTTGCTTAGACACATAAACAGCGAATTACAATAATCCAAGCGTGACAAAATAAATGCATGTATAGCAGTCTCCAGTTCAGAGCGAGATAACATCGGGCTTAGCTTAGCCACATTTCTTAAATGATAAAAACAAGACCGAACCAGAGATTTCACATCCAATGTGAGAGTCGAGTCAAAGGTGACACCTAAATTCCTGATAGAGGATTTAACATCCGAGGGCTTTCACTATCTGCAACAGAAACCTATCAGGGGCGCATACGAGGACTTCGGTTTTCCCCTCGTTGAGTTGGAGGAAATTTGCAGCCATCCAACGTTTGATCAAATCTAAGCAATCATTCAGACGCTGAAGCTTAGATAAATCCTCGGGCATAAAAGAAACGTACTGAACTGAATATCATCAGCATAACAGTGATAAGAAATGTCCTCAAGAGCCCGTTATATGCTGGAGGGGGAGAAGATATATTAAAAACAATAAAGGCCCCAAAACTGACCCTTGAGGGACACCATAAGTAAGGGAGGTAGAGGATGACCTAAAATCGGAGACCGCCACAGAAAAGGATCGGTGATGGAGAAAAGAGGAGAACCACTCTAATGCAGCTCCAGATACACCAACCCAATGTTTCAGCCTTTCAATGAGGATGTGATGGTCAGCTGTGTCAAAGCTGATGTGAGGTCCAACATGAGTAGAACATCATTATTCATCAAGATATCGCTTGAGACCCTAAGAGGAGCCGGACTGAAACTTATCGTAAATGCCACGTTTATCAGGAGCTGCCATAAGCTGCTGAGCCACTTATTACATGCTTATGCAGAAGAGAAAAGGTAAAACTGTAAGTTTTGTAATGTAATTACTCTGTGTTTTTGAGTTCCTTTACGCCAGTTCAGAGAAGCGTTACGTTTACCTGACTGATCGTTTCAGATGCAGTTCTGCTTATGTTTGCTGCTCCCCGGCCTCCTGTCCTTCACTCTGCTCCGCTGCAGCGTCGACGGCCTCAGAGTCCAACCGCAACCTGCTCGGGTCAGTGTGCCCACACACACACACACACACACACACACACACACACACACACACACGCACAAACGCACACACACACACACACACACTTCCAGCTCTCCGAGGACTCATTTGACTCCTAAAACCCATTTTCAAACAGCCCTGTACAAAAAGTCCTCACAATGCTCTGATGTCCCCATAATGCATAAACGTCAACACAGTTCATAGTTCGCACTGATCCACTCACACGCGTGCTTGTCTTTCTATCTTTGTGAGGACCAGACGTTCGTGTTTCACCAGTGGGAAAAGGACATTTACTTTCTTTCAAATACTTCCACTCTACGCGCTTTAATGTAACCTGTGAGGAAGTACTTTTACATCATGTACTTCAGGTAAACTTTATAAGTACTTTTATTAGGCAGGATCCCGTCACACCATCACGAGGGCCAAAACAAGCAGCTCCTCCCTCGAGGGCTCGGTGCTGATATCAGATGGCGTGAGGCGGCGGGGAGGGAAAGCCGAAGCGTTTTTCTGTTTAGTCTGGATGACACGAGATCTGTCGGAGTCATCTGAGGCAGCAGGCGGACAGGAAGTGAGACACCGCTCGCTGCCGGGGCCGTGGCGTGAGAGACAGGCTTCAGTGTGGAGGCGTAACGTACAAAAACACAGTTCAGTGTTTTCCATACGGAGACTCCCTCATTGAAAATAAAGATGGAGGCGGCGTTGGAGGCTTTTCACAGCATCCCCTTGATGTACGTTTTTATCAGCAGACCAAAGTTCCCAGTAATCGGGAGGCATACGTGTTCACGTGTTAAAGGACAGGAAGCACTGGATCAGACTCACACTCCTTTCCTTGGATATCATGTACAAACCCTTCAGCTCTAAGCCTTATCCCAGGTCATTTCACACATCCTCGCCTCGTTTTCAGTAGATAAACTTGTTACGCCTTTATCTGATCCAGCAGGTAGACCAGCCTGTTTTGAGGTTTCATGCAGCCCCTCAGTCCCGCCCTGTAGGTGTGAAGGTGGGGGAGGAGCTGACGGCAAAACTGCTCCGATCGGATCACCTGATGAGGATGGAAAATGATGTCATGGAGCCAAAGAGGAAGAGGAGCTTTCCCATCAACAACGTCCCGCTGGACCGCCTGTCCATCAGCTCCATGGAAACGAAGCAGCAAGGGTCAGACAAGCAGAGGTAGTCACCTGTGAGAATACCTGAGAACACCTGAGACGCAGGGATGAGTCTAACGCCTCCATGTTCTTCTGTCTGCAGTAAGGTGGTGGAGTCGCCACGGCGACGACTCAATCCACCGCCCATCGACAGAATCGGGATGGGTCGTCTGCCAAACGGCAGAGGGTAGGCCACACCCCCCTCCGTCTGAAAGCCCACCCTCTCCCCACAGCGCTCTCACTGGACAGGTGCAGAACTGCATGTGACTCATTTTCATAAAAGCATCAGTAAAAAACACTAAAATGGTCATTTCTCTCTACAGATGCATGAAACCGCCAATCACCTGCTGAACCACGCCCACCTGACACCCTCACTTCACCTGGACACGCCCACCTGACACCCTCACTTCACCTGGACAGCCCAACACAAAGCATGACTGTTCAATGATGGTGCGTTCAAATGCAGCTCCGTAAAGTCGGCACACATAGAGAGGAAGTGATTTCAACAACACCTGCGATTTGCTTCCATGGCAACTCGTTTTAACAAGCATTTTATTTACCTGTAAAACTTACAGGTAAATAAAACTTTTGTTTTTTAAAATACTGAATTTAATCAAGGTGAAATCTGTAATGTGAGCAAATCTCGAATTAGCAGCACCAACAAATATCCTGACGTGTGAGATTAAATATACTTATTAATTTCCACCAATGAGAAGCTTTGATTTCAGATGTATTAAGAAATAAATATGTTACAACTTCAAAATCTGTATTTGGATAAAATCAGAGCCTGATCTCAGAAAGATCAAATCATCAGACTCGAACAACTTTGAGTATAATAACAATCATTTGGATGTTTTGAGTTTTTTCATTTATAAATTTTTCCATCTTTTTGATTCTTTGCATTTAATATATAATTAAAAAAATTAAAGGTTAGAGTTTGAACATTTTAACCTCATTAGGATTAGCGTTAGGGAACAATAATGCTGCAGTTTTCCGAGTGTCACCTGAATGCACCATCGCCGGCTCCTCCTGCTGTTGGGACCCTGACTGGAGGCGTTGTTGCCTCGACTGCCCTCGCAATCGTCCAACACCAATCGAGTTTCGTCCTCGCACGTTTGTCTCAGAGTTGTGCCGCAGGACTGTTTCCACAGCAACGGCACATTTCTACTGCGACCATAAACAGTGGACAAAGCTAGTGTTACGTCATGAGATTAGCATTTTCATCATCAACACCTTAGTCGCAAAGCAGACTTCCTGTTCAATATGACCCAAGATGAGTGACTGAGTCCATCAGCAGCAAAGTGTTTACAGAGGTCAGAGGTCAAGCTTCTACAGCACTGGAAGTCTTTTTGCAACTGCAGCAGTCGCCACCTGGTGGCTTTTTGATAGAATGCAGATTTAACTCTGCTGGATTAGCTTTATTTTCCTCACCAGGAAACTACGTCCATGTTTTATACCATCTATGACTGTAACACATCTAAAGTTTGTAAACTTAAAATGAGAAAAAAATAAAACAAGTCCAAAAACAGGTTTAAGCGTCCGAGTGGCGCTGCAGTGGAAACCGTCCTGCTCACTGATTCTGTTCTGATGTGCTTCTTCCTGCCCGAGTTTAACTGTGCTTAATAAAAAGAAAATGACAATGAAGTTCTGAGTGTGACTGATTTCTTTTTTTTTTTTCAACCCCTTGAGGATTTTAGATCATGTGCTAAAAGCTACAGTTCCACTAATGTCCACTAGAGGCTCCACCAGTAAGTCCCTCCCCATGCTCCCAGAAATAAACATGCGTACAGCCAGGTGAGTTTTTGTTGAGTCTTTATTAAGAAAAGATCATGTGATCCAGAACAGTGCACACAGAACGGCTGGTTCACACAGTCCACGAATGATCCGGATCAATCAGAGTCCCGGCATTTCCTGTGTGAACTCATCCACCGAGGACTTCTGTACAGCTGCTATGGGAGCAGAGAAGGGCGATAATGGACCAGACTATCAGCAAAATACAAACACCTTCACATTCAGAGACGGAGAGCGCAGACGGGACTTCACCCTCAAATCCAAACCAGAGAACTTGAATGTACTCTGGACAAGAAACTCCAAAATGATCCCCTGATTACACAACACGTTCATCTTTAACCCAGCAACTCTGTCAGTATGGCAGTTTACAAAATATATTAAAAAAAGAAAGAAGAAAGAAAGAAAACAAGCTAACTACTAATACAAGCTAATACCACAGAGCAATTTAAGCTTTAAATGTAGGCAAATGGCTTGAAGCTTACATAAGAATACAGATGTTTAGGACAATAGCTAATGTTAGCTCACAGCTAACATTAGCTATTGTTAAGAACACAGCCGGTTAAATCAGATGACATTCTAATGTGAGCCAAAAATGCTCAAATGCTTAAAATCAACATTTTATCTGCAATGCTACCTGCAAAAATCAGTGCCTTTGTTAAATTAGCTTTACCTAAGGTCAGTGTTATCATGCTAACTTCCAAAACTGGGCTAAGAGATAAATATAAATAAAATTAGCTTCACCTCCAAACCAGCTAAGATAATAACAGTGTAATTTGCTGACAGCTAAAAATAGCTGTCACCTTTAGGGTGAAGCTAACATTAGCTAATATGATAGCATTTGTTTAATTAATTTGTTTTTTCTGATATAGCTCAATGCTAGCTACCAAAACAGCCAGTTAACAAAGCTAAAAATGGCTTTGATATTAGTTTCACTTTGAAGCCGTCACAGTTATCTATGTTAACCATTCCTTAGAACTATTAAGGTCTATAGCATTAGCTTAAATTACTGATGTCTGCATTATTGATAGCTAGAAACTATTAAGGTTTACTTTAAAACATGTGATCACTAACTCCGCCCAATGAACCGTGTATCACCACCAATTTAAAGGTGAACAACGATGTTCTACTTAAAAGAACACAAGAAAGTAAAGTGACAGGGCTGATAAAAATATGTGGCCATAGTTCAATATTCACTGTTAACGTATAGATAAACATGAATGTTAGCTTAGAAGGCTTAGAGACCTTAATAGTTTTGACATAAGGCTAACATAGCTAGCTAATATAAGCTATTGCTGCACTTTTTTTAAGACAAAGCTAATGTAGATTGCTAACAATAACATCATAATTTTTGTTATGCTAGCTTTACAGCCAACTCACTCCGAGCCGAGGTAAAGCTAAAACAGTAAGCTATTTTTACAGATTTTATTAGCTCCGTAGCATAGCAAATGTAGATGACTGCTAACATGACTCAGCTTTTGATACGACATCATCATAAATAACAGCTTCACCTTAAAGAAATACAAACACTCGCTAACATTTCAGACTTTGAGATAACAATGCTGCCAATAATAAACAAAAAAAACAGAGAAAAGAAAATACTATGTGATGCCAGTATTTGTTAACACTGCGACTATCGCTGATTTTCAGATCAAGCTAATCAAGCTAACTGCTAACACAAGTTGAACAATAAAGCAAATAATTAAACTGTTAGCATTAGGAAACGTTATTTTTGGATCATTTTGGAGTATTTCATGCGTTTTGTTCAGAGGACAGACAAGTTTACAGCAGATAACACATTTGGACTGAAGCGGTCTGACAACAGCCCCTTTTTTCAGTAAGGCAGAGCTGGACCTGAGGAGGGCAAAGCTGCGGGTTTGTTCAGAAACAAAACAATAAAAAGTAAAAATGATAAATCCTACTGAGTTTAGAGCAGAAAAAAATTAATCAGAGCGGCATTCGATTGCCTTCCACGCTGATTTTAACAGCGTGACCCGTCTTCGTCAGGCGCCGGATGTCAGCAAATCTACGCATCTGTTTATCAACACGGGACAAACTCTTCCTCACCGGACCCTGGAGGCAGACAGACACACAGAACAGGAAGTTACAGGATTTACATCTTGTAACCACACACCGAGGTAACAACACAAAGAGAACCGGTTTCTTTCGCACACTTCACTGCTCATGCAGGAAGATGTTTCACAAACACCTCGTTCAGAGCCATCAATGGGGAGACTGTTCCTAAAGACCATTTACAGTTCAAAATAAGCTTTATTTGTCTCATTCTGCCCACTCGCTCTGTGTGAAACAAGCTGCTTTAACTCCCCCCTCCCTGAACATCTATTTGCTTCTGATTGGACAGCTTCTGGAAGCCTGCTGATGGACGTGTGGCTGATTCCATATCAAAGTGAAAATATTTCTTCCTCCGTGTCAGCTGACTCATTTCTACAGTAAATGTATTTTATTTAATGAAGCCATGCAAATTACAGGTACACTGTCCCACACACTGCACACCCTCTCACCTGTGGAACGTTACTTCCAGTCTCAGTGATTAACTCTCTCTAGTGCATGAGTTTGGTGTTTATTAGGCTCAGAGGTGCTCAGCAGAGATGTTCATGTGTTCATACAGCAGGAAGGAAAATGATTCAACCCCGGGCACTGCGTATGAGGTCACATGACCTCTGAGTACATTAGTTTGTTACGGTTTTGGCCGTTGGTTATGACACGATCAGGTTTATCAGTGATTGGTCTGACGTTAGAGGTCTGAATGACTGAAGTGTGATCGATCGTGTGCTCTTCGCTGTGTTCAGTGAACTCTGTTTGGGGGTTGGATAACTTTGCCTCCACTGTACGTCTGCACACTGCAGGTGAGTCAGGCTCTTCACACCATGCAGACAGACTTACTGCCCCCTGCAGGGGAGCAGGGGAGCTACAGGGGCATTCTGTTTCCCTCTATGCTGATTTTCACAGCTCCCTGCGGCCGCCCCAATTTTCTCTGCTCGGCGAAACGCCGTTTGTGCTTCTCCAGCAGGCTGATGGCCTTCTTACAGCCGCTCTACAGAGGACCAATCACAGCTCAGCTCCTGACAGCAGGTAAACTCCTTGTTCAGAGCTTTACAATCAAATAGAAGCAGAAAATAACCCGATGTCTGTTCCAGCACAAAAGTGTTTGTTTCAACTTTGTTCAAACTTCAGAAAACTGACTGTTTATATAAAAGTTCTTTATTGTTATTCAGATTGTTTTTTCTTTAAAAATGCGTTTGCTCTTAGAGGTTTAAAATATATTTGTTTCATTTTGGAATTTTGTATTTGTTATTAATTTTGTAAATCGTGAGTAAATCATTTGTTTGACTCAATTACGAAAAAAACTGAAACCAAATGTTAAACTCTGGATATTTCATAGGACTGTGCCTAAAGGGGGCGCTCTGCTGTTTAGTTGAAGTGTAGGCACGCCCCGAAGCACACGCTATCGCCCGTGTGACCACTCACCCTGCTGGAGTCCCCCTCCACGTTCCATTTGGGCCGAACCACGTAGTCTTTGTTCGAGGGCATCGGGACTCGAGCCCGGGCGCAGAACCCGGGGTCTCCGGGCCGCAGAGCTCTGTTGGGAGCAGGCGTTCAGGTTAATGAGGGTGGAATTTAAACACGATAGAGGAGGAAGTCATGACACAAATCCCGCCCCCTGACCCCAGATGTCTGAGAACTTACTTCTCCTCTCCGGTCAGCTGCTTCTCCAGGTCTCTGCGAGGCGTCTGACCTCCAGAACTACAAACAGAAGAAGAAGACACGAATTCAACTTCGAGTGTGAAGTAGCTCCGCCGCACCGAGGCGCCTCGCAGGTTTCTGAGTGATGTTCTTCACCGGCTGAGCCTCCATGCTGTTAGCAGCACGTCACTCCGAACGGGTTAGTCGGCGCCAAAACTTCCCGCACGGAACAAACTCAGCCCTGCCGAGCTCCACATCATCAGGGCAGTAAAACACACACGGCCAACACTGCCGTTAGAGAAACAGCCTCCAGTCTCTGCTGTTTAACCCCTCTGTGCAGCAGCGCCCCCTAATGTCTACAGTGATATTAAAACTATCAGCAGCTGTGACTGTTTGTGTCGCAGATATGGACCGAAGCTGAAATAAGGCAGTCCTCCACTCCGGTGCACAACTGGTGCAGTACCAGTTTCAACCACCGGGTGGCATCCTGAAACATGCCCAAGCTAATGTTAGCGTTTCTGACTTATTTTGATAGCTAGATGAGCTCAGAGTGGAGGTGGTAAAAACAGAGTTACAAGAAGGGTTTGAATCAAATAAAATCTCAGCTTCAGTCATTTTCTTTAGTTGAATCTCTGAAATAAATGCAAAGTATTCAAACCGGCCAATTCTGCTTCATCTCACAAGCTCCACCCACCTGTTTGTGAGGAGCAGCCAATCAGAAGATACTTAGAGGAGGCTTAATTTATACTGCAAAGTACAAGAATGAAAACGGAGCTGGAAATGAGCAGAACAGGTCACCTTTAAACCGTGCAGCTGCACTCATGAAGTCATTTAAGTCTCAGGGACTCATCCTGGTCACTTTGGTGCTGCTGTGGGAATCTGAGGCGTTACTAAGCTTCAGACAGAGGGATGTAAAACCTGCAGAGACGCGTTAAAGAAGGTAAACCTGGTCACTCAGTGCAACCATGCAACGTCAGGACTGAACCTGGTTGGTGGAGAGAAGACATCAGGTTCCTCTGCCCTCTCCACCTTCTGAGGCTGACTGGGGATGAGACGGAGGAAGAGGAGTGAAAGAGGAAAAACTACGCCTCACGCTAACCACGACCTTTAGAAATCATCTCACAATATTCAGAGAGAAGATCGAGAAAGGCGAAGCTTTCAAATGGGTTTCAGGTAAAGCCGTGCTGCGTGACTTTAGAGTGAACAGATATAGCAAACGCACTGAGGGGGCGGGGCATTCCACCTGTACAAAACACCTGACACTCTGACACAAGCAGAAGATGGAGAATGAGGGTTAAACTGTTCTCAGGTGAGAGACGAACATCACATGACAGGAAGAGGACGCTGAAAACAGAGCAGACATCAGCCCGGGGGGGTCGGTCAGTGTTGTAGCTACTGCATGGTTCGGATGACTCGCTGTGGAAGCCTAACGACGGCTGACAGCGACTCTAATCAAGTCAAATATGAGTCATTTTATGAATAATGTAAATAAAAGTTAAATCGCTGCAGATCTGGAGCAGAAACAAGAATGTTAGTGTCGGACGTTGCGATCGTCGTTACCTTAGGCGCCGTCTCTGAGGCATCTGCTGATCCAGATCTCTCTGCTGCCGCTCCTCTCTCGTCATCCCCTTGTAGTTCGACGTCAGACCGAAGATCGGCCGCGACCACTCGTCTGGAGATGAGAAAGAGTTCAGAAACCGCGGCCTCCACGGTCAGACGGGGAAGCTACAGAAAAGGAGCTCGGCCTTACTGATGAGTTTGAGAGCGAGGTCTTTGTTGGGTCGGGACTCTTTGGGATGTTTGTACAGGAACATGACGGCCCGCCCGATGCCGCTGTGCTTCAGCGTCTCCTGGCTCACGCTGGGCAGCTGCAGGACGAAACACACCGTGAACGACTGAGTCTTAGAGACGCAGCTGAAGAACGAACGCCGCGTTCAGCGCTCACCTCCTGCAGTATCCTGAGCAGCTCCTCTCTGATCCTGAGAGCGGGCAGAGATTTGTCAGGGAGAGGGCTGATCCACTCTTTAATGGCCGACATCACGCCGCTGTCGATGAACGTCTCCTTCAAGTCCTGCCTGAGGGACAAACGATAAGAGTCTTCAATGTAGTCACGGAGGAGAAGGACCTGCTTTTGGCGCCCAGAGAGGCGCTGGTCTCAGCTAACACGGAGCGCTTACTTCTTCAGGTGCATGACGACCTGCGGCAGCAGCATCAGCTTCTTCAGCGCTGGCTTCTTCTGGCTGTTCAGAGCTCGATCTTCCTGCAAATAAAGACAAACGCACACAGCTGAGGATCACAGCTCAGAGGTTTGGGAGGCTTTTATTTTGATGGGGCGAGAGCAGCGTGCGCACCTCCGCAGCCTCGTTCATCTTGGTGATCATGGCGTTGACCACGTCATCGGCGTCGCTGATGAACGTGCCTCCGTCGCGGTGCCGCCTCTTCTTGCTGTTCATGGCTTTCCTCCGGGCGAGCATGATGTCGAAGTCTGACATCATGCTGGTGCTGCACACACACACACACACACACACACAGACACACACAGACACAGACACACAGACACACACACAGACACACACACACACAGACACACACAGACAGACACACACAGACACACACAGACACACACACACACACAGACACACACAGACACACACACACAGACACAGACACACACACACAGACACACACAGACACACACACACACACAGACACACACAGACACACACACACACACAGACACACACACACACACAGACACACACAGACACACACACACACACAGACACACACAGACAGACACACACAGACACACACAGACACACACAGACACACACAGACACACACACACAGACACAGACACACACACACAGACACACACAGACACACACACACACACAGACACACACAGACACACACACACAGACACACACAGACAGACACACACACACAGACACACACAGACAGACACAGACACACACACACAGACACACACAGACACACACACACACACAGACACACACAGACACACACACACAGACACAGACACACACACACACAGACACACACACACACAGACACACACACACACACACACACACAGACACAGACACACACACACACACAGACAGACACACACACACAGACACACACACACACACACACACAGACACACACACACACACACACACACACACACACACACACAGACACACACACACACACACACACACACACACACACACACAGACACACACACATACAGACACACACACACAGACACACACACATACAGACACACACACACAGACACACACACACACACACAGACACACACACACACACACACACACACACAGACACACACACACAGACACACACACACACACACACACACAGACACACACACACACAGACACACACACACACACACAGACACACACACACACACACACACACAGACACACAGACACACACACACACACAGACACACACACACACACACACACACACACACACACAGACACACACACACACACACACACACACACACACACAGACACACACACACAGACACACACACACACACACACACACACACACACACACACACAGACACACACACACACACACACACACACAGACACACACACACACACACACACACACAGACACACACACACACACACACACACACACACACAGACACACACACACACACACACACACACACACACACACACAGACACACACACACACACACACACACACACTTAATCGCAGAAACAACAACGCTTGTTTGAAATCGTGTTGCTGATCAGCTGACTCACTCCTGGCCGCTGCGGTCGACGCCCTCGTCGGAGTCTGACTCCTCCTCCTCCGCCTGCACCTTCTGCTTCGCCTTGCCGTCGCCCTCCAGGTCCTCCTGGTTGAAACCCTGCAGGACGACAGTTTGTGAAACGGGAACTGCTCGCGGCCGATCTCGCTTTCGTCTTTGAACGGAGATGCGACAGCGAGGCTTACCGTGAACTCCTCCTCCTCCTCATCTCCAGACTCGCCAAAGATGTCTGCGATCATCTTCCTGCAACAGAACGGGCGCATCAGCTCGTGGCAGTCACAGAATTAAACTCTTATTTTGAAATTAAAACTCTGCACGTGTGTCTTCTTGCAGCGGTGGCAGCTGCACCCCTCAGGCTGTCCTGTAGGGGGTGTTGAGTTTTCTGTGAGGTGTTTCGACGGCAGCACTCACTCCTCCTGGTCTTCTCCGGAGTCGCTGTCGCTGCCAAACAGCGCTTTCTCGTCCTTGTTCCCCGCCGCCTTCGCTCGGTCGTCCTCGCTCTCGCTGTCTGAGCCGAGCTCTTTCAGTTTGGCCGCCAAACTTTTATCGGGACCCCCGAAGTCGGCGTCACTGTCCGAGTTCTCGTCGTCCGACACCGCCCGGTTCCTCTTCGCCACTGAGGAGACCGTCGAGAGCGACAAACGTCACACAACAGCGCTGCTTTACCTCGCAGCATCACCTTTTACTGTCAGCAGAGATCCTGCTCCAACCGTCAGGTCTGCGTTACCTGGTTTCTCCGCCTTCTCCTCATCCTCGTCCTCGCTGTCGGACAGGATGGCCTTCTTCCTCTTCACTGCAAACACAAAGCTCACTGGTTACTCACATCTGAAACGTAACTGAGATGTTAACAGAACCGGCGAACGCGGCAGGTGACTCTGTCTCCGTCTGACCACGAACACAACGAGCAGCTCGCCAAAGGAAAGTCTGTGAGAGAACGCGTTTACTAAAAGTGATCACATGTTCTTTATCCGGTGAAGCAGGCGTGATGTCACTTCCGTGTGTCACGTGTGTGTCGCTGTGGCCCTGCTGGACGGGGACACCTTACCACGACGACGTTTACCTCGCAAACCCCGACAGTGTTGGGAAAGTTACTTTGAAAAAGTAATTACTTATAGTTACTTCTTGAAAAAAGTAACTCAGTTACTATATTATCAAAGTAACTAATTACTAGGAAAAGTAACTATTGCATTATTAAAAAAACCCTCTCAGAGCGCCGACTTTAAAAGCCTCGTTTCATCCTCACCTGTAACCACAAACGGATCATTTTCATAACTTGAAACATAAATTGTAAATTTTTAAAAAGTTTAAAAAGTTATTTGCAGCTATTTCCCTAAAAATGCAGCCGAGGTGTTTTCATTTCTAACTATTTACAGAAAAATCTAATAAGATGTCACAAATTATTTGTGTTTGTGTTTCTGCACGATGAAGGAGAACGCCACCTGACACCTGCAGGTTTCACTCCAGTGTTCACAATGTGACAAACTGTGACATTCAGCAGTCGCCTCGTTGTTCTGACACACAACAAAACTACACACTAACTACACACTAACTACACACTCCAAACACGCTAAACGTCACAAATCTCTCGCCTCCGTCACTCATAAAACTCCGCCTTCTTCCTAAACAACCAAATGCCACGTTGTCATATCATTTCTTGATTGGTCGACATGGTACATTTTTCCACCAATAGGAAAAGAGTGTTTTTCTTTTTCTTGGTGCTTTCGAGCTTTTTCCTTAGAAACAGTTTTTATGTTTCTTCTAAACTTCACGATTTTAATCATAACTCGTGTTTTTCACGATCAACAATTTAAAAACTGATATATATTAAAGTCAACACTTGTTGCTATGGCATCTTAAATTGGTCATGTGATTGTTTTGCCCCGCCCCCTGGTAAACTGACAATAGCTTCAACCGTCTGTGTTGACAATAATAACAGCGCTGTAACCATAGAAACAGTCGTTAGTTCGATGGCTCATTAACGCCGTCGCTCGGTCACTGAACCGAGCTGCTCGTTTATCTTCAACGTTAATTTGAATCAAACTGATCAGATCAGGAAGTCCAGTGTTTCTGGAGTAACGACATCACTTCCTGTCAGAAAACGGTTCAACTTAAGTCTGCCTGGGGGCGTGGCTTACCGCCACGCTCGTACCTGGCTTCTCGTCGTCCTCGTCGCTGTCACCTCTCTGCTGCCTCTCCTCTTCCTCCTGCTGCTCTCCGTCACTTCCTGCTGCAGCCTTCCTCCGCCCTTCCTCTTCCTCCTCCTCGCTGTCTGACTGCATGACCCCCTTCCACTTCTCCCCTCCTCCTTCCTCCTCCCGTTTCTCCTCCTCATCCGAGTCTATCTGCGCCGCCTTGCGTCTGGCAGGCGTCTCTGTGTCAGAGTCACTGTCGGCGTTGGAGCGGCGCTCTGGGGACGCCGCGGCTTTGGCATCCTCGTTGTCAGAATCGCTTTCTGCCGCCGCTTTAGGCCGCTCCTCCACATCCGAGCTGCTCCCTCTCCGCTTGGGAGGCGGCGACGCCCCCTCCTCGTTGTCAGATGCTCCGCGTTTGAGCGGCGATGAGGCCTCGTTATCCGAGCCACTCGTCCTGCGTTTCTCTGGCGGCGACTCCTCCTCCTCGGACGCGCTCATCCTGCGTTTCACTGAAGACGAGCCGTCCTCGTCGTCGCTGTCGGCGTGCCTCGGCGCCTCCGCCTCAGAGTCACTTTTGTCATCACGGGCCCCGGGGCCCTCGCCCTCCGAGTCGCTGTCGGCCCTGCGGCAGTCCTCGTTGTCAGAGCCGCTGGCCCCGCCACCTGTCACCATGGCGTCGTCCTCGTCGTTGCTGCCCTCGTCCTGACAAAAAGAAAGAAAGTTTATCAGCCCGATCGCGGCGTCTGCAGACGGTTTAGTCACGACTTCATCTAAAGACGTTTAAGGAGCAGCGATTACTGAAGGAGAAGCGACTCCGTACAGCGTTCGTCACATTTACAGTCCGAACACACCGGAGCCGCCATTGTTCCAGCAAACGTAACAAACACTGACAGGTTTCTGTCCGCCGCGCTTCATGGCGAGGAGTCGTTCTGTGTAACTTTGCGGTGAATAAAGAAAATAAACTCCGATCGAATAAACTTTGACTTGAATGAAGTGAATATGAACTTCAGTCACTGACTCGTTTTGTCTTTATGTAGCAGCACTGATCGCAGCAGTAACGCTCAGAGTCTGCGAGTGCTCGCCGTCTCCTCCTTCAGCTTCCTTTACATCACATCAGATAATCCGCCTCCACCTCCTCCATCACACCAACCCTCTGCTTGTCCTCCTTCACTGCATCCATCAATCTTCTCTGAGCTCTTCTTCTTCTCCTCTTCCTGCCTGGCAGCTCCATCTTCATCATCCTTTGTCCAGTATATCCCCCCTCCCCCCTCTACACATGTCCACACCAGCCTCTCTGACTCTGAGCCCCCCCCCCTCCCCCCCTCCAGCTTGTCCAGCGAACACCAAGGTGGGAACGCAGCAGGTCGATGGGACCAGCAAATCAAGAGCTCCACTTTTACTCTCAGCTCTCTCTTCACCACGATGTACCGGTACAGCATCCACATCACTGCAGCTGCAGCACCAATCCATGTGTCGACCTCATGTTTTCCAGATGTTGCAACATCTGTCTCTCTAACCTGTGACTCTTTCAGCTCCTGTACTGATCAATCACTGACATGCTGGGAAAAACAACTCTCATAATATCATATATAGAGCGACCGGACTCTGAACAAGCAGAAGATGATTCAAGGATGGATACAACAACCTTCCTTCATCCCACACGGGTCCAAACACGGAAGATCAGCCGTCCATGTCCGTGTAAATCTGCCTGATTTTGAAGTATGAATTTCAGGCACTACTTAAAATGCAAAGACGACACGAAACAGCTCAGAATAAACATTAAACTGATGATGTCAATGAATTATCTGCAGACACAATGAGATGAATTCTGACCTCAGACCGGCGCCCGGCGCTCCTCATCTCCTCGCCATCTGATGCTGGGTGTTCATCCTGAACCGGCGTGCCGCCTCCATCATCTACAAGAACACATCCGGAACATTCGTGGTTAATTCAGTCCTTTTTAAAAGCATTTATAGGAGCTGCAAAAAGTATGCAGTAACTTTACCAAGCTGCCAAAGTCAAACTGAATAAAAACTACACAACAGCTTTCTCTGCATTCCCTTTGATAAACTGCCTTTCAAAGAAATAATCATGCTTTTCAAGGATCAGGGCTTATTAGGACTGGAGAGGACATATGACAGCAGCAGTGAGATGTAGAAGATTACACTACAGTCACATCACATCCACCGTTCTGTACATTAACGATCAAACAGGCTACAGCTTAGGAAACGTTTCTAGTGTTAAAAAGTCTCCGTAATGATCACACGATGTCATCAGCTGGTCTGTAAACAACTCAAAAACAAACACCTGGATCCTCTGCAGCTGCTCGCCAAACTTCACTTTAAAAGTGACTAATTTTAGGTTCATGGCTAACCGCGTGACAAAAACATCATAAAGTCCACCTACATGAGCAGACTTCATCTTCAAGGCTTTCGTATTGATTCGGCTCTCATTGGTGTATCATGTCTAACCGGTTGTATTGATTATGAAACGTTTGTTATGTAATCAGGCCAACAAACACTGATGGTTTAGCTCGGCTCGGTGGAAGGCCGCTTTCTGCCGGGTTCGTGTTGGATGGCTCCGCTGGTTTCATCCAAGGATATAACGTTGAAATATCACCGCGTGTTTCAGTCTTTTGGAGGTAAATGTGACGGAGAGCTCAGGAGATGTTTGCCAGCCGGTCGTGAAGCTAAACCGGGACACGTTTGCTGGAAACTGGCGCCGATGCTGTCGCTAACCCCGAAACACAAACAACGATCCCTCCGCGTGATCACAACCCACCTCTGCATCATGTTTATCGAGGACGCGCTCATGGTTCTCGGATTCAGTTAGTACGTAGCTACTACAGTTGGTGAGTACTGTCCTGTTAGTCGTTTAAATAGGAAACAAAGCAGAAGCGTTACCGGAGCGGTTCCCGGACATTAGATCGTCCTCCTCTCCGTCCATTTCCCCGACGAAGAAAGCTTTAAGTTTGGGTTCGAGGGCGGAAACCCCCCTCTGTCCGCTGGAAGAAATAAACCTGGACGAAGTAACGACGGTCTGAGGAAGATTACACCCACAGCTAGCCTCTGCTAGCCCACACAGCCAAAATGGCGACTACCTGCATCATATGAGCATGCGCAAAGGGATCGGTCGCTTCCTAATGACGTAAACTGTCTTTTTGGAAAAAATAAACTTTATTAGTATGACAAATGATTCTAGAAAAAACAATACCAGAACATTGGTCGTGTACGTATTTTTATTTATACTGTTTTGATTTTAATTGTACTGCCGAAAGTTTTTCTTAGCTTTGAACCGCGTGACAGTCTGTTAAAAACTCCAGCTGTAGTGTGACGACTTAGACACGCGCCACAGTCTACAGAGGATCCACGCGGACCCGGAGCTGTCCTGGTTTTTCGGCTGGTTTGGTGTGTGTGAGTCCGGTGTGATGGGGGACCGGAGCCGGTTGTGCTCCGTGTGGCTCGGCTCGGAGACCGGGATCCTGAAGGGGGTCAGCTTGTCCCGGAAACAGGCCTTCAACTTCTGCAACACGAGCCACTTGAGCCGAGACCAGGAGGTCCGCGCGCTGTGCTGGGGGGACGCGGCGGAGAGCGAGCTGCTGGTGGGTTGCGTGGACGCCACCGTGAAGACGTTCAGCGTGGAGAAGGGCGCGTTCACCGAGAGCCGGCGCTGCGGGGACCCGGCGGAGGGCTGCTTCTCCGGGCTAGCGGCGCTGGGCGGCGACGCACTGGTCACCTGCGCGGAGAGCGGCGCGCTGCGCGTGTGGAGGCAAGAGGGCGGCGACGAGCCCGTGACACAGGTGGACGCCGGGAAGAACGTGTGCAGGATGCGGCAGAGCCCGGCGAACCCAAACAAGGTGGCCACCGGAGGGAAGGAGAACGGCCTGAAGATCTGGGACCTCCAGAGGCCCGAGCAGCCCGCGTTCAGCGCCAAGAACCTCCGGGACGACTGGCTGGACCTCCGGCGGCCCTACTGGGTCCGGGACATGGCCTTCATCCCGGACTCCGACAAAGTGGTCACCTGCACGGGTTACCACCAGGTGTGTAGCTGTGACTCACCCTCAGCAGGGTGAAAGTTTACTTTGGCCCGGGTTAAAGGTCAAGCTTATCACAAACATCTGGTTTGTGTGATCTGTAAACGTTCTTCTGGTTCAGAATTGGCTCAAAAGTCAGACCAGACTCCGTTCAAAAAGTGTTTCATTTTCTGTTTAGTCTATGACAAAATTAAAGCTTGTGTAAATCCTCAGCTCTCTACATGTATCATATTTTTTTCTCTCAGTCGGCTAACATTTGAGCAACATTAAAGGACAACAACAAACTAAGTAAAACAAACTAAAATTATGGATGATTTTATTATCAAAGCCATCGTCAGTTTGGCTTCGGACCGAGTCCTCATCGGTTTTCTCTCCATTCAGAAGGTGTTTGATTTAAGGTTTACTTTCTCTTCTCTCATACATTTATGATCTTTAAAATTTCCTCCAGGTTTACAAGTTTAAAGGGATATTCCATAAAATTATTAAGACAAAAACAACACAACTAAAGTTAAAGTTGTGGATAATTTCTAAAAAGAAACAATAATATTGATTTCACTTTGAGGTCTTTCGTATCCTCGGTGTTGATTCCTGATCAGTGGGAAAAATGCTTTTAGGTGTAAAAACAAATAAAATAATAATAATTAAGCAGCAGAAAAAAAAGTTTAAATCTGTCAATTGATGACCTGCTTTGTTTTTTTTAAATAAAGTTATGTTGAAACTCTCTCTCAGGTGCACGTGTTCGACCCCTCGTCTCCTCAGAGGCGTCCTGTCCTGGAGGCGGAGTACGGCGAGTACCCGCTCACCGCTATCTCTCTGACGCCTGACGGCACAGCGGTGGCGGTGGGCAACACCCAGGGTCACATCGCCCTGTTGGACCTGAGGAAGGGCCTGGTGCGTGGCTGTGTCAAGGGGCTGGCGGGCGGCGTGAGGGGGCTTCAGTGCCACGCCTCCCAGCCGTTGGTGGCGTCCTGCGGCCTGGACCGCTTCCTGCGCATCCACAGCCTGGAGGACCGCAAACTGCAGCACAAAGTCTACCTCAAGTCCCGTCTCAACTGCCTCCTGCTCGCCAGCCAAGACCTGCAGGAGGGAGGGGCAACTGCAGGGGAGGCGGAGTCTGAGGTAAAGGAGGAGGAAGACGAAGGTGATGATGTGTGGGACGCTATGGAGCGGGTGGAGGAGAGGCAGAAGAGGAAAACGACAGAAGACAAAGAGACAACGAAGAAGAGGAAGAAGGCACAGGACTGAGAGGCATTTGAGGTTTTAGAGGACAGTGGGACATTTAACCGCCGCAGCTGGGGGCTTGTAAGCAGCGTTTATTCAGACTGGAGGCCTTTTATTTTGAAAAGCTTCAGGTACTGGGTAGATGTTTCTCACCTGTGAACAGGTAGAGTCTGCATCTGCCTGGGGAGAGAAATGTATGAGTGCCCTAAAACGTCTTTGTTGTTTTTTATGATTGTAATTATTGAAAATACACGTGTAACTATGATTAAAGGAGTCTCTGCTTCCTGTGTCTGATCAAAGAAGTTAATGTGCTGACGGAGCATCTCAGCGCCTGAGGAAAAACTGCAGCAGAGGAGAAAACGGTGGAAAAACAATCCAGTTGTAATTCTGTGCAGGGCGAATGTAAGAATGTGGCGGGAAAGGAGGGCTTCCAGTTTTTCACTGTTTTGTCCTTCTGACCTGTCAGGGTTCACGGCCTTAATGCTAACAGATATTTAAAATTTAAATAACAGGAATGAAAAACAGGAAGTTTTTCATTCCGATTAAGGAACTCAATTTGAGGTTTTTAAGCGATAAATCGACCCGTCTGACCCCCTCAGGGTCAGAGCTGCGTGTGGCTCATGGGTCAGTGAACGCAGCCCGAGCTGCCCCTATTAAAGGTGCGTTCACTAGCAGCAGCTGCAGGTCTGAGCAGCACACAGAACTTGTTTTCAGTGTCTGATGGAAACATGGGATGAACTACAGTACTGTGGAAAAGTCCTGAGTCAGCAGCATTTGTTTGTGATTGGCTGAAACAAACAGCCCCAGTTTACTGTGACATGTAAATAACAACAGACCCTCCCAGCTGTGAACAGGCCTGTGATTTCACACTGAGCGTGCTCTTAATAAATGAAATGTTCACTCAGCCCATCAGAAACAGACTTTATTTAAAACAAAAAAAACAGACTTTTTGAAATGTTAGGCCACACCCCTTCATTCAGGTAAAGTTTTAGTCCCGCCCTGCTTTTTATTTCCACTCATCGGCTCACGTTTGGATGTTTCATTTTTAAATGTTTTTCAGAGAACAACAAACAGAAAGTATTATTTTTTACATCTGTGCTCGCAGGTGCGCTGAGGGTGGGCGGAGCTTGTGAAATCCACAGGTGGACAGGTATGAATTACTGTAGCAAACTGCATGTTTCAAACAGCTGGCGCTCAAAGTGTGATTGGTGAGAACAAACATCAGAGACTCTTCTTCAGTGGTTTTATTGAGCAGTAGCATCACAGCAGTAACGAACGGCGTGATTCGACGCGTCCTGCTGTGTCAAACAGCAGGACTGCTGCGTCCTCGTTCAGTCACACAAACAGTTAAAAACAGATGAGCAGCAAAAGTCTGAAATCCCTTTTGGACACACTGTTAAACACGGGGCATTAAGGGAGGTTATTACAACCCTGACGCTTCCTCCTCCCACCGTACATCAGAGTTTCAGCGAAGCTCCGTCACAGCTCGGTAACAACGTGGAAATGACAGCCAAATATTTACAGTAACAGCTGAAACGTTTACGCTCACGGACACTTTTCTGGTTCCAGTTTTAAATATTACTGTGAAATACAGCAGAAGACACGAGGTAATAATTATTTACATTAGCTTCAAACGAGGGAGAACTTTGGATCAATTTAATCCGAATTTGTCCCAGAATGTAAAAACATGTTAGCACATAAACTACTATATTAAAGATTCACCTCCAAATATTAAACATTTTATTGTTCAAAGGGTTTCAGAGTGTTAAAAGTATCCTCTCTGGTTTCCCCATCGTTGTATTTGTTATTACATTAAAGACATTTCAGTTGAATAAACATCTAAAAACCACGATACCAAAACGTGTCTGTTATTACCCTTCACTGTGTGGTCAGGTCACACGTTACTGTCGTATTTCCTCGTTATTACCGAGCTGGGATGTGAAGTGTTTGGACTTTCAAACAGAGACAGATTAAAACAAAAGGTGGAGGCTGTAGCTCCATCAGCTGTCAGAGCTCAAACAGCACCACCTTCATTCCCAGAGATCCGCTCCAGCTTTCGGTGATTCCTATTTTTCGGCGCAGGAGTGGAAACATCTGGAAACGTTTTCTGGAACGCTGTCTGAATTGTGAGGACATAAAGTGCTGTTGGAAGTTTTTCAGGACGTGTCAGTATCTTCACAGTAAATTAGTAACGATTAACTGTGCCCAGCAGGGGGCGCTAGCTGTAACTACATCCTGAAGTAAAGTTGCGTGACTGAGGACAAACCTCTGTAACATCGATCTCCTCTCGTGAGAGTTAAGACGTGATTATTCAGATAAAATATCTTTAGATTCAATAATCTGAGGTTAATATGAGA
>NC_140452.1:1687132-1702132 GCF_963576455.1 Neolamprologus multifasciatus
AGCAGTGAAGAAGAAATGAGGAGGAAGTCCTCCTGAAACCTGGGCTGTTACCGGTGTATGCCCGAGCACTCGATGCACATGGTGACTGCCAGGTTGATGGAGGCCCAGCGAGGCTCTTCCTCCCCGCAGTCACAGCACCTCTGGTTCCCAGGGCCCCTCAGGGCCACGCTCAATGCTGCCGGCCTCTGGGCGGGAGGGCCCGGAGAGACGTCCCCGCCACAATGCAGAGGGGGGAGCTCCTTAGGCTGCACATAGAGAGGAAGAACTCGTCAGCCAAACGGATGGGGGAGGGGAGTTAGCTGTAATATTCAGAGGTGAGTGTATCGTGGTCGTGGCGTAGACCGGCCTGCGTCAGCTGAGTGTCGGTTCGCTCTCTGTAGGCGAGGTCGATGCTGCCCTGCAGAGCACTGAGCCAGGCCTGCTTCAGCTGCTCCGAGTCGGCCTGCAGAGCACAACACCTGGAAACAAACACACCTGCTCAATTAACGCCATATCACATGACCCTGCAGGTGTGAAAACACCGTGTTCACTGTCTTACTTCTGGACGGAGAGCAGCTCAAAGCAGAAGCGTCGGTCCACGTGATCCAGAGATTTGACAGCACACAGTCGAAGATCCTCAAACAGAACCACAGCTTCCTCCTGCGGCGTGGGATTCAACATGACTCATCATCAGCAACATGATCCTCACCAACATCATCACCATCCTCAGCATCATCACCATCATCATCATCATCATTCACCATCATCATCATTCACCATCCTCATCATCATCACCATCCTCACCAACATCATCACCATCCTCAGCATCATCACCATCATCATCATCACCATCCTCAGCAACATCATCTCCATCATCATCATCATCCTCACAACATCACCAACATCGCAACCCTCACCATCCTCAGCAACATCATCACCATCCTCAGCATCATCATCATCATCATCATCATCACCATCCTCAGCATCATCACAATCCTCACCAACATCCTCACCATCCTCACCAACATCATCATCACCATCCTCACCAACATTCTCACCATCCTTAGCATCATCACCATTCTCACCAACATCATCAACATCATCATCACCATCATCACCAACATCCTCACCATCCTCACCAACATCATCAGAATCCTCACCAACATCACCAACATCATCACCAACATCATCACCATCCTCAGCATCATCACCATCATCATCATTATCATCATCATTCACCATCATCATCATTCACCATCCTCATCATCATCATCACCATCCTCACCAACATCATCACCATCCTCAGCATCATCACCATCATCCTCACAAACATCATCACCATCCTCAGCATCATCACCATCATCATCATTATCATCATCATTCACCATCATCATCATTCACCATCCTCATCATCATCATCACCATCCTCACCAACATCATCACCATCCTCAGCATCATCACCATCATCATCATCATTCACCATCATCATCATTCACCATCCTCACCAACATCATCACCATCCTCAGCATCATCACCATCATCCTCACAAACATCATCACCATCCTCATCATCATCATTCACCATCATCATCATTCACCATCCTCATCATCATCATCACCATCCTCACCAACATCATCACCATCCTCAGCATCATCACCATCCTCAGCAACATCATCTCCATCATCATCATCATCCTCACAACATCACCAACATCGCAACCCTCACCATCCTCAGCAACATCATCACCATCCTCAGCATCATCATCATCATCATCACCATCCTCAGCATCATCACAATCCTCACCAACATCCTCACCATCCTCACCAACATCATCACCATCCTCACCAACATCATCACCATCCTCACCATCCTCACCAACATCCTCACCAACATCATCACCATCCTCACCAACATCATCACCATCCTCACCATCATCATCACCATCCTCACCAACATCCTCACCAACATCCTCACCATCCTCACCATCCTCACCAACATCCTCACCAACATCATCACCATCCTCACCAACATCCTCACCAACATCATCACCATCCTCACCATCCTCACCAACATCCTCACCAACATCATCACCATCCTCACCAACATCCTCACCAACATCCTCACCATCCTCACCAACATCCTCACCAACATCATCACCATCCTCACCAACATCCTCACCAACATCATCACCATCCTCACCAACATCCTCACCAACATCATCACCATCCTCACCATCATCATCACCATCCTCACCAACATCCTCACCAACATCATCACCATCCTCACCATCCTCACCAACATCATCACCATCCTCACCATCCTCACCAACATCCTCACCAACATCATCACCATCCTCACCATCATCATCACCATCCTCACCAACATCCTCACCAACATCATCACCATCCTCACCATCCTCACCAACATCCTCACCAACATCATCACCATCCTCACCAACATCCTCACCAACATCATCACCATCCTCACCAACATCCTCACCAACATCCTCACCAACATCATCACCATCCTCACCATCCTCACCAACATCCTCACCAACATCATCACCATCCTCACCATCCTCACCAACATCCTCACCAACATCATCACCATCCTCACCAACATCCTCACCAACATCATCACCATCCTCACCAACATCCTCACCAACATCCTCACCAACATCATCACCATCCTCACCATCCTCACCAACATCCTCACCAACATCATCACCATCCTCACCATCCTCACCAACATCATCACCATCCTCACCATCCTCATCACCATCCTCACCAACATCCTCACCATCCTCACCAACATCATCACCATCCTCACCAACATCATCACCATCCTCACCAACATCATCACCATCCTCACCATCCTCACCAACATCCTCACCAACATCATCACCATCCTCACCAACATCCTCACCAACATCCTCACCATCCTCACCAACATCCTCACCAACATCATCACCATCCTCACCAACATCCTCACCAACATCATCACCATCCTCACCATCCTCACCAACATCCTCACCAACATCATCACCATCCTCACCATCCTCACCAACATCATCACCATCCTCACCAACATCATCACCATCCTCACGAATATCATCACCAACATCCTCACCAACATCATCACCATCCTCACCAACATCCTCACCAACATCCTCACCAACATCACCATCATCCTGAATTTTATGCAGTTCTTCCTCCGACTAACATTCATCCATGAAATTCTTTCTTCAAACACTAAAAGCAGAAAACTCACCTAGGTGTGAGGTGGGATAACCGGACGCCTTCCTGTAATTCCAGGACCAGTGGAGTGTAACTTGACTGTCTGGAGGGTTTCTACTTTGTTTTTATTTGAATTTAGCGTCGAATCAGAGTAAGTGAAAAATACAGATTTTTTTTAAAGTGGACCTTTTTCAGTGTTTCATTATTTCCTGTCATGGATGTTCATATCAAACATGACCAAAGGATTAATAATGAGCTCAATGTACACAGAGTAAACCCTGTGAGCTCTAAACTTTATCACAGCTTCTCCTGTTGAAGGAGCAGGTAATAATCAGAGGGGGTCCACTTTAAAACTGATTTCACTCCAGATTTAAACTGAACTTTAAATTTCCTGTCATCACTTGAACATTTAGAAATGTTAAACTTGAGTTTCTGATGTAAAAATTTGTGAACAGAAAGAAAAAGGTAAATTTTGCAGAATGAATAAACGTAGACAAAAACATGCTAACGATTGTTCTGAATAAAAGCAGGAAGAGTGGTCAGCTTCCAGAGAAATCTCAGGGACACCTGTCACACCAACATGAAGTCACGTGAGGTGTCTTCAGCTGTGATCTCAGCTGGAGGTGGGCATTCATTTTCTCCCACAGGTGGATTAAAGGCTGGATTTGATTACATGTAATCAATCCGAGGAGCTGAACTCTGTTTAATGGATGTAACAGGATGTGAATCCAACCAGAAGTTAAACCACCATAAACAGAACGTCCAGCTGGGAACAAATTCAGACCTCTTGATTGATCTGATCAGTTATCAGGCAGTGAAATCGATCCCTTTGATTAGCTGTTCTTTGATTGAGTGGCCGGTCTCACCTTGTGGGACTTCCTGTATATGAGCTGGTTGTCTCTGATGGTGAACCAGGATCTGAAACAGGTTTACAAGTTAGAAGGATTCACTGAGGTCAAAGGTCAGCAGGCCATGTGACGCTGCGGGTCTCTACCTCTTCCACATTTTCGATTTCCTCCTCGAGCGTTTGAACAGGTAACCCCGGATGATGTCATCATTGCCAGGACACGCGCTGACCATCGGCTCACCTGAAGCGTCCTTAGAACAAACACACGCGTGTTTCAGAGCGTTCGTTCTGCTTTGAGTCTAAATGTATTCGTCCCTCCTTGAACAACATATCTAACATCTGTCTGCAGCGTCTGCTGGGACAGATGTGCTGATCTGTGAGACTCCTTACCCTCTGCTGGACCAGCAGGTGTCTGTTCTCCAGCTCCTTCCTCTTGGCCGTGCAGTCTGCAGACAGCTGTGACAGCTGTGGAGCACACACAAACACATACGTGTACACAGCCGTTACTCCACACTGAGGCCACCACACAAACCAGCACAAAGAGGTCAGAGGTCACAGACCTGCACTGCCGTGGTTTTCATAGTGGGCTCCAGGTCTCTTAGCAGGTCAAAGCCCTGGTGGAAGAAGGTGAACTGAGCGTGGACGAAGGAGAACATCTGGAAACGTAAACTTGAGTCAGTACACGAAGATGGTCGTATCAGGTATGTCCTTCTCTATGACATCACACAGACCCACGAGTTGTGTTTTCACTCACAGAGTTTAAGATGTCGACCTTCTGCTGAGTCTTGAAGGTGTTGAGCTGAAAATGAGGACATAGAGGATAAAGCATCTGATGTCCCTTCATGTCATCAATGTTAAACACACTCAGGTGTCACACCTGCAGACAGTAATCCAAGGCGAAGTGCTGGTAGCATTTGCGTGTAGCGAGCAGCAGGTGACTTGCCCGCTCGGCGTCGGCGGCTTTATGTCGAGACACCTGAGCGTTCTTCGTCGCTGCCGTCTCCAGATCCTCGCCGATCCGGACAAACTCCCTCCTGGTCTCCGCCAACTGGGGCAGGAACCTCAGAGAGATGAAGAGCAGCAGTGTCATCACCAGAGCAGCTCTGCCGGTGCTCAGAGCTAAACTGTGTTACTGTTACTGTGGCAACGGCCTCTACACTGAACCCGGGAACCCCGACATACTGATCAGCCCCCCGGAGTGATGCCTTACTGCGTGCAGAGGTTAGTGAGCTGCTGGCCGATGGCTCTCTGCGTCTGATCAAACAACATCTGCAGGTGAAACACACACGAGTCAAACACATGAGTCTCTGCTGGAGCTCGGACGAACAAACACGAGTACAGCTGAGCGTGGACTCACCGTGTGGAAGCTGACCATCTCCTGCAGGCCCTGGTGGAACTGGTTCAAGCAGGTCTGAGAGGAAGGAAATAGGAAGTCAGACAGGAAATGCCCCAACACCCCACCGAGAAACTGAGCAGACATGTTAGGTCATTAGTCCTTCCTGGCTTATTAGCTGGTAGTGTCAGATAAATGAACTCAGAGGAAACAGAGCAGACGTCGTGGGCGTCAGGAGCTGAAAGTAAATTGGACAAACAGACGAACGGATGCGGCGATTTCTTCGTTTTTCAGATGCATCG
The DNA here is from genome assembly GCF_963576455.1 of Neolamprologus multifasciatus. Taxonomy (NCBI): domain Eukaryota; kingdom Metazoa; phylum Chordata; class Actinopteri; order Cichliformes; family Cichlidae; genus Neolamprologus; species Neolamprologus multifasciatus. The sequence continues at coordinate 1,692,830 of NC_140452.1, forward strand.
AGGAGCTGCTTACTGTGATCACGCTGTCCTTCGTCTGATTGGTGCACAGCTCAGCTAGGCCGCTCAGCAGCAGCTTATTGGCAGTGCTGTACGCTTGTCCCGCCTCTACCATCTTCCCACACAGCTTCATCACCTGATTGTTTAGAAACAGACAGTACAGACCAATCAGCTTGCCTCAGTTAGCTTCTAACAGTACTTCATCAGTACTAGTGAGTATACAGCTGTATTAACAGTATTTGTAGTACTACTATTAGCTGTGAAATTACAACTAGTATCGTAATAGTATTAGCTACAGTATTTGTACTGTCTAGCAGTATTAGTGCTAGTATATGCAGTATCAGTAGCCTAGTACAAATAGTACTACCACTATTTGTAGTGGAAGTAGTTGTATCTTGTCTCCATGCGACTTTAACAGTTTTTATTACAGCAGTAGTGGTAGTAATAGTAGTAATGGTAGTAATGGTAGTAATAGTAGTAATGGTAGTAATAGTAGTAATGGTAGTAATAGTAGTAATAGTAGTAGTACTTGTACCTTGTCCAGTTTTGTCTCCAGCTGTGAAACATCTGTTTCAAACTGATCCAGAGCCAGCCTGAATAAAATAAATAAAGCGTCATCGCTACAAGTGAACATGCGCAGATTGGTGTGTGCGTGCGCGCGCGCGCTTACCTGAACTCAGGTGAGTCTTTGACGCAATCCTCAAAGTCCAGCAGGGCGTCCATGACGTCACCCAGCAGTCCCGTATCCCTGTAGTGAGTGCGAGTGTAAATAAAGTTAGCTGCGGTGCTTCATCCTGCCGTTAGCCGTTAGCTCCGCTCTAATGAATCATTTTTAAACACGCGCCGGGGACGTGGACGGACTCCTTCACGCGCCTGGTCCACAGCCTCACAGCGGGTGGCTCCGTCGCGCGCAGCACACGCGCCCCGGTCGGCCCTCCATATTGGCGCGGTTGAGATCCGAGAGTAACTAACCCGGGTCAGCCGCTGTTCTCGGACTAACAGCTGTCCCGCTGCAGCCCGCTGTTGTCAGACTTGTTGCTAACCGACAACGTCCGCCTAACATCCGCTTTGTTTGGCTCGTAGCCAGCCGACAGTCACAGCAACTCCAGCGACCCCCAGCGGCCCGGGGCGGAACCACACCTACCGTGCCTGTTATTTAGGGCTGAGTATCGTCGCTGATTTCTATAATTGATTCGATTCAGTTTTGACAGTCAGAAATATTCTAATTCTGATCATTTATCAGCACTTATCCATATTTTATATCTGTGTATAAACCAAAGCTGACACTGAGACTTCATCAGAGGTGTGAGCATCACAGCAGGTGTCTTTGTGTCAAAGTAACTGAGCATAAAACAGAAAAACATGCTTTTTAAAGCAGATTTGCATGTTTTCAGTGTTTTTTGCTGCTGCAAACCGACTTCTGTGAGGAATAAAATGCATGTAATCTTTCGAGGCCAACACAGTGAAACGTTTGACTTTCACCAGCATAATTTCACCTTTCGTTTCCTGTTTATTGGCAGAAAAAATGGCGTACATAGCTTTTTATCAGAAGTTTCGATGAAACTTTGAACAAATGTTTTCTTCATCCAGTTGGATTATTTGTTGCTTCACAGAAGAAGAACAAACCTGTACCTGCTGTTTAATGATCGGGCTGCATGGTCTGATGCGTTTCCTCTTTATGTCGCGTTTGTGTTAATAAAGTTAACAAATTCAAACACTGACAGGACAAATCAGCTGATGGAGACGGAAAATAAAACATTTTTTATTGTAAAAGAAGCGGACGTTACAGCAGCCACACAGAAACAAAGATGAGGACGATGAGTTCAGTAGCCAATAGAAACCAGGATCACAGTGACGTTGTCAGCGCAGCCTCGTCTCACCGCCTCGCTTGCCAGCTGCTGACAGGCGGCCTCGAACCGCCGCTCCTCCTCCATCTGCCCCGCCCCCTTCTCTTTGCTCCCCTCCTGTAGGCATGAAGAGGACGATGAAGGTCACCCAGCAGAATTTACATGTTTAACTGGATTAAGGCCAAAACCAGTGGGTGACGTCGCAGTGAGTGTCTCCATCTTTTGCATACAGTCTCTTTTTTTAAAACATACATATAGGTCTAAACTATGAAGCAGAGCCTCGACTGAACATGTAGACTGAAGGAGCTCAGGAAGAAAAGCGACTGTTTCTTTAAGTGTCATGAAGACGTCTCACCTCTCACTGTGAGATGGTGAAAGATGGACCCTTGGGCCTCCTCCTCGATTCGATTAAGGGTCCAGCTTCCACCATCCTACAGTGAGAGGTCAAACGTCTTCATGAAACTTAAAGAAACAGTTGCTTTTCTCCCTGAGCTCCTTAGATTACCTGGGTGAGTGCACAGATTACACCCTCACAGATGAAAAACACTTTGGGTCAATCCAAAGTTACATGAAGCTAATCTGCAGACGCGCTAACTGCGCTCTTATTTTGTTACACTCGTCCGTCGCACTTCCTGCTGACGCAGCGACGTGCAGTTTGTATTAACATGTGATTTGTGGTGTTAAGGAGGACGGGCTGATACCTGGAGGACGCCGAGGACGAACTTCACGGCTTCGTCGGCTGAGAAGACTTTGAACAGGCCGTCACAGGCCAGGATGATGAACCTGCAGAGAGCAGGCACAGCGCTCACACAGCTGAGCAAACCACAGCTGTTTAGGTCCAAATCCAGCTGTTTCCAGGTGTTTCTACTGTGCAGCATCTTATGTATTAAACACATTTATTTATTGCTAAGGTAGCTCCACCTTCACTGTCACTACACTGATGCTCAGGTGAGCTCAGGTACACTCTGAGCTCTGATCAGCTGATCACCAGGCTGTTTTAAACGTCACGATTCTGTTTCTACATTCGTGGAGCACCTTTTGGTCTCTCCTTACCTGTCATTGGGCGTGAGCTGACACCTCCTCAGGTCGGGGGTCGAAATGACGCCACAGCGTTTGTACTGACCGTCCCCGATGGAGCGAGACACCTCCAGGACACCGAGCACGCGGCCATCCCTGCGGAGACACGAATACATCGCCGTTAGCTGAGGCCGAGAGGCGCTGGCGGAGGACGGCGAGGATTTGGACCTGACGGTGCCGCCGGCTCTCTGGATCCTCATCCTCTCCTCGTAGATGGTCGGGTTGTGCTCCTTACTGAGCGCCAGAGTCACCGACCTCCTCTGTCCGTCTGCCGCCGCCTCCATCCGACACATCACTGCCTGCAGACACGGAAACGGCGCAACAGGAAGCGTAAGACAGGAAGAAAAAGAAGCGCAGGTGGAGGTGAAGAAACGCCGGCTCACCCTGCTGTCTCCCAGGTTGGCCACGTACACCGTGTCGTCCACCACCAGCACGCAGGTGGCCGTGGAGCCGTCCTTCCACGCCGGTTTCCTGTCCACACAAACAGCTCGTCAACTTTTCCTGCCCCACATTTAAAAACAGCTGCGGCACACTGGCGCTCAGTCTTACTGGCTCGAGGCCTTCTTCAGGAAGTCTTCGTCGGTCTGCTTGAACGTGTCCAGGAGACACCTCTTAATCAGCTTGTCTGCGTTGTCAGCATCTCCTGAAAGAGACGACATGCTTTAACCAATGAGAAGGCACCGTGGCTCTCACACACGTTTATGTCAAAGTAAAGTTACAGATGACTCTGGTCTCTCTGGACTACTGCGCCCTCTTGTGGACATGACGTGATACTAAAGCAGTTTAATTCTTCTAATAATTAAACGTGATTTATGTCAGTTTTCACATCACTATTATTACTGTGGCACTAAAACAAGCAGCTGCCTCAACCATCATCCATCCAATCACGTCTATGACCGCACAGCGAGCCGGGAAACAGGAGACAGCAGCAACTGGACTTTCAAAATAAGAGCGAGGGGGGATTGACCACTGCGGGTCGTGAACAGCGTGGAGGAAACTCACCTGTGGGGAACTTCTTGGCGAGAGTGTGATGGAGGTTCTCAGCGGCGAATCCAGAGGCTCGAGCGCCGCCATGGCCGTCGAACACGGCGAAGTACGAAACTCGGGACCTGCAGACAAAGACACGCCGTCAGAGAGACCGCACAGAGGAGCTGCGACCGATCATGATTGGTGGGCGTGACTTCCTCTTACACGTTTCCTGGCAGCGTGGACAGACAGCCGCTCATGTCCGGCAGCAGCACGTGAGCGTCCTGCATCTCCTCGCGCTCGCCACGCCTCGCTGCCACGTATCCTCTGAGCACTGGGAGGCCTAGACACACAAAGAGAGCGTGAGATCGGCGGCGTCCGCCCTCGCCTCTGCGAGTCGTATTCACGTGTGCTCGCGTCTGATTGGAGGAAAAGAAGCAAACAAACATTGTGGTGGAACAGCTGAAGACCTTCTTTGCAAACTTTCTTGACCTCCTCCTCCTCCTTCCTGTGTGCTTCATCTCGTTTCCGTTTCAACCTTTTCTCCTCCTCCTCCTCTTCTTCTCTGGTGGTCGGGGGTGGAGTTGTGAGCGCTGCTAGAGCAGGACCTGAGGAGGAATCACATCAGACATTAGCCCGATGTCCTTCCTGACACAAGCCTCGCCATTTACCTGCGTTTGTTCCTGCATTCATCAAAGTCTAACATCAAACATCAAACATCACTGATATGGAAAGTGAGGCCAGGAGCATCAAAGTTAGAGAGGGTGAGATGGTCTGGGCATGTGCAGAGGAGGGACTACATGCAGAGGAGGGGGGGTGAGATGGTGATGATTCAGAGACAGCCTGTCTGGCTGTTCCTCACTGATACCAGTGATTAATAATCAAAGAGATCAATAACTGCGAGTTTACGCGGATATATCGAGTTTTAGAAAAAAATGTAATTCACTACAACCACGTTATGGAAGGAAATACGTCACTTTTCATTTTCCCGGTGCTTTGCTGACTATTTCGTGTTTTTATACAGTCAGATTTCACATTTTAGAGGTGAAAAACTGTCGCTGAGCTAATGAAACCTGCAGCTGCTGACCGATAAATCGATGCGTAATCGATTAGTCATGTCTGTGGGGTGTGAACTGAAGCGCGGCTTCCGCAGCAGTAACGCTAACGTTAGCTCACTCGGCTCTGTGATGGAGCCTTAGCCTTGCTGCTAACGTCAAACCTTCCCGTTAACTCACCGGAGGTCTGAGTCGGTTCCGGCAGATCGTCGAACAGATCCATCCCGCTGCCCCGCAACAAGCTAACTAACCCGGATACCTGAGCGAACCGCCACTCCTGCCCCAGCTCTCCGTATCCGGGTATCCGTGTCAGGGTGTGTGAGCTGACCCAGTTCGTGTTAAACCGACACGATTATTAAAGCGGGCCAAACTGTGCTAAAGACCCGCTGTCGCTTCTTTTGCAGCAGGAACTGTTCTTCATCTGCAGCCTCAGAGCTAGCCCTGCATTAGCAACACACGGCTACACACAACCTACTTCCGGCCGCTACTTTCAAAACAAAAGCTTCAAAATATCCGAGCTGCAAATGTCCGGAAGTCTGTGAAGGAAGCTCTAAAAAAGACAACTTTGTTTCCATAGCATCGTTACGTTTAACCCGCAATAAGGACCTAAAGTTTTAGCAGTTGCACATATTTTGTGGCACAACTTGTAGAACTTTGGAAAGCTCATCCGAGCCTTTTCGATGTGGCCTCACCAAATTATCACGACCACAACAACCGTGAAAATAGTTGGAAGGACATCGCTGCTCAATCACAGCTGCCTGATCATGTTTTTCATTAGCAATTTAGCAAAGTTGATGGTGGTGTGTGTCTGTGTGAGTGAAAGACAGAGAGGGAGAGCGAGCGACAGATTTTCTGTTATAACCTTCATTTTATGGAGGCACAGTGTGACTCAGGTCGCATCAGAGCATCGGGCGGTATAGTGTGAGACCTGCATCGTGACCTACGAACTTCTAACCCCTGCGAGCCAATCGTGCAGTTTGAAAATCGCACAGTGTTTGCCCAGCTTCAGGTGTACTGTCGTCTGAGACTTGCACCGCAGTGTCGGCGTTTGTTTCCCTGTTGGCCATGCTTTTTGGTGTGGTCATCTGTTGTCTTCCGGTATTTTCTCCGCAAGCGACCTTTCCTCAACCAATGAGATGAGCGGTAATCTGAATTGTCATACTCGAATTGTCATAAGTGTGCTGTCAGCTCATTGGTCACAAAGCAGGAGCGGGGCTGGGAATTATGTTTTCAAACAAAGCGTTAATTACATTAAAACTTATAGACTACTTTTGATTCTCACTGTATTACGGGACATTTAGATGAGAAAGTATATATTTATATTAAATATATATTTATATTAAATATATATTTAACGCATTTAAGGAAAATACTAATAAAATAAAGATAAACTGTTCTCTGATTGGATTGTTACATTTGTGATTGACATGACATTGACCAATCAGATGAAAGGAAGAAAAATAGGGTCAAAATTCGTACTTGTAACTTGCAGAGATTCACACGTTTTTTTTGGCTAAGTCCACATACAAATCTTTTTTACACACACACAAATTCTTTTTACACATACAAAAGTACAAGTACAAAATATTTATAACCACATTTTGAGCCCACAAAGCTGTACGTGAGCTCCACTGCAGTGGCTCGTGCACCGCTGCGTTCACGGCGTTTGCTGTCAATTATACAGCAGTGACATATGTATGTAAAATGTTTACTGAAGTTAGTGAAACAGTGTTTGTAAGGACTATAAGGTCCATAATTACTGAGGCAGTTAGGCTGTTTCGCAATCTTGGCTCAATACACACACACACACACACACACACACACACTCCATTTTTATCTGTATCTAGCATTTCCGAGCAGCATGTCTTCATTATCTGTGTGTCTGCAAACACTCTGGTTTCAGTGGTTTCAGATCCATTTCTCTCTCACGGTGGTACAAATTAGTAAACACTTTTTATATTTCACTGTTTTTACACAAGTAAGCAGCACGTCTTTATCAAGATCAATAAGCTGCTCGCAAACAAGAGTTTTAGTCAAAGGTAATGTAGTAATAATTAAACATTTTAGTATTATTATCCTGGCTGCTCGAGGCTCCGTTTTCTCTGACAGTTTCAATCAAAATTAGAAATGCTGCTCTGAGACTGAGAGAACTAATAGTGCTGCCTGTTGTGCAGTTAGTTTCCAAAACACGTTATTCATGGTTGCATACAATTTTAGACTGATGTGGGCCAAAGCCTAGCATAGCCTGTAACGTTATTATGACCGGCACATTTTATGAGTGAACTTGGCTTTAAGTGTTAAGCAAAAAATAAGGAACTGCCAGATTATATTCAGAGTAAGTTATAATTTAAGGGGTTTTTGTAACTCAAAACAGGGAAGGTACGTACAACAGGAACAAGCTTTTGTGTTTCTGTGCATGGAGTGAAGCTGTGGAACAGTTTGAATATGAAATTGAAGCAATATCCAAACATAAAACAGTTCAAAAAGAGTTATAAAGATATGATCTTCTTGAGCTATAAAGAAAAGGGAAAATGTTGAAATTAAGTGAATGTCACTATTTAGAAAACTTCATGATGTGATATTATAGTATATATTATATCAGAAATCTGTTCACTATTTTTATTACAGATTATATCAGTAAGTGACTAAATATTGACTGATAACTTATGGCAAAGGGGTGGGATTAAATAAGTGTGTACTTCTTCCCTCTCCCTTTCGACATGTAACTGAATCAGAACAGAAGCAATATTGAAATGTATTAACTTTATTTTGTATAGTATTTTTTCTCAGATTTTCTTTGCTAAATGTACGTGTATATTGTTTACATGATTGAAATAAATGAACAAACAGGCCCAAATACAGGAGAAGGACAGCTGAGAGTGGAAAAAAAATCACAAAAATAAATACTGCCAGATTTTCAACTTCGGTCTACAAGAAAATAAGAAGATCGTGGGATTAGCCTCGATTGCACTTTGGACCTATTGACGGGATGCGCTCCGTCCCTTGATGCATGTACACTTTCAATTTCTGGTTGGGCTGCTTGGGTACAAAGTAAGTTTCATCATCAGATGATGAGCTTCATGTAAACATCTGCATGGAAACTGGATGCCTGGACTTCTCTGCTTACTTAGACCAAACCAAACCCTGAATTATGTTGGAAAATATGTGATGTTTTATGAAGGATCACATGAGAAACAACATTTTTTAGTTGTTTTTGAAACTAAAAAACTATTCAAAAAGTTTTAAATAGTTTAGAAAGGACTTTTACATTTTCATAATATTCATGGCTGTGTGGTAAAGCTGACATTATCTCACTTGTAATGGTTCAGATTGGACACTGTGACTGGCCGGTTCTGTGCTCCAGACCACATGTTTGATACCCCTGGACCCATGCAACGAAGTATAAAAACCCGTGTCCACACTTTGGCCTGTGAAGAGTGAAAGCAGATATACGGCGTGATATTGAGCCAAATGCTTCAAAGTGTTCCTTGATGATGTGATAAAGAAGTGGCGTTCCTCCTCCAACCACAAACAGGAAGCTCATGAAGCGAGCAGTGTCAGTGCTTGTACGACACTCACCACGAGACCTCTGAGCAGGATGGCTGCAGTCGCACAGCTCTGCTTCTCCCTGCTGTTCACTCTCATCAGCAACATTCATGCAGAAGAATTTATCGCCATAAAAGAAGAAGGAGAGTCTTTACAGTTCAAGCTCCCAGATCAAAACAGCTCCTGCATCACCTCCAGACGTGTTGGTGAAGATACTCTGGTCCTGTGGAACATCTCTGACCCCTGGAACAGAAACTTCACAGTACATGAAGACCTGACAGGACGACTCTCATTTCCTGAGACATTTCATGGTTCTCCTTCATTTACTCTCAACAACCTGACCCACTCAGACTCTGGACTGTACCAAGAAGTGTGCTGGACTCAGGGCAGCGTGACATATGAGAGAAACATCAGCCTGACTGTGTGTAAGACAGTAAGGTGGGGAGAATATTGGTGGGAAGAAGATATCACAAGTCCTGAAGACACTGTAGACGTACAATGTAAAGGAGCAGGTGAGAATCTGACGCTGCGTTGGATCAGACATGACGGGGAGTGGCAACAAGACATGTGGAGTATTTTCAAAGACAGAATTTTGAAGGTGAATAAAGTCCAAGAAAGTTTCCTGGAGGTGACAAACACATCACTTCTTCATGTCTTCAATGAACAACAAACTGTTTACATCTGCCTGGTGATGAACCAACAGCAGTGTGTGAGCACTTACTCTGTACATTTGTTTAAACAAATAAAGCGACGTTATGCTTCAGAGGGAGACACAGCTGTGCTGGAGTGTCCCTTCATGGACCCCATTCATGACC
>NC_140452.1:1707132-1727132 GCF_963576455.1 Neolamprologus multifasciatus
GGCCTATAATTTGCTAAGACTGCTGGGTCTAGAGATGGCTTTTTGAGTAAAGGTTTAACTGCAGCCACCTTGAAGGCCTGTGGTACATAGCCGATTATTAGAGATAGGTTGATCATATATAAGATCGAAGAATTAATCAATGGCAGGACTTCTTTGAGCAGTTTTGTAGGAATGGGGTCTAAAAGACACGTTGATGGTTTGGAGGAAGTAATTATTGAAGTTAACTCAGAAAGATCGATTGGAAAAAAAAAGAGTCTAACTTAACATCAATGGAACTAAGAGTAGCTGTAGATAATATTACATCTGTGGGATGATTATTGGTAATTTTTTCTCTAATGATAAAAATTTTATTTGTGAAGAAGTTCATGAAGTCATCACTAGTTAACGTTAAAGGGATGGTTGGCTCAAAAGAGCTCTGACTTTCTGTCAGCCTGGCTACAGTGCTGAAGAGAAACCTGGGGTTGTTCTTATTTTCTTCAATCAGTGATGAGTAGTAAGCTGTTCTGGCTTTGCGGAGGGCTTTCTTATAAAGCAACAAACTATTTCTCCAGGCTAAATGATGATCCTCTAAATTTGTGACACGCCATTTCCTCTCCAGATTACGAGTCATCTGCTTTAGGGTACGTGTTTGAGAATTATACCACGGGGTCAGGTACTTCTGATTAGAGACCTTAGTTTTCACCGGAGCTACAGTATCCAGAGTCGTACGTAGTGAGGAGGTGAAATTATTAACAAGATAATCGACCTCTGTTGGGGTAGCGTTCAGATAGCTGCTCTGCTCTGTGTTTGTACAGGGCATTGACGATGATAACAGAGGCTGGATTATATTCTTAAACTTAGTTACAGCGCTTTCAGAAAGACATCTACTTTGATAAAGTCCACTCTCCACTGCTGCGTAATCAATTATTGTAAATGTAAATGTTATCAAGAAATGATCAGACAGGAGAGGGTTTTCAGGAAACACTGTTAAATGTTCAGTTTCTATGCCATATGTTAAAACAAGATCTAGAGTGTGATTAAAGTGGTGGGTGGGTTCTTTTACATTTTGAGAGAAACCAATTGAGTCTAACAACAGATTAAATGCCACGTTGAGGCTGTCATTTTTAGCATCTACATGGATGTTAAAATCACCCACAATAATTATTTTATCTGAGCTCAGAACTAAATTAGATATAAAGTCTGAGAAATCAGACAGAAACTCTGTGTAAGGCCCAGGTGGACGATAGATGATAACAAGTAAGACTGGTTTCTGAGTTTCACAGCTGGGGTGGACAATGCTAAGCATCAGGCTTTCAAATGAATTAAAAGTCTGTCTTGGTCTTTCATTAATTAATAGACTGGTGTGAAAAATTGCAGCCAAACCGCCCCCTCGACCTGTGCTTCGAGATTTCTGGTAGTTAGAATGACTCGGGGGTGTTGATTCATTTAAACTAACATAATCATCCTGCTGCAACCAGGTTTCTGTAAGGCAGAGTAAATCAATTTGTTGATCAATTATTAAGTCATGTACTAACAGAGACTTGGAAGAGAGAGACCTAATATTTAATAATCCACATTTCACTGTTTTACTCTTTGGTTCAGATGTGGATACTGTATTGTTCTTTCTTTGTAAATGTTTAAGTTGTTTGTTGCTGGTATTTAGTTTGTTTTTTGTCTTTTTGGAAGCAGACACAGTCTCTATGGAGATGGGTTTTTGGGGGTAAGACTGCAACTCTGCTTCCTGGTCCCAACTCTGGATAGTCATGTTTTGAGGGGTTTAATAAATTTGTCCATATTTCTAGAAATGAGAGCTGCTCCATCCAAAGTGGGATGGATGCCATCTCTCCTAACAAGACCAGGTTTCCTCCAGAAGGTTTGCCAATTATCTATGAAGCCCACATCGTTTCTGGGACACCACTCAGACAGCCAGCAGTTTAAGGAGAACATGCGGCTAAACATGTCACTCCTGGTCTGATTGGGGAGGGGACCAGAGAAAACTACAGAGTCCCACATTGTTTTGGCAAAGTTGCACACCGATTCAATATTGATTTTAGTGACCTCCGATTGGCGTAACCGGGTGTCATTACTGCCGACGTGAATTATGATTTTACTGAATTTACGTTTACCCTTAGCCAGCAGTTTTAAATTTCCTTCAATGTCGCCTGCTCTGGCCCCTGGAAGACAATTGACTATGGTTGCCGGTGTCTCTAGCTTCACATGTCTGAGAACAGAATCACCAATTACTAGAGTTTGACCCCCAGCGGGTGTGTCGCCGAGTGGGGAAAAACGGTTAGACACATGAACGGGTTGGTGGTGTACCTGGGGCTTCTGTTTAGGACTACGCTTCCTCCTCACCGTTACCCAGCCGTCTTTCCCCAGCTGCTTGGGATCTGCCGGGGAACAGCTAGCGGGGCCTACGCTATCTTCGGCTGCACCGGCTACAGAGGCCTGGCTAGCTAAGGGTGAGAGCAGGGTGCAAAGCCGAGTCTCCAGATCAGTAATCCTGGCCTCCAGAGCTGCAAATATGCTACATTTGTTACAGATATCATTACTGCTAAAGGAGGCCGAGGAGTAACTAAACATCTGACACAATGAGCAAGAAAGTGCAGAAGGGACAGGTGAAGTAGCCATGGTGCTAACGGGTCGGCTACGAGCTAAGCTAGCGAAACAGAACAGAGACAGTGAGTGAATACTTTGGCTATAAATTAGGTAGTGAGTACACAGAAAGTGTGCTTCGGATGAAGCACGTGAAGATTATACTGGGAAATTAAGGGATTACACGGCCGTCTTTTCCTGTTTCATATGTTCGGCTATGCCCTCTCTGTTTTTGGTAATTCCATGCCGACAGAAACCCCCCAAAAAAACACGCATTAAGAGGCTCTAATGGCGGTGTCTCAATCTCGCGGCCCATGTCACCCTACTTGCAGCCCACATAATGACGTGGAGAAATTTTTTTTTCAATAATTGTTCAAAAATTATTTAATATAAAAGCAACAGACAGACTGTTCCAGGCATAGCCCTAAAGAATGTAGCCTCATGGGCAGTGTAGCCCAGTTGTAAGTAAGCTATTAAGACTCGACTGTACACTGTGTTCGTGTTTTCCTCTGAAACAATAAGTTCTGTTGGAGCAGCCTTTCAACGCCTCTCTCTGTCTCTGCTAGCAAAGTTGACCCAGACAACAAAGTAAAGCTAGTTTTCAGCTACGAGCCGACACGGAACCGACGTATTAGCCAGAGGTCCTTTTACTACGGTTCAGAGCCGCGGACCTGTTTTATATACGCGCGGAATAGTTTCAATACAAGATCGCTGCTAAAAGTACAGCCTTACCTAATGTCCACCTACTGTTACTCATTTATATTAAGATTTAAACATCTAGTTGGTGTTGGTATGGTGAGTAGCCTACAGTAATAGTAACAAATCACACAGCAATAGTACATTCATGTAGTTGTAAATAGCATGATAATATATTAAGTAATCCAAAGTATTCAGAATACGTTACTCTCATTGAGTAACGTAACGGATTACGTTACAAAATACATTTTGGGGCATGTATTCTGAGAATGTATTCGTTGAGAAATATACTTAAAAAAATTTTTTGAATATTTTATTTTAATTAATTAAAATGTTTTAATGAAAAACTATGAATTTTTAAACGTTATTTTTTAAAATCTTTTTATCGTTAACTCTGTTTCCCTGGGTCTTTTCCCATGTGTTTTGAATAACTCTTCTTTTTTTGGCAGCGGTACTGGTTTTATTTTGTTGTATTTATCCTCGACACCTTAAAGGCCGGTCCTTGAGAATATTGTCGGTCATAAACTGGTCCGTGGCACAAAAAAGGTTGGGGACGCTGGTTTACAGGACTGACGGGACTCCAGGAAACACAAACAAAGTCAGTGTTTAAGTGGAGACTCATCAACAGACCCGGGCTATCTTTCCATCATCTGGATTCACTTACCCTAACGTTTGTTATCAGGATAAACTGTCACACAGAGTTTGTTATCAGTTCTCTAACCCAGGGTCTTCCCTGCACGCTTACATGAAAGGGGCGGAGTTTGGCAGGATTGAGAAAAAGATGCCTGCCAGCAGATTCGGATGCAACACAACCCACAATGCACTGTTTGCACAAATTTGAGACTACAGCAGCGATAATGTGCAGAGTCTGCAGTGGCGGTACGCTGGACCTGACTTCCCTAAAGGGACCCCACATGACTCCACTCACTCACCTCTGGCAAGCAGAGTGTGTGATTCAGTTGAAACAGCCCTCATGTCAGCTCTGCTGGGCACACTGGGCTGTCAGGTGTCCCTTTTTGCCTGGGCTCCAACAGACTTGAGAATCACCCCTGCAGGTTACATAGGAAATATATAAAACCTTTTCTGCTTCAGCAGAGGATCTTTGTCTCACTGTTTATCACCACTACTGTAACTCGTGTTTTCTGAGAGGTTGCCATCAGTCTGTGAGCTGCACATCTGGACTGCACAGCAGTGGAAAGATCTCGTCCACTGTCACTGAAGTAGTTCTGTGTTATCTTAACTGAAATACCTCTTCTGTTTCAAAATACATTTCTAATAAAATCATTTTTAACATCCATGAATGCAGATTATGACTGTAAAAGGAGAAACAACATTAGTGTTCCCATGTTCTTGTTATGGTGTGACTGGATGGCCTTTGAACCCTGGGGCATATACTACGAAGTGATTTCAGCATGCCCAGGTTTTCTTTCCATCATCTGGATTCACTTACACTAACAATCGTGATCAGGATAACCGCTGGTTAGCAAAGTTAATCCAGGGTTTCTCATGCACCTTCACAAGGAAAGGGAGGTGTTGGCAGCATCTGACCAATCAAAAAAAGGGAAATTCACAGATAATATGACTTGTCTTGATGCCTAAAATGTTTTTATGCTTGATTCAGTTTAGCTGTTAAGTGTCTTTTACTCTGCTGGTGCCGGTTAGGTTCCAGATTAGAGATCAGCAGGTATGAAATCACGACGTACTGACCAATCACTTCTCCAGAAAATAGTGTCACTATTCCTGGAAGATCCCTTTGACTTCTGTTGGGGGGGAAGAGAGGGTCTAAAGTTTCATTTTTGTCTAATGTAGTGATGCGCGAATCATGAACGAATCGTTCAATACTCGAGAATCACTTTACTGACTCATGAATCATGATTCACAAGTCCAACTGACTCACTGACTCATCCCTGTTGCTGTTAGCAGCAATGTATCTAGCTCATAATTAAAATTGTGGAGAAAAACACAACATCCAGTATCTTAACAAAAACATTTCTGCTCTGAACTGGAAGAAAAAACCCTGAGTAGAAGCTCACATCAAGAAAATAGCTCCTCGGTTCACAGTAGGGTTGCCAACTCCCTGAGAAATAAATAAGGGACACCTCGTGGCCAGGGCCGGGCGACCCAGTTGTCTTCACCCTTCCCAGTGTGGTGAATTTTTTAGCTCTTTTTTTGTGTGTGAAATTATTTTTTTAACCATTTGACTTGAATTTGATTTAAGTAGATGCGTATTCTTTGTGATATCAAGACATGGGAAACAAAAATCATTTAGCCATTTATTTTTAGCTCAAAATGACAACATTAACACAATAAAACAGGTCTTTCTTAAACAGAAGCCTGTCATGCTTAACTTTTGAGAATAAAAGTAAATCTTTTTTTAAAAGAACTCTGTCCTGCTTAACTTAAAATTATATAAATTAATAGAAAACAATAGAAAGAAAAATATTCTTGTAACAGTTCACATTTAGTGCATTTAGTGCAATTGGCTTCAGTAGAGGCATTATTTCAGCTTTTGCTCCCGTTTGTAAACCCACTTGTTCCCATGATTACGCATCATAACTCATCATCATTATTCATCTATGTATTACATTTATGTATTACTCATCTATTTGTTGCAATATATCCTTGCAGTTGTTTATTACACAAAATAAATTATATTATCACACTTCTGGCCACATAGCGCTGATATTCACTGCACATGCCCATTTTAACCTTAACCAGAGGGTTTAAAAACAAACAAACCAGTGTTTACCATATCTGCTTCTGCCGTGGCCTGGTGGACAAAAATTGGTTAAGGGTTCCCCGAGCTTTCACGCCCCTCATGTTCTTCATGTGCCCACCATTAGAAGCACGCCTATGGAAAAAGTGCGCCGGCACACAGTGCAGTGCGCTTTATAGGTGTTATCGTGCACTTTTCCAGCCAGGTGTTTTCCTTTTCCCATTCCTCCCTGTTCTTTTGCAGCCTTTTTTCTTTCTCTGAGAGGAACAAACATTGCTGGTCTAATGCTGAGCTCACACTCTGCGATTTTTGGCCCATTTTGAGCTGATTTTTGAGTCGTGCGACCAATTTGGTGATCGGCCCGATTTTGGCCTTCATCGTGCATCGTGTAGTATACGTGGTAGTGATGTGCAGATCGATCCTGAAATATCGATTCCTCCGATACCAATCATTGATGTTCTAGAATCGATTCTCACATTAAAATATCGATATTTTAGTAATTTCGAGTAAATTTGTAGTTTATCACTAACAGGAACACAGTGGAAAGAAACTATAACATTCGGATTGTCTACATTCAAAGGAACTACTTCCTCTTCCATCCATCCATCCATCCATCTTCATCCGCTTTATCCGGGGCCGGGTCGCGGGGGCAGCAGCCTAAGCAAAGAGGCCCAGACCTCCCTCTCCCCAGCCACCTCCTCCAGCTCATCCGGGGGAACACCAAGGCGTTCCCAGGCCAGCCGAGAGATATAATCTCTCCAGCGTGTCCTGGGTCTGCCCCGGGGCCTCCTCCCGGTGGGACATGCCTGGAACACCTCACCCAGGAGGCGCCCAGGGGGCATCCTTACCAGATGCCCAAACCACCTCAACTGGCTCCTTTCGATGTGGAGCAGCAGCGGCTCTACTCTGAGCCCCTCCCGGATGGCCGAACTTCTCACCTTATCTCTAAGGGAGATGCCAGCCACCCTTCGGAGGAAGCTCATTTCCGCCGCTTGTATCCGCGATCTCGTCCTTTCGGTCACTACCCACAGCTCGTGGCCATAGGTGAGGGTAGGGACGTAGATCGACCGGTAAATTGAGAGCTTCGCTTTTACACTCAGCTCCCTCTTCACCACGACGGACCGGTGCAGCGTCTGCATTACTGCAGCTGCAGCCCCAATCCGTCTGTCGATCTCCGGCTCCCTTCTCCCATCACTCGCGAACAAGACCCCGAGATACTTGAACTCCTCCACTTGGGGCAGGACCTCATCCCCGACCCGGAGTGGGCACTCCACCCTTTTCCGGCTGAGAACCATGGCCTCAGATTTGGAGGTGCTGATCCTCATTCCCGCTGCTTCACACTCGGCTGCGAACCGCTCCAGTGCGAGCTGGAGGCCCTCACCCGATGAAGCCAACAGAACCACATCATCCGCAAAGATCAGAGATGAGATCCTGAGGCCACCAAAGCGAAAGCCCTCCGCCACTTGGCTGCGCCTAGAAATCCTGTCCATAAAAATTATGAACAGAACCGGTGACAAAGGGCAGCCCTGGCGGAGCCCATCACCCACCGGGAACGAGACCGACTTATTGCCGGCAATGCGAACCAAGCTCTTGCAACGGTTGTATAGGGATCGAATGGCTCGTAGCAATGGGCCAGACACCCCATACTCCCGCAACACCTCCCACAGGACACCCCGAGGGACACGGTCGAATGCCTTCTCCAAGTCCACAAAACACATGTAGACTGGTTGGGCAAACTCCCATGCACCCTCAAGTATCCTCGAGAGGATGAAGAGCTGGTCCAGTGTTCCGCGACCAGGACGAAAACCGCATTGTTCCTCCTGCATCAGAGGTTCGACTAGCGGACGAACTCTCCTTTCCAGCACCCTGGCATAGACTTTCCCGGGGAGGCTGAGGAGTGTGATCCCCCTGTAGTTGGAACACACCCTCCTGTCCCCCTTCTTAAAGATGGGGACCACCACCCCGGTCTGCCAATCCACGGGTACTGCCCCTGATCTCCACGCAACATTGCAGAGGCGTGTCAGCCAGGACAGCCCTACAACGTCCAGAGCCTTCAGGAACTCGGGGCGGACCTCATCAACACCAGGGGCTCTGCCACCAAGGAGTTGTTTAACTGCCTCAGTGACCTCGCCCCCAGAAATTGGCGGGTCATTCCCCTCATCCCCAGACTCTGCTTCCTCCTTGGAAGACGCGTCAGTGGGATTAAGGAGGTCCTCGAAGTATTCCTTCCACCGCCTGACAATTTTCTCAGTCGACGTCAGCAGCGCTCCGCCAGCACTATACACAGTGCAGGTAGAGCACCGCTTTCCCCTCCTGAGACACCTGACGGTTTGCCAGAACCTCTTCGAGGCAGTCCGAAAGTCTTTTTCCATGGCCTCTCCGAACTCCTCCCACACCCGAGTTTTTGCTTCAGCCACTGCCCGAGCCGCATTCCGCTTGGCCCGTCGATACCTGTCGGCTGCCTCCGGAGTCCCACAGGCTAACCAAGCCCGATAGGACTCCTTCTTCAGCCTGGTGGCTCCCTTCACCTCTGGTGTCCACCATTTGGTTCGGGGATTACCACCACGGCAGGCACCAACCACCTTGCGGCCGCAGCTCAATGCAGCAGCTTCGGCAATGGAGGCGCTGAACATGGTCCATTCGGACTCGATGTCCCCCGCCTCCCTCGGAATGCTGTTGAAGCTCTGCCGGAGGTGTGCGTTGAAGATCTCGCGGACTGGGGCCTCTGCTAGTCGTTCCCAGCACACCCTCACTACGCGTTTAGGTGCACCAGGTCTGTCCAGCGTCCTCCCCCGCCACCTGATCCAACTCACCACCAGGTGGTGATCAGTTGACAGCTCAGCCCCTCTCTTTACCCGAGTGTCCAGAACATATGGTCGCAGGTCTGGTGATACGATTACAAAATCGATCATCGACCTACGGCCTAGAGCGTCCTGGTGCCACGTGCACTTGTGGACACTCTTATGTTCGAACAAGGTGTTCGTTATGGCCAAACTGTGATTAGCACAGAAGTCCAATAACAAAGCACCACTCGGGTTCAGATCAGGGAGGCCGTTCCTCCCAATCACGCCCCTCCAGGTCTCGCTGTTGTTACCCACGTGAGCATTGAAGTCTCCCAGCAGGACAACAGAGTCTCCAGGTGGAGCACCTTCCAGCACCCCCGCCAGGGACTCTAAGAAGGCTGGGTACTCCGAACTGCCACTCGGCGCATAAGCGCAGATGACAGTCAGGACCCGTTCCCCGACCCTAAGGCGCAGGGAACAAACCCTCTCGTCCACCGGGAAAAACCCCAACGTATCGGCAGCGAGCCGAGGGGATATTAGAATACCCACCCCAGCCCGCCGCCTCTCACCAGGGGCAACTCCAGACTGAGACAGAGTCCAGCCCCTCTCCAGGAGACTTTCATAATTATGTGCGAAATACGGCTGTATAAATGTCTCGCAGCCTCTTGGCGTGCGCACTCACAACAATTAGTGATGGGATTTCCGGCTCTTTTTAGAGATCCGGCTCTTTCGGTTCGGCTCACTAAAAAGAGCCGGCTCTTTCGGCTCCGAACCGGCTCTTCAGGTTGTTTTGTTGCTTTAATTAATTTATTATTAACAATAATATAAAATTATGCACAAAAGGAATTACTGACGTAAAAAAAAGTGGTTTTATTTATATATGTTTATATATAAATATATGCCGTGGCCCCTAGAGACAAAGCACGTACAAACTCCAAAACACATTTCTAGCATGAACTGAACTTCCAAAGCAGAGCTACTAGATCACTTAAATTACACAATTGAAAGCATGTGTGTATTGTTTGTGTATTCATGCACTGCACTCATATATATTCAAATAATTTTAAAAAAAGTTCATTTACCTGTTACTACCACACACCAAATCTGGTCGTTGGTACTTGCTGGCTTGTGTAGCCACTAGGTAATAAAAGCTCAACACTGCGCCCAGCATCCTGGAGCACTTCTGTTGTCTTTTGTACGTGTTTTGAGTTTTTACGTGCTTCGGAGTTTTTACGTTTGTACGTGCTTCGGAGTTTGTATGTGCTTCGGAGTTTGTATGTGCTTCGGAGTTTGTATGTGCTTCGGAGTTTGTAAGTGCTTCGGAGTTTGTATGTGTTTTTACGTGTTTTGGAGTTTGTACGTGATTTGAAGTTTGTATGTGCTTTGTCTCTAGGGGCTGTAAACATACTTTTATTTATTCACTCCACATAAAATGTAATAAATAAATCATATAATACAAAAATCAACTATTCACATTTCAAATTTTAACTATTTAAATTTTCAGCTTTTTCCTTTTACAAATTTAAAGTGAAACAACACAAAACACTGCAAACCACAACACAATTAAATATAAATTAAAATATGAAAACAAAAAAAAGATGCATATTCTCTGTCATATGGGCCCGCATTAATAAACTTTCTGAATCCTTTATCATCTGCAACCGAAAATAGTTGTGGATGATTACTATACATTTCTAATGTGAAGTTGTTGTCCCTGGCTTTCTTTCTCTCTCTCTGTTCCTGTGCTACTGAGTGTAACTACCGCCCCTCCCCCCTCTGCCCAGCGTAAAGCACAAGGCTCGCGTGCGGAGTGAAGCGGAAAAAAAAGTGCGAGAGAGAGGCTGAAAGAAAGAAGAAGAAAAAAAAACCACGTGACGGCTCGCGATAAGGAGCCGGCTCGCGTCGTTCACGTCAAAGAGTCAGCTCTAAGAGCCATTTCGTTTGCGAACGACCCATCACTAACAACAATGGCTGAGCGTAATCGGAGTCATGTGCGGACGTATTTTACCTCCACAAACAGCTGAGACGTGGTTTGGATACATGTGGCAAAAAAGTGCTCCAAGAGTGAGGTGTTGTGGCCATACTTGCCAACCTTGAGACCTCAGAATTAGGGAGGTATTCAAAAGGGCTGTTAGGGTGGGGGTGGGGGGGATAAATACATTTTACAATGTTTATTTATCGGATAAAATACATTAAATGTCACCGTTATTATTGGCCGGCCTGGAAACAGCGGGGGTGTCCAAATTCAGAGGCTGCTTCTACCTGAAGACCCGGCCTTCGCGGTCTAAAGAAAGCCGGGTAGTACGTCACAGTTGGAAAATCGGGAGAAATTCGGGAGAATGGTGGCTCCGGGAGATTTTTGGGAGGGGCACTGAAATTCGGTATTCTCCCGGAAAAATCGGGAGGTTTGGCATGTATGGTTGTGGCAACATCACTAACCTTGTCAAACACCTCAGAGTAAATCATATCACAGAATATGAC
The DNA here is from genome assembly GCF_963576455.1 of Neolamprologus multifasciatus. NCBI lineage: Eukaryota > Metazoa > Chordata > Actinopteri > Cichliformes > Cichlidae > Neolamprologus > Neolamprologus multifasciatus. The sequence goes on from NC_140452.1 coordinate 1,718,383, forward strand.
GAGCGTATGTTGAGGTGAACTGAAGGGGAGGAGAGGGACAGGTGCTGCTAGGGCGAGACAGACGTCTCTCACAGAGTCCTTTAGTGCTGCAGGCAGGCAAGGTGTCCAAATAGCACAACTTCAGTTTTTTTTATTTCTATATGATGAACTCTGCACTATTAAGTGATAAGAACAAGTAATCTGATGTCCTGTAATCATTATGACGCTATAATTTGAGATACAATAAATAAAACAAGATTTGTAAAAGTATCAGTATCGGATCAGTATCGTCGATACCACCCTGAATATTACTTGGTATCGGATCAGAAAGGAAATCAGTGGTATCGCACATCACTAATACGTGGGGTAACGAGAAGCGATTAACACCTCACGTTCATCAATCGCTCGTGAGGGTGTCACCGCAGCCGCTCACACTGAGCACGCGCAAACACGTAAACGTCGGTGAAAAAGACGGAGCAGCACGGCTGTGCAGCGTGTGATCTGGACACAAGCGATGGAGGCACAACTTGTAGAACTTTGGAAAGCTCATCCGAGCCTTTTCGATGTGGCATCACCAAATTATCACGACCACAACAACCGTGAAAATAGTTGGATTTACATGCTCAATCACAGCTGCCTGATCATGTTTTTCATTAGCAATTTATCAAAGCTGATGGTGGTGTGTGTCTGTGTGAGTGAGAGACAGAGAGGGAGAGCGAGCGACAGATTTTCTGTTATAACCTTCATTTTATGGAGGCACAGTGTGACTCAGGTCGCATCAGAGCATCGGGCGGTATAGTGTGAGACCTGCATCGTGACCTAGGAACTTCTAACCCCTGCGAGTCAATCGTGCAGTTTGAAAATCGCACAGTGTTTGCCCAGCTTCAGGTGTACTGTCGTCTGAGACTTGCACCGCAGTGTCGGCGTTTGTTTCCCTGTTGGCCATGCTTTTTGGTGTGGTCATCTGTTGTCTTCCGGTATTTTCTCCGCAAGCGACCTTTCCTCAACCAATGAGATGAGCGGTAATCTGAATTGTCATACTCGAATTGTCATAAGTGTGCTGTCAGCTCATTGGTCACAAAGCAGGAGCGGGGCTGGGAATTATGTTTTCAAACAAAGCGTTAATTACATTAAAACTTATAGAATACTTTTGATTCTCACTGTATTACGGGACAAAGTGCGTCCCTTTTCAGCTCAATACGGGACGTGTACTTTTGTTTCTAAATACGGGACGATTCCGTTTTTTAAGGGACGGTTACTAGTTCACAGTAGCATCGCTCTGCTAACATGCTAACAGCACTAGTGATGGGTCGTTCGCGAACGAAATGGCTCTTAGATCCGGCTCTTTGAAGTGAACGACGCGAGCCGGCTCCTTATTGGGAGCTGTGAGTTTGGTTTTTTTTGTTTTTTTTTCTTTCTCTCACCCTCTCTCTCGCCCTTTTTTCCGCTAAACTCCGCATGCGCGGCCTGTACTTTACGCTGGGCAGAGGGGGGGAGGGGCGTTAGTTACACTCGCAGTAGCACAGGAGCAGAGCCAGAGAGAAAGAGAGTGAGGGACAACAACGTCACATTAGAAAGGTATAGTAATCATCCGCTATTTTCAGTTGCAGATGATAAAGGATTCAGAAATCATGCAGGCCCATATGACAGAGAATGTGCATCTTCTTTTTGTTTTAATATTTGAATTTATATTTAATTGTGTTGTGGTTTGCAGTGTTTTGTGTTGTTTCACGTTAAATTTGTTTAAAAGGAAAAAGCTGAAAATTTAAAAAGTTTAAAATGTAAATAGTTGTTTTTTGTATTATATGATTTATTTATTACATTTTATGTGGAGTGAATAAATAAAGTATATTTATGGTGGACCTTAGAGACAAAGCACGTACAAACTCCAAAACACGTACAAACTCCTAAGCATGTACAAACTCCAAAACGTGTAAAAACTCCAAAACACGTAAAAACTCAGAAGTGCGTACAAACTCCAAAACACGTAAAAACTCCAAAACACGTAAAAACTCAGAAGCGTGTACAAACTCCAAAACACGTAAAAACTCAGAAGCACGTACAAAGTCCAAAACACGTAAAAACTCAGAAGCGTGTACAAACTCCAAAACACGTAAAAACTCAGAAGCACGTACAAAGTCCAAAACACGTAAAAACTCAGAAGCACGTACAAACTCCAAAACACGTAAAAACTCAGAAGCACGTACAAACTCCAAAACACGTACAAAAGACAACAGAAGTGCTCCAGGTTTCTAGGGCGCAGTGTTGAGCTTTTGTTACCTAGTGGCTACACAAGCCAGGAAGTATCAATAACCGGATCTGGTGTGTGGTAGTAACAGGTAAATGAACTTTTTTTTTTTAAAATTATTTTAATAAATATGAGTGCTTGTCTATAAATACACAAACAATACACACATGTTTTCAATTGCGTAATTTAAGTGATCTGGGTAGCTCTGTTTTGGAAGTTCAGTAAACGCTAGAAATGTGTTTTGGAGTTTGTACGTGCTTTTTGGAGTTTGTATATGCTTTAGAGTTTGTACGTGCTTTGTCTCTAGGGGCCATATATAAACATATATAAATAAAACCACTTTTTTTACATTAGTAATTCCTTTTCTGCATAATTTTATATTATTGTTAATGATTAAATAATTAAAGCAACAAAACAACCCGAAGAGCCGGTTCGGAGCCGAAAGAGCCGGCTCTTTTTAGTGAGCCGAGCCGAAAGAGCCGGGTCTCTAAAAAGAGCCGGAAATCCCATCACTAAACAGCACATTTGAGCTACTCACCCCCTCCCTTCCTGTGCTGAATCATAGAGCGAACGAATCACTCACTCACTCACCCCCTCCCTCCTTGCTCACAGCTTCTTCTTTTTCTTGGTTGGCAACCAATGTTAAGGCGCATTACCGCCCCTTGGCTCACATTTCAGTGGACATTTAGATGAGAAAGTATATATTTATATTAAATATATATTTATATTAAATAAATATTTATATTAAATATATATTTAACGCATTTAAGGAAAATACTAATAAAATAAAGATAAACAAAATAAATGTTTATTAAGCAATTTTGATAGGAAATTGCTGAATTTTAGAAATGTTTTTGCTCTTTTTTTGCTCTATAAAATAGTTGGGTTTTTTTTTTTTTGAATCATTCATCTGAGCAGTAGGATTTACATGAAAAGAGAAACAAATTAAGTTTGATTGAAATTGTAATTTTTTTGCACACTCTGGTCAACTGACTCAGTGAATCAAATGACTCAAAAACCGATTCACTTTGGTGAGTGACTCATTAAAACTCGATTCAGTAAAAAGAATCAAATTTACCATCACTAGTCTAATGTCTTTGTGTTTCACTAATGAGCATCAGTAAGCAAAAAACGTGTTCTTAGATGCAACTTTTTTCTGTTGTCAGCAAACAACCACACGATCTGTGTTAATTCACTAACGGAGATTTGCCGCGTGGCGTTAACGTCATTTTAACAAGATTAACGCTGACAGCACTAGTTTTAATATTTAAGATATTTAAGGATTTAATTTTTAAATCTTTTTTTCATTTATGTATTTATTTTATTGTTATTTCACTTTCTTTGTCTGTTTATGTTGTTTTTTACTTTTATCTCAGTTTTTGTGATGGAAAGCACTTTGTTCAACCATGTTGGTTTTAACGTACTCTATAAATAAAGTTGGATTGGATTGGACTAATATGATGAAAGCGAGCCCAAGCCTGAAATCGACTCCTGATCTTTGATCCGTCCTCACCTGGTCGTGAACGTGATGGTCAGCCAGGTATCCAGTTTACCTTTGAGTGTCAGATTTAGGCAGATTTGATTGCTTCCGTTTCATAATGACAGATTTAAGTGAACTCCTCTGTCTCCATTCCCAGACTTCTACCTTTGAATAAACTTCCCTTTAACTTGCTCCGAGTGCTCTTTTGTCTGCATGGTGTAACTGTAGCCTGGCATGCTGAATAACCAGTGAGTGGACCTTCCAGAAATATGTGATTTTGGCTGTTGAAGTAGGTCAGTCACCTTTGAAGGGCTGAATATTTATGGAGTCATCAGTTGACGTTTGTTTGTGGAAGTCTGTTTTCACTCTGATAATAAAGAGGATTTATTTATTTCATTGACCAATAATAAAAAGACTGTTATTATATTTTTAACATTATATGATTATATTCACAGTGATGCTTTGAGGAAGACTGCACTGTTTGTCCCAGAATAATCAAACTGCCATGAAATACATTCACTAATTTACTATTTGGAACTAACACACTATTAGTACATCTCAGAGACACCTTCTTTCTCACACCAAGTGTAACAGATTACATCTCTTACTGTGTCCGACCAAACAACTGCTGTGGAAAGTCAGTTATTAGCAGTTTTTTAACTACACCCGTAAATGAACGTTTGACTGAATGCTGATAAGTGAATACTGAGAAGTTAGGAGGAAATGTTTTCAAATGTTCCTGCAGAGAATCTGATTAAAATGTTTTTTGTGAGCAAGAATCAGTTTGATCAGTGACCTTTTTAGCCAGAAACCTTTAAGGTCACACATCCGCTGTAATATTATAATTTGCTGTTCTTTTTTTTAATACACCTTTGTAGAGAAGAAAAACATCTGGATGTCCTGATGCCAGATGCTTTTCTTTCCAAGCTCCTTACAGTGGCTTGCAAAAGTGTTCGGCCCCCTTAAACTTTTCCACATTTTGTCACATTACAGCCGCAAACATGAATCAATTTTATTGGAATTCCACGTGAAAGACCAACACAAAGTGGTAAACATGTGAGAAGTGGAACAAAAATCATACATGATTCCAAACATTTTTTACAAATAAATAACTGTAAAGTGTGGTGTAAGTAATATTAGATTAGTATATTATTAGATAATTAATCATTAATATTACTAATAATTATTATTAGTAATATTAGAGTAAGTAATATTATAGAGTAATAACCCGCAGTTCAAAAAAGCTCCCCTCCGACAGCCAAACCCATCTGTTCTCTGATTGGATTGTTACATTTGTGATTGACATGACATTGACCAATCAGATGAAAGGAAGAAAAATAGGGTCAAAATTCGTACTTGTAACTTGCAGAGAGTCACATGTTTTTTTTGGCTAAGTCCACATACAAATCTTTTTTACACACACACAAATTCTTTTTACACATACAAAAGTACAAGTACAAAATATTTATAACCACATTTTGAGCCCACAAAGCTGTACGTGAGCTCCACTGCAGTGGCTCGTGCACCGCTGCGTTCACGGCGTTTGCTGTCAATTATACAGCAGTGACATATGTATGTAAAATGTTTACTGAAGTTAGTGAAACAGTGTTTGTAAGGACTATAAGGTCCATAATTACTGAGGCAGTTAGACACACACACACACGCGCGCACACACACACACACACACACACACACACACACACTCCATTTTTATCTGTATCTAGCATTTCCGAGCAGCATGTCTTCATTATCTGTGTGTCTGCAAACACTCTGGTTTCAGTGGTTTCAGATCCATTTCTCTCTCACGTTGGTACAAATTAGTAAACACTTTTTATATTTCACTGTTTTTACACAAGTAAGCAGCACGTCTTTATCAAGATCAATAAGCTGCTCGCAAACAAGAGTTTTAGTCAAAGGTAATGTAGTAATAATTAAACATTTTAGTATTATTATCCTGGCTGCTCGAGGCTCCGTTTTCTCTGACAGCTTCAATCAAAATTAGAAATGCTGCTCTGAGACTGAGAGAACTAATAGTGCTGCCTGTTGTGCAGTTAGTTTCCAAAACACGTTATTCATGGTTGCATACAATTTTAGACTGATGTGGGCCAAAGCCTAGCATAGCCTGTAACGTTATTATGACCGGCACATTTTATGAGTGAACTTGGCTTTAAGTGTTAAGCAAAAAATAAGGAACTGCCAGATTATATTCAGAGTAAGTTATAATTTAAGGGGTTTTTGTAACTCAAAACAGGGAAGGTACGTACAACAGGAACAAGCTTTTGTGTTTCTGTGCATGGAGTGAAGCTGTGGAACAGTTTGAATATGAAATTGAAGCAATATCCAAACATAAAACAGTTCAAAAAGAGTTATAAAGATATGATCTTCTTGAGCTATAAAGAAAAGGGAAAATGTTGAAATTAAGTGAATGTCACTATTTAGAAAACTTCATGATGTGATATTATAGTATATATTATATCAGAAATCTGTTCACTATTTTTATTACAGATTATATCAGTAAGTGACTAAATATTGACTGATAACTTATGGCAAAGGGGTGGGATTAAATAAGTGTGTACTTCTTCCCTCTCCCTTTCGACATGTAACTGAATCAGAACAGAAGCAATATTGAAATGTATTAACTTTATTTTGTATAGTATCTTTTTCTCAGATTTTCTTTGCTAAATGTACGTGTATATTGTTTACATGATTGAAATAAATGAACAAACAGGCCCAAATACAGGAGAAGGACAGCTGAGAGTGGAAAAAAAATCACAAAAATAAATACTGCCAGATTTTCAACTTCGGTCTACAAGAAAATAAGAAGATCATGGGATTAGCCTCGATTGCACTTTGGACCTATTGACGGGATGCGCTCCGTCCCTTGATGCATGTACACTTTCAATTTCTGGTTGGGCTGCTTGGGTACAAAGTAAGTTTCATCATCAGATGATGAGCTTCATGTAAACATCTGCATGGAAACTGGATGCCTGGACTTCTCTGCTTACTTAGACCAAACCAAACCCTGAATTATGTTGGAAAATATGTGATGTTTTATGAAGGATCACATAAGAAACAACATTTTTTAGTTGTTTTTGAAACTAAAAAACTATTCAAAAAGTTTTAAATAGTTTAGAAAGGACTTTTACATTTTCATAATATTCATGGCTGTGTGGTAAAGCTGACATTATCTCACTTGTAATGGTTCAGATTGGACACTGTGACTGGCCGGTTCTGTGCTCCAGACCACATGTTTGATACCCCTGGACCCATGCAACGAAGTATAAAAACCCGTGTCCACACTTTGGCCTGTGAAGAGTGAAAGCAGATATACGGCGTGATATTGAGCCAAATGCTTCAAAGTGTTCCTTGATGATGTGATAAAGAAGTGGCGTTCCTCCTCCAACCACAAACAGGAAGCTCATGAAGCGAGCAGTGTCAGTGCTTGTACGACACTCACCACGAGACCTCTGAGCAGGATGGCTGCAGTCGCACAGCTCTGCTTCTCCCTGCTGTTCACTCTCATCAGCAACATTCATGCAGAAGAATTTATCGCCAAAAGAGAAGAAGGAGAGTCTTTACAGTTCAAGCTCCCAGATCAAAACAGCTCCTGCATCACCTCCAGACGTGTTGGTGAAGATACTCTGGTCCTGTGGAACATCTCTGACCCCTGGAACAGAAACTTCACAGTACATGAAGACCTGACAGGACGACTCTCATTTCCTGAGACATTTCATGGTTCTCCTTCATTTACTCTCAACAACCTGACCCACTCAGACTCTGGACTGTACCAAGAAGTGTGCTGGACTCAGGGCAGCGTGACATATGAGAGAAACATCAGCCTGACTGTGTGCAAGACAGTAAGGTGGGGAGAAGATATCAAAAGTCCTAAAGACACTGTAGACGTACAATGTAAAGGAGCAGGTGAGAATCTGACGGTGCGTTGGATCAGACATGACAGTAAGTGGGAACAAGACATGCGGAGTATTTTCAAAGACAGAATTTTGAAGGTGAATAAAGTCCAAGAAAGTTTCCTGGAGGTGAAAAACACATCACTTCTTCATGTCTTCAATGAACAACAAACTGTTTACATCTGCCTGGTGATGAACCAACAGCAGTGTGTGAGCACTTACTCTGTACGTTTGATCAAAAAAATACAGCCACGTTATGCTTCAGAGGGAGACACAGCTGTGCTGGAGTGTCCCTTCATGGACCCCATTCATGACCAGCCCCCAGTTTGGAAGAAGGAAGATGTTTCCTACAATAATGTTCAAGAAATTGGTCGAAACTTCTCGCTGGTACTTCCATCACTAATGTTAAATGATTCAGGTCTTTACTACTGTGTAGGTGAAACAGTAAGTCATCTGTACTGGCTTTTGGTGTGCCCTAAACTTGGTCCACCTGCAGGTGTTTTCTCAGAGGGAGATGAAGTCACTATGAGATGCTCTGATGATTGGAAAAATAGTGCTTTTGGCTTTAGGTTATTTAAGTTGATCCAAACAGAAGACAAAATTGTGTTCGATGTTAAGTTCTGCAGTGACAATAGAATCACTTGTTCCAGTGACAGCCTGATAATCTCTAATGTCTCACTGGAAGATGCAGGAGAGTATGTGTGTGCAGGTTATAAGTCAGGTGACTGTTTGTCAGCAGAAAAATTTGTTCTGATCTACAGAGAGCCCTTTGGGGTTTACTCGACCTTCTACAGAGTCAGGTGGATACTGCTCAGCAGTCTGCAGGTGATGCTTTGTGTTGTTGTGGTCTGTGTGAGACAGAAAACCAGGAGAGGAGAGCAGCTTTCAGCTCAGACACACACTTAATATGCTTATAATAATAGTAGTAATAATAATAATAATAATAATAATAATAATAATAATAATAATAATAATAATACATAGAAGTGAAGAAATCAAAACAAAAACAAACAAAAATATTATTGTAGATATGAATCTGTGACCTGACTGGACGGTTCAGTCTCTTATATGATTATATATTTTAAACATTTTGCCTTTTTCTATCTTTCGACTTAATTCTTGTTTATTTCTGCTC